>NW_006431915.1:2591674-2666961 GCF_000325575.1 Pteropus alecto
AAGAAACACTCCGACAGAAGGGAAAGGAAGATGCTATTGGCACTCATGAAAAGTCAGACACTATTTTCTAGGGCCAGATTATCTATTGTGTTTGTTGTCTAATTTAATCTTCACTATATTATTGTGCAGTGGATGCAATTTTATTGTTCCTGTTTAGCCTATGAAGAAACAGAGGCTCAGACAGGTTAAATAATTTGCATGCATTCACATCAGTGTTAGGTGTCAGCAAGGTGATGTGAATGCAGGTCGTCTGTGCCCTTTTCATTGTGCAATGTTACCTACAAACTTCTCTGAGGTTGTTGAGAAACATGATACTGGCATTTCTGGAGGACTGGAGAAGTCCATGAAAATAATGCCTAAGAATTATTGGCAACAGACCATATGCCCAAAAGATTTTTATGTATTACCTTATTTCATTCTTACTATAATCCTATGAAATAAGAATTACCTTTTTTTTTTTTTACCACCTTTTGCAGGTGAGTAAAGATCAGACGATTATTTAGTAACTGGATTCAAACTCAGGCAGGCGGGCTCCCAAGCTCATGCTCATAACTACCATGCTGGGTGCTGCTAGGTAGGCCAACTGCCAAGTTCAAAATAGTCCTTGTTGGCCAAAGGTGTTTTTCAACTGGATCAGCTCTGATGTTGGTGCATTACGAAAAGGACCAGCTTGACAATACAGGTAGAGTGTGCTTTGAGGAAGGTCGTATCTCTGTTATTCTAGGAATAAGATATCAAGATATTATTTCAAGAATCCATAAAACTTCATGTGACAGACTTTCCTTTTTGAATGGGAGGGATCCCTAACTGGTTAGTCTTTATCTTAAGGAAAATGTAAAGATATTATTGCAGGGCTGTAAGCCAGGGAACAGATGTGATTAGATTAGCATTTTAAGTCTCACGCCAGATGTTCAGCTGCAGTAGGTAACTACCTCAAGGTGAGTCCCAGTGAAAACTCTATTGAGTAAGTACTTTGTTCAAAGGGATCCTTCAAGGTTGTCTAAGTCTGCACTGCCCAGGGTAGTAGAAGCCCTGAGCCACATGTAGCTGTTGAGCACTTGAAATGTGCCGGATGTCAGAATGGAGATGTTGCTGTAAGTCCAAAATATGCTGAATTTTGAAACTTAGTAGGGAAAAAAAAAAGTAAAATATATCATTAATACATGTTTATATTGATTACATGTTAAAATAATATTTTTGTATATGTTTGGCTAAATAGACTTATTGAAATTAAATACACCTTTTTCTGGCTGCTAGAAACTTGTAAATTACATATGTGGCTTGTATTACATTTCTTTCTGGCAGTGCTGGTCTGGGTCATTTCCTTGTTATCTAGATGAATAGAAAATATATAAGAATGCCATCATCCTAGGTTGATGCCCCATCTGTGAAGAACCATCTGGTTAAAGTACTCCAGCCTAAGAACCGTTGCTTCTTAAAGTTCTTGGGCGATATTCTGCACTTTCAATGGCATTGATCTTTTTAAAATGCAGTTAAAAGTATGTTTTATCTATCACTGAAGAGCTAACTGTTCTTGACATGTTTTTTAAAAAAATTGAGCTTATACTATAACTCATTAGTTACTCCTGATGGGTTAGAAAGTGGTGACCTGGTTATTAGATGAAGTTCACAGACAGAATTAGCTTCTGATGTTTCGCCCTTCTAAATATTGTTTAGGTTCGACCCCCTCCTCTTTACCCCCCAGTGCATCTTCCTGGCCCAGACCTACTTCATCTCATCCCTGAACCATCTCGGCAGCTGCTTTAGCAGCTTGTGTCTCACCACTCTCTCTCCCCACCTCCTGCCCCCAGAAGTTCTTCATAGTGTTGCCAAAATAATCTTGAGAGGACATAGCTTTCATTATATCACATTCCCCTGATGAAAGATGATAAGAGTTCCCTGTCACTCTCTAATGAAGGAAGGGAGGGAAAGATCCGACATTTGAGACTCCATAGATGTTATCTTATTTAATCCCAGTGAGATGGATCTTTTTAGTCCCATTATACAGGTGAGGAAGCAGTTCTGCATCTTGCCTGAAATCAGTTGGTAGGCAATTAAGCCAGATCTTAACTACTAGAGTGAGGTGCTATTATCTTTCTTTGCTAAAATCTATGCTAGTCCTACTGACCCAGGCTTGCTGCCTGGCTTTCAAGAACATTCGTTATCAAACTCATGGACCCACAATGTCATTTGCTTTCCCAGCTGTCCTAATCATCTTTGTACTTGGAACCTGTACCATAATAGGCCACACTTCATTATAAAGTATTTAGAATTCTTCATTCTCTAATTTTTTTTGTTAGTCTTGTGCCAAGAGCATGCTTTGTATCTGCCATTTGTCCCTTCACGTTTCTTCTTTTTCTTTGATGTCCAGAACCATACTAGCTACCTAGTAGGCATTCAAATGTTCAGTAAATGGACGGTGTTGGCACATGGTAGCTGATCAATAAATATATGTGTCTTTGTCTCCATTGAAAATGATTTTTCTTTTAAATGAGGGCAGAGAGTACCAGGTCAATGACTTCCTCTTGACCCATTTAGATGTGTGACGAAATGGACCTTGGCAATGACAGGACACTTCTAAGCCAGACTTCACCTCATTGAGCCTCAGATTTCCCACCTTATCTGAGTTATGGGGTGAGGTGCTCATGACTGGGATCCCGCATATCTCTAGGAGTTATAGATTATATTGCTTCCATTGTTTCCTAGGGGGACATTTAAGATGTTTTTACATGTTTTGGGCTATAAGGTAAAGTGGACAGTCCCTTGAGGACAGAGCTTTATCCTCCACAAAGCCTCATGGAGCAAAACTGAACATGAGATGGAATGGTCAGTCGGTGGGGTCGACTGATTGACTAAAGTTTGTGTTCAAATATATGTTCCTGCTGTTGTTATATGGGACACAACTGCTCCTGTCTGATGTTTATGAAGAGAGCTAGCAAAGCATTGATGGATGGTCTATTTGCTAACAGGCAGTTAGTGTTCTGTGGTCAGTCTTGGCTATGCTGCTTTTGTTCATGTGGCTGCAGTATTGTGTGGACACATTAAGTATTTAAACACTGAAGTGATCACACACCCACACATTCCCTAAAATGTGGGCTGACTTGTTGGACCTGGGGATTTTTTTTTAAGGGAGATTATTTAGTCTGTTTACCTATTTCTCTAAAAACACTTCAACTTTAAAAATAATTTCCAGCTTGTAAAACCAACATACTAATAAAAAATATACAAACACTATGGAAGTTAGAATTCAGAGAAAGTGAAAGTCCTTTTTAACCCTACCCCCAGAGAAAATTTCACTGTTTGGGGAATATATCTTCTGATTGTTTTCCTATACTTACATGCTAACATATATCATCATCATCATCATCACCATCATCATCATCATCATCGTTTAAATATAAATAGCAACAGACTTGATTTACACCTTATTTTTTTGCTGTCTATAAATGTTAAGGACTGCTTCTCCTAAGAATACCTTAAGGAAAAGCACAGGTGTTGCAATGCAGGCAAAGGAACTGGGTTCTTAGCTTTGGTGACAGGAGAGCTTTGCCTGTACTGTGTGAAACTTAGCCATCAGTGGGGCTCATTCTACTTTCCTATGTGGGTCTTTAAAGACTTACTTTTTTGAGTAATTGCAAAGAAATAAACTTTTTGTAGACCAGTTAGTTCATTTCAATCCTGACGTTTCTCATCTCCCAAATAGACCAGACTTCTGGAATGCAGTACTGGTTTATGAGTGAAAACAGTATTTTGTAAGGACACTCTTTGAAATTTCATTGCCAGAGGCAGGAACATTATAAGGAGCATAGAAATATGCACAAGGATGTGAGAAAGGGGGGATGAAGGTGGAAATATATCATTCCAAATCAGCTAGGAAGTCTTAGGAAAGGACAGTGTTGAAATTAGGGAAGGAGATGACTTGTGCTTGAGAATTCAGTGGGAAAGAGGCCAGCAGAAGGGTCCTGCTGATCTACCTTAGAAGAGCCGCCAGCCACAAGCCAGGCCCCTAACTCACGGCCATATGGGACAGAAGCTGAAGCCTTTCTCTAATTCTGATCCTCAGCAGCTCCCCCCACTCCTCACACTCCTTCACACAAACACATACAGTCCATCAGTTCAACCTGATTCCTTATTTCTTGGATACTAAGAAACTTTTTTTTTTTTTTAAAGAGATACATGTTACAATCAGAGTTTATATTTAGTGTGCATGGAGTTGTTTAATCTCTATTAAAGTATGTCTTACGATAAACTTATTTCCAAATGGAGGAAGAAGAGTATGTAAGGTTCAGACCCTGGCCAGGGCCTGGGTTGAACAGCACACAGTCCCTGCTTTCAAGGAACTCACAGATCAGTGTGGGGAGATGGGCCCTTAGGCAGGTGGTATGTATGAAAAATGCTTGGGTGATTCAAAAATGCCTAGAAAGGTCTCAACCCATCCCTGAGGCACCAGGCAGGGCTTTTTAGAGGGAGTGATTTTGAACTTGGGATGATTTTCCCCTCAGTGTCTCCAGTGAGACCAGTGCAAGCACCTTGGTGGCACCTACTAGGGACAGAGGGGGTGGGGGAGAGAGATGCTACTGGCATCTCGTGGGTACAGGCCGGGGATGCTGCTAGACATCCTCCAGTGCCCAGGACAGCTTCCCCCACAACGAACAATGGTCTGGCCCCAAATGTCAGTGGAGCCAAGATTGAGAAACCTTAGTCTAAAATGAGACTGAAAGATGGATGCAAATTGGTGGTGCTGGGGAAGGAATGAGGTTGGAGAGGGTGCTGAGTATCCAGGGGAGAGAGTTATTTGAAGGAGAGTGTGAGCGATGGTGGAGAAGTAATGGTTAAGTGAGGTAGGGAGTAGAAAGTGCCCTTTCATTGGTCCTAAGGAGACAGTTCCTGACCATGGTGAATTTGTTTTAGCAGAACGGTAGTTACAAAAGCCAAATGCAGAGGGCTGAAGAAGTTGGGAGCGTGAAAGCAGTTTGTAAAAAAAGGAGGATTAGTGGTAGTAATGGCAATTATAATCTAGTCTTCCTATATGCCAGGAACTGTGCCAAATGCTTTATGTTCATTATCCAGATTATTCCATACAACAACCCTGTGAAATACAGATGTCTTTGTGTGGATGAGGAAAGAGGTTTGGGAAATTTATATAGTTTGTCAAGGATTCATATAGCTTATAAATCATAGAGTTGGGATTCAACGCTAGGTGGCTTTGATTGTACCTCAGGGAAGACAATGGGCCAGAGGAACATGGAGTAAGTGGGTGTGCGTGTGTGTGTGTGTGTGTGTAGGTTTTCCTCTTGGATGGGAAGGAATTTAAGATGGGAATGACTTAGCTAGTAGTCAGAACGAAATTGAAAATGCAGATCAGCTGGGCTCCCTAATGAGACAGGAGAGGATTGGATCAAGAGCTTAAGTTGAAAAACCAGCTTTGGGTAGTGGGGAGTGGGAGCACGCTTTCCACTGTGGCAAGAGAGGAGGGAAAGGATGGGTACCTGTGGGGATGAGGAAGGTAAAAGTAGACAAGATGGAAACCTCTTCCTCTTCTCAATTAGACACAGAATGGAAGAGATAAACATCAGATTACTAGGTGGAACTGAAATCATGAATTTGTAGGGACACCAATCTGAGGGTAGGCAAAGAGAAGTTTCAGGAGGAAATACTGATTTAGACAGATTGAAGGTTGAAATTTTTCTAAACAGTTACGAGGGAAAGACAACACATTAAGCTTTGTAATTTGATTTCAGAAGTTCATTCTCGTTATTTTCCCTCCACCTGCATAATGATACAGATAGACTGTATAATTTCTTTTCACAGAACTAAAAAAACTTTTAAATGCATGGGTGGAACAACTTCTTTAATTATATGTGGATATAATCAATTAAAAATTATCTTCATGACCTTAAGCCTGGAGTTCCTAAAAATCACTGGATATCAATCATCTAAGATCATTGACTTAAGGAGTCATTTAAGAGTTCCAAACAGGGTGGAAAAAAAGAATGCCAGGGTCGACAAGACTGTTGGACGTTTAGTCCTGACCAGAATGTCCACAGTAGACCTTTGGTTCACACCAAGGGTCCTGGATATTCAGTCCTGTCCAAAATATCCTGTCTACCTAACCCCATGTGCCAGGACCAGCTAGGCTCCTCCTCCTCGGTCACCAGGAAGGGTTATTACTGCCACTACAGCCACAACACAATCACTGGACCAGTAAAAAATAATAATATTTTTTATGTAAACCAAAAGCATAAATAAACGTTCTGGGATATTTGAACACAAGGACATTTTCTAAACGTGGACATTTTTGACAGGACCAAAAATCAAGGACCATTTGGCATAGACCAAATATACTCATGGATATTTTGGACAAGACCAAATGCCCTGCAAGGATTGGCAGAAGAGCCAACATTCTTAGTAATCTGAGGTAATGAAGCCATTGATAATCACTTGATGGTCGTTTTAGAAGTTAAAGTAATAAAGTCTTGTTGAAAAAATTTTAAATTATTAAGTAGAAAGTGAAAATGTTCACCTGGGCATTTTACTTTATTTGGAAATTTTGGAAATTTTATCTCTTTTCCAATTGTTATCTCTCTTACTTTATTTTATTTTTTGTAATACAAATGCATCAGCTAGGATTTCCACAATGCTAGGTAATAGTGATAGCCCTTGTTTGGTTGTTGACTTGAATTTTTCTAATGCTTTATCATTAAGCATAACACTAAAATATATATATAAACTTACTAAAACATGTTTATTAGAAATGGATTTTAAATTTCATCAAATAATGTCCAGCCTCTTCTGTAATGATCAAATTATTATTATTTCCTTTGACTATTATTATTATCAAATTATTATTTTTTCCTAATATAGTGGAGTATAGATTTTCTTGTATTTTCTTGCATTGAAAATCTATACTACTGAATATCTGTTGAAAATCTTGCAGTGAATCTCACTTGATCATGGAATAATATTCCTTCAGTGTGCACCCAGATTTTGAATTTTTGCTTCAATAGTTATAAGTTCATTGGTCTACTTTTATTATCATCATCATCATCATCATCATCATCATCATGAACTGTTTTGGGGTAAGCTTTGGTATCTGTGTTACACTACAATGTATCTGGAAATACATTGATGAAACTCTTATGCTTTAGGCTTTGGACCAATGTAAAAAGCTTCTAATTTACTGATTCTTTGAACACTCTCTTGTGTTTAGGTTGGCTCTTTGACTGTTTCCTAGTCTCCTTGGTTTTCTTCTTCGATTAATTTTGGTAACTTATGAGTTTCTAGACAATCATCTATTACATTTATGTTTACAAATATGAGTTATACACAGTCATTTTTAATTTATAACTTATTTTCCTTTATATTTGTGGATATTTTCTGCCTCTTATCCTTAATTTTCTGTATTTATGTTTTACTCTCCCATCCCCTTTTTTCTTATTAGGCCAGATAGTAGTTTTTATTTAAATTTATATAGTATTATATTTTGTAAAAATAAGTGGTTATTTGGTTAGTTTTATTGCTTTTGCTTTTGATTCCTGACTTTCTCTAAATTAAATCTACTTTTTTCTTTTCCTTTTTTTCATACTTGAGTAAGATGTTTAATTCATTTAGTTGTATTTCTTGATTTGTAAGAAGTATTATTATTTCTTGATTTTTAATTTTCATTGACCTATGAAATTTCCTGTAAGTACAGGTTTTAGCAAATTTCACATTTTATATACATAACATTTTAAAAGTCACATTCTGCAGTCGAGTATTTATTTCCAGTTATCCCAGAAATGGAACATTTAAGAAAATTTCCGAGTGTTTGGAATGTTTTGTTTCCTTTTTCCCCCACGTTTTGTTGCATTGTAAATAGAAATAATGGACTTTTTTTGTTTGTAATTTATTATCTCTTAATTCTGGCATTATAGATTCTTATAAACCTCCATGGGCATCCTATAGTTTCTTGAAATGAAAATGTGTTTTCTGTTTCTAGGGTATGGAATTTGAAATGTGTCTCTTAATTCTATTAAGAATTAAGTTGTCATAGTTGTCTTTCTCCATTTAATCTATTAAGTACTTTTATCTGTTTCTTCTTGTATCTGTTGCCACATTTTTTCTTTATACAGTGATAAGAGACATAATATGATAAACCTTCATTGTGAGTTATACGTTTTTATATTATTAAATATTCATCTTTAAATTTCTAAAATTATAATTTATTTTCCTTGACATCTATGGATATTTTCTGCTTCTTAGTCTTAATTTTTTAATAAAAGTTTTAAACATAAAAAAAAATTAAAGATAAACTTACAAGCTTCTTTATCCTGAATTTAACCATCAATAATACTTATTATGATCTCTACTATTCTTGATATATATCTTTGACCACATTATTACTTTAAAACTTTGCTTCACTTTGTACATGTGGGTCTCTTGCAAACAAAATGCAGTTAAAGCTTGTTTTTGAATTTACTCTGGAATGCCCACATTCGAGGACGCCCCTTCCTGAGCTGCTTGGAGCAACGGGGTTAATGATATAACATATATACTTGATTCTAATTAATTTTTTGCACTCACTTGCATATTTCTGTGCCCTTTCCTTTGCCTTCTATCTTTACTACATGGTCTGTGTTTTCTTTGATTAAAAAAAATTAAAAGCTATATAGGCTATTTTTATTACTATTTAAATTTTAATCTTTCATTAATGTGCTTTATACCTCTATTTGGGGATATTTTAACTTCAGAAATAAATAATATCAAGTATTTATTTATGTCCTATGAAAGTTGAGAATATTCTCTTACTCATATTTATCCTCTAATACCTCTTCACCCCACCTCTTTACTTTTGTCATTGTGCTCGAAGATTCTTTCCAATTCTATATAATTTTGTTATTATTATATGGAATATTTTATTATTGTATTTATTACATTTAAGGGATTATAGTTTGACTTTGAAATTATTATAAATTATTCAGTCTTAGTTCTAAATGTAAGTGGGTTCACTGCTCACATCCTCTGCTTACCTCTGAATCCCCTATTTTTGAGATCCTGATTTTGAATCTTCTCTTGGTCGGATGTATTACATCCCTGAGTAAATTTTGAAGACGAATTAGTAAATGTTGCATTACCTGATGCTTATTAGAAAATGCGTTTTTATTACTTTTATACATGGTTGTGAACTTAGTGGGAACTGAATACTCAGATCATGTTCTCTCTTAAGTCTCTGTAGACATTCCTTCACTACTTTCTATCATTGAATGCTATTGTGAAAAAGTTAGAGGCTGCCTGACCTTTTCCCCTGTAATCGATTAATTTTTAAATATCTTGATTTTATGGTATTCAGTGTTTATCCTTGAAATTCTATTACTTTACCAAGATTTCTCAATTTTGGTGATTCTCTGTTACCTTTTTCTTGGAACATCAGATATTCCTTTATTTCAGCAAAGTTATTTATTACAGATTCGAGCACATTTTGTTTTGCTCTGTTTTGTTTTGCTGTCTACTTCTAGAATACCTTTTATCTGCATGTTGGATCTCTGTTTTCAAACCTTCTTATCTGTCATCTTCTCTACTTGCTTTCATCTACTTGTCCTTCTCCTCTGCATTTTGTCAGTTTTTTGAAGACTGTTTTCCACATCATCAACTTTGTTTTTGGTTTGTGGATGTTACCTCTTATTACTTTAATATATTTATTGGTTCTGCAATGATATTATTTTTGTTGTCAGTTTCTTTCTTCAACTGCCAGCTCCCCTTTCATCTTATTCTGATGTCTTATCATCTTATCTTTTGATCTCTCTAGTATCTCTGCTAATTGTTGTATATAATTTTCTTCTGTGCCCTGTTCTTTCAAAATAGATTATTCATTGGTCTTTTCCATGCTCTGTTTCTTTCTGTCATCCTTTTGTCCCCTTGGTTCATTTTTTTTCTAACTTTCTTATCTTCGATTGGGACATAAATCAGAACTTTTTTCTCAGCTCCCAAACAATGAAGGTAATAGCTCTTTAAATGTCCTCCTTACGTCCTTAATTCTGCTTTCAGAAACTGGGTTTGGGTCTTGATGGTTTGTCTTTTTCTGTAGCCCTGCAGCAGTATACAAAGGTTAGTAAGGTTCCTGGGCAGGACACAGTTGATGAATTTTATCTCCAAACTCCGTGATTCTAAGTTTTAAGTGCTGCTTTTGATTCGAAGGCCCCATTGATCTGTTGGTGTGGTGTGACCAAACTTTCTTTTCTTTGTTTATGTTTTCCTCTTGTCCTTCAGCCAAACTTTAGTTTGCATTTCGAGACAATTGGCCACCATTTTTTTCCAAAAGTCTCTTGGTAAACTTAAAGCACATATCCTTCTTTTGAGGGATTTCCAAACACATCTCTGTTTTCAGATGTTGATTCTTACTGCAGATTTAGCCCTGCTCTGTACATTTAGTGCAATAATCAAATAACCACCAAGTTTGGAGGTGTTTTCTAATAAGATTTTGATTATCACGAAAGCCTCCTGTCATGAGGATTTACCCATACTCTTAGTATTGTCTGGATAAAATACTCTAGTTCTTTCCTTTGTAGATTGCCACATCCCATTTTAGAAATATCAAGGACACCATGTTATGAACTGTTCTGAAGTTTTTAAGGAAGATGAATATCAGTAGCAGCATTGCATTGTACAGTATTCACTCTTTCATAGATAATAACTGTCTTTTTTGAGTGCACTCTTACTAGCTTTTGAGGCTAGATTTTGCAACTTATTATTGTCCTCTTAATGGCTAAAAAGTGAAATATTTGTAAACATTAGTCCTTGTAGGCTTTTTAAAGACTTCTTAAAGCTATTATCACATTCAGTCCATCAACATTTGTAAGTAGGATGCCCAGTGTGAGGGAGAAGGGGACTTAACACTCCCTGTTGGTCTCAGGGACCATTTCATGCAGGAAGGAAGTTTTGAGCTTGATCTTAAAACTTGAGTGGACATCAGAATCACCCTGAGGGCTTATTGAAATATACATTCCTGGGCCTTACCCCCAGAGTTTCTAATTCATTAAGTCTGGAGTGGAAAGTGAGAATTTACATTTCTAATGGGTTCTTGGGCGGTGCTGCTAGTCTAGGGACTCTTCTTTCTCTTGAAGGATTGGAATTTTGGGACCTTCAAAATGTAGGTAAAAGTATTCTATGGGGAGGAAAAACGTGAACTAACATGCAGATCTCAGCATCTTCTTGACTTCTAAGCCATTTTCTTTATTATGAAAAGAGTTTGTTTTATAAGAGACGCTTATGAAGCGTATTTCTGATACATTTTGCTTTTCTGTATCCAACAAATGGGTATAGATATCTACTAGGAATATAGAAAAATAAAAGATAAATACACACACACACACACACACACACATTCATAAATGGAGTAAAATGTTCCAAGTTGGTTTCAGAACTCAATATATAATTTGAAATGAAATCCGGTTTCAACAATATTCTGGGATTATTGGTCTGAGCCACTCATTAGCTGTGCCATGAGAAGTCTGGCTTCCTTGCCAGACGTTTGTGGGACTGACTGCTCTTCTCCTTTCCATTTTAAATGAACTGACCCTGATATTTCCAGATACCCCTAAGGCTCATTCAGCGAGCCCCTTCAGCGACTTTGTTGGCAGTGCACATTTTCCATAAGAAACAAGACGATGTTTCTCATGGGGTAGATTTGGCAGGCATAAAGCTACTACATAACCTTGTTCTGATTCCATGAGGTTGGATTCTAAAGAAAGATAATTCAGTGTTATAGCTCTTGTTCTTCTGTGTATACCTTTGTCAGCAACTTTCAGTCTTCCAAATGTCTTTCCAAAGTATGAGCACACTGCTTGCATGCCTAAAGAGATCTTTGAACAATCAAACTGCAGACGATGGATTTTGTACCTTTGCAGTTGCTCTCCTGAGTGTTGAATTTAGAGCAGACACTGGGGGTTATTCTGGAATCTGCCCTCCCCAGTGAAGAAAGACTAGTGTTAGTGAGAATATATGAGGCATGGACTTTAAATTTGAACAGCTGTTAATGAACTGAATAACATTTATAGAGTGTCTTTACTGCTGATTTCCATTCTTAAATTATGGAATGCAAAAGTTTTTTTTTTTTTTTTTCCTGGCTTCAAAGAGTTTATGTTACAGAAGGCTTGGGCAGGTTATTTTTCCCAAGACCTCAGTGTCATTATCTGGAAAATGAAGATATTGGACCAGGTTGAACTACATGGTCTTTAATATCTACTCTCTAACGGGCACTATGAGCCTATAGATAATAGACTTTTAGAATGAATTCTTGTATTTGATTTAAGGGAGGCACAAGGAATATATATTTCAGTACTTTTGAAGGAAGCATAGTAGAGAAAACACTGTTCCTGCCTAGTTTCGTTATACTGCCCTCCACTGAAAATGTTTATACGGGGTTGAGCTATGGGGGAGAATTGTTTTTCAGGCTTTCTGGAATCCTTGAAAACAAGAATTAGGAGGGATTTTTTTGTGGAGGGAAGGCAACCAAATAGTCTTAAGTGTAGACCCAGGTGATGATTCCAAGTGTCACATCAGTTCAGAATAGCTTAGCAGAGTTATAATTATGTGAATGGGATGCTGCAGCCAGAGCACCTTCCCCATGGGTGATGACAAGGAAAAGGAAGATGGCCACTTACTCAAATATCAAGGACAAATGGGGTCTTAGAATTCCTAGTGTCCCGGTAATCAACTCATCAGTCTTGTGGCTTCATGAGCTTCACTCGTTGGAGTGAAGGGAGTGTCACAAAGCACTAAATTTTGTTTTGTTTTTCTAGTCATGGAGGTTCTCTGGAATTCCTAAATGTTTAGTTCGAGTCGGTACGACTGGTTAATTTTCTCCTGGAAAGCAGGTACACATATACTCATTCATACCACAAATTTCTTCAGAGCCTGACCTGTGCTGGCTGCTAGGGATATAAGAACCAAAAGGAACACATTACTCATCTTTGAAGAGTGATTTTGAGAGAAGATCATTTTACATGTTGTACAGAAGAAAATGTGCATCATTTTTTTCACAGAAATTTTAGATGGAGACCACATGCTAAGTGTAGAACTTGGTCATTTTTAATGACATTGACTCCTTACCCACAAATCCCGCAGGATCATTAATGGTTCAAAGACTTTATCACTAAAAAAAGTGGACCAGTCAATATGCATTAATCTTGGGTTTTTCTTGAAAAGTTTTTAGTAAAATACCCAAATCAGAAAAATAAAACTAAAAACTTGTGATATCATATGATATGAAGGCTATGAAAATCACTTAGAAACATAGAGTCACAAAATTTTTTAGCTGAGAGAGAACTGCTGATCATCTAGCTAGGACCCCATGAAAGGCTTAGAAGGGCGGGTGGGTTATATACAAAGACTGAAAATGCCTATAGACTACTTGTGGCAGAATTTCCATCCTCTGCATTATTGACATTGTAGACCAGATCACTCTTTGTTGTCAGGGTTGTCCTGTGCATTGTAGAACCTTTGGCAGAATCCCCGACATCCACCCACTAGATGCCAGTAGCACCCTCCTTCAGTTTTGAGAACCAAAAAATGTCTCCAGATCTTGCCAGATACCCCTAGGCTGGGGAAGGAGAGCGTGTAAAACTGCTCTATGATAACATAGAATTAGTAGAAGAATCTAATTCTCAAGACCAATCTTTTTATGTTCAATTAGAACCATGTAATTCAGAACCTCTGACTCATTCATTCATTTCTTCATTCATTCAGTACATTTGCTGAGTACCTGTTGTGTGATGTGTCCCCAACGTGAAAGATACCAATGTAAATATACAGGCATAGATCTGCTCTCAGCATGCTTATGTTCTAGCAGAGGGAGACAGACCACAAACAAGTAGGTATCATGTCAACAGTGATGGAAATAAAGGCGCATAGGATGATAGAAAGAAAGTAAGCATGGTCAGGGTTGCACATAGGGGACTGGATTTCATGGGAGTGGGGCAGGTAGGCGGATGTTAGGTGGAGTTGTTAGGGAAAAACCCTTGGAGGATGGAACCTTTGAGCCCAGGCTTGAATGATGAGAAGTCAGCCATATAAAACAGCATTTGTCTCTGAATAACAATAAAAAAGTAAGGGAATGAATTAAGTCAAAAATATCTCTCAAAATATGAGAAGGAAATCTTGTAAAACACGCCCTTTGTGCAAAAAGGTTGACCGTCATAGTCTAATCTCTTCATTTAGCAAAATGATCCAAGTAAAGCCTTTAAAAGACTTGCTCAAGGTGAAAATGGCAGGCAGAGTCATCGCACCTGCTGGGAACAAATTCTTTCATTTGCTAGATAGGCATTTCTGTATCCTTGTCTTTTTTTTTTTTTTTTTTTTAAGAACAGCCCAATAACAAATAAGCTGAAAAACCTAAGTTTGTTGGGCAAAAGCGAGATTTATCATTAAGGATTTATGGAGTGTGGGCTTGGCCGAGTAGCTGAGCACTCTACTGTTTTCACATCATGATAAATTCTATTGTTGTGTTGACAGACAAATGTCTTAACTTACTGCGTAGAAAATCACTTGGGGTGCAGTGATTTTTAGGATTAAACTTACTTGCTGAAAGAAGATTGGGGGTTGTGAAAGAGAAAGAAATTTCTTAGCTATTTTTTTTTTTTTAATTTCCTAATTTTGGGATATCTGCCATTCCATATATAAACACATACTATAGTGTGTTTTTCCTCTTATAAGATTCTATTAATTTGTTGAAATGGGTGGGAAAACGAATAGATCTGAATGGGCCAGTTAGTTAGTTTAATAAGGAGTAAGGACAGCCTTCTAATGGCTTCTGTTATAGATGGAGGCCAAAAGGAGAAAAAAGAAAATCATGTTCTCCTTGGGTTGGAAGACTTGAAAGTGTTCATGATCCACACAAGCCCAGCCATTAGTTACCTTTCCAGAGAGCAGTCTGCTTAGAGCTTTATCTTGACAGGGTAGTTAAATCAGGAACCAGGGTTTGGAGAGGGACAGACAGACAGACCCAGGTGCCAGGCATGTGTAATCAGTTTTGTCAGATATTTAAAAATTAGACTGGAAAGGTCATTGTTTGCTTGGATCAGGACCTTGTGTGCCACTGATAGAGACAGACTTGGGACAAGTCGGTCTCATCTCATAGAAGTGACTTGTCTGAATTTTCTGAGCAAACCAAGAGCACAAGGTGATGAGCACATCTCAGAGGAATTAAATTGGGATTTTTGTGGGCTTTTCCCCAAATAAAAGACGTTCTTCTAGCAAAACTTTCTTATACTCTCCACAAGTCAACCATACATCATTTTGGGGTCTCTCTCTCTCTCTCTCTCTGAATGGTAATTAGGAGCAAGGTAAGTTTTTAAAATAGTTTCCAGATTTGTTCACTGAAACTGTAGAATTTAGACCTTGTGTGGTTGGCGAGACCTTCTGTGCCACAACAGTTATGGCCATGAAGACATGCCCAGGGCCTGAGATCAGTCAAGCTTTAAAATCCACAGAGGAGGTACTCAAGGCACAGTTTGGTCTTTCATTGCGAGATGACTTTGACTGCAGCTTCTGCTTACTTTGCGTCGTAATCAGTTCTGTAATGAAGACCCAGCAGCATATCTGCAACTTCCCTTTAATTTTACAATTTTTATAATGAGAGTTCTTGTAGTGTGAAAAGTCTGTGGAAACCTAGCCAGCGTTCTGAAGAGTGTATAAAAGAACACCGTGATTTTCTGTCTCTGCTGTTTAGGTGAGGTTTGGCCCAGAGGAGAGAGATCACTTATCTCTGGTTCTAAGTGCTAGGGCAAGAATGGCTTCAAAGTTTCCAAGGAACTTCCTGATGGGACCATGACATTTCAGAGAATTCATTCAACACCTAGAATGGTTTTCAGTCATTCGAAAGAACGAGATGAGCTGGGATCTCATTTGTCATTGTTGCTTTTTGAGAATTTTAGAATGAGGAGGTGTTTTGTTTTGTTTTGTTTCTCAAGGCGAATATTGTCAGGACACTTCTCAGAATTACAGTTATCTAGTGAACCATAGATTCCCCTTTACAGACAATGAAGTCTGAAGCTACCGAGATACCACCCTGCTTCCTCCCTTTCTTTTCTAGTCCCTTCTCTCCTCTTTTATCTCCTTGTTCAAATCACATGCTTCCTTTTCTAAGGACAGGGCAGCTGGCAGACTGCCTATTGGTCTGTTGGCCTCAATTAGCCTTATATCATTGCAAAGGAATGCATGAATTCTCCAGAAGGTATGTACTATCTCTTTCTGTATTAGACACTCACTACCTGCTTTCATAACTGGTCACTCAGCCGAATCACTTCTTATTCACATACCTGACAATTTTTCAGTCATTTAGATTACATCCCTAGATGCTCATCTCGTTTTAATGATGATCCCAAGGTATCTGTTATAAAATACTACTCCAGCTTACTCTGTAATACTTGAAAACTTTATGCAGGAAAACAAAGCTAAAACGAGATAACCTGAAGACTAGCATTCTTGGCTAGAAGGTGACTGGGTTATTAATCTGCAGATTGCCTGCTTCAGACTTTGTGCTTATATACAAGGTTCCACAGATGGACCAGGCCGACCACATAGAACAGAGGCCATATGCATTGGCAAGATTCAAGGTCTCATGGTATTCCTCTGCTACTATTTAAATTCAGTCTCATCTTGGGGGTTACATATGCGATTGCAAATTAATTCTTTCTCTTCCGAAAATTTGGTTTTGAAGAACAGCTGTGTCTCCCTTCTGAATTCCTTAATTATTTATCCTCCCTGATATGTTAAACCTTTCATTAGTGTGGTGAATTGCCAAGAGTACACAGAACTGCTTAGATCATGTAGCAAACAGTATAAACATTTGATAGGACATTTGAAGACACTACCACATGATGAGCCAGGATCTATAGTAGTACCAAATGCTGTGGGACTGATGGAGGTAGCTGGTTGTTGGAAGTTCTTTGTTGGTTTATTTTGCTAGTTTATTTTATTTTATTTTTTAAATTATAACATAAAAATAGTACATATGTCATTTGTACTTGAATTCAGAAGGGGACTGACTTTTTCCTAACAGATTCCCTATTCATTTGGAGTGTACATGCTCATATCTGAATTCAAATTAAATTTAAAAAATGAATTATATGCATATTGTTCTATATATATAGTTTTACATGTATAGTATATATATATGTATGTATGTATGTTTATAATCTCTCAAATATAGTCTCTCTCTTTTTCAGTAATATATATGTGTTACTGAAAAGAGATTTTTCTTTTATTTCTCAGTCTGGTCCTGTTTGGAAAGATTCTTTCAATGATTTTTAAATTATTGGAATTCCCACTTTGACCATAACAAGAGTAAATGATAAGTAATGATATAGAACAGCCCGTGTTGCTAAGGATAGCAACCCAACATTCACAAGTGGATTAATTAGTGATCCCCCCATCTGCCCTGTTTTTCATCCTAAGCATGAAAATTCCTCCCAAACTATGGTCCTTGGGCTCATGAAACATTAACCTCATCATATCAACAGTTTATGATATACAAATATATTTGTAGAATAATCCTTAGGCTCCTGATTTTTCTATTTTCCTAGCTGAACTATTCCAAAGTTTACACATTCCACTACCTGTCCTTGGATAATTGGTTTTTCCACTCGTAAGAAAGGAAAATAAGAAAAGCACAAACAACAGGTGCTAACTAAAGCCTTTTATTAGAGTTGCGATTCAGGAGAACTGGGGAGTTCAGTGTCTCATAAATGAAACTAGGTTTCTGGAGTGGACAGAGGAAAAGCACCTGATGGTGTTTCTGGTTCTGTTTCTCAAAGGCTTTGAAGGTTATAATTAGTTGCTGCTGAGTCCTGGTGGCTGGGGTGCTTCACGGCTTTACTTCTGGTCTGCCAGAGTCCTTGAGTCGGAGAACAGGTTAGATCCAGGCAAGGCCTGCGTGTTTAAGTTGGACTCTTCCTGGAGACAGTTGGGATTTTGACTTGAAGACCATGTTTATGCTCCTGGGCCATGCAGGCTTAAAGAGCAGGGCTCGCCAAGCTGACCCAGGCAAGGGTGGATGGTGGCAGGATTGGGAGAACCCTGTGAAATGTCAAGGGTGCCTCCCCTGTCTCCAGTTACTTCTGGGCAGTGAATTGGAAGGACTCGCCATGAGGCTGTGGATTGTCTCCTTTCACCTTCACAGGAGGAAAACAGAGGCATCTTGGATCTCTGGAATTCTGAGCATAGAAAGCGTATGGGCAAATGGTATAAATTAAAAGTGGTGTTTTTAAGAGGGAGAAAGAGCAGCCTATGTCCATAACCTCCCTTTCCCCATCCTCATGTGTATATTCCAAATCATTAACAAAATCTTTGGATTTTCTTTAAATATGACTTCAAGAGTTTGTCAAATATGGAAAATTGGATTTGGGTTTCCCAGCAAAACCCCAAATTTTGAAATCTCCAAACGATTAATGTAAATCGAACAAACGAACAAGTGATAATAAGTAGCACTGAAGAGTAATGAATAATTAGAATGGTCTAGGACAGCATTCCCCAACCTTTTTGGCACCAGGAACCAGCGCTCCTATGAGAATCTAATGCCCGATGATCTGAGGTGGAGCTGAGGCGGTGATGCCAGCGCTGCAAATGCAGATGAAGCTTCACTCTCTCCCCCGCCACTCACTGGCCCAGTTCCTAACAGACCACGGATCGGTACCAGTCTGTGGCTGGGGATTGGGAACCCCTGGGCTAGGGGTTTCATGTAGGAGGACTGATCGCATGGGGGACTAGGTTATTTGAGAAAGAATCCATATTCATCTAGCAGACGTCATCATCATGAGTGGTGTTTAAGAGTCTAGTCACCGGATGGAACTAATGCACTGGGGGTAAGAGATTGGGGTGGGGGGGCTGCTTATTTGATTTGTAAATTCATCTCATGACCTTTTGAAATAGCATTTCTCTTTAGTTAGTTCAGAAGCTTCTTCTTCTGCTTTTGATTTTGCTGATTGGGTCAGTGAGGAAAAAAAATATTGCTAATCTCATTATTACAGAAATTTTAAATGAAGTAAGTAGATATGAGATCACGGCTTTTGACTTTAAATCATAGTTTTGTAGCAGATCAGTCTGGTTTAGCTCTTTAAGGTTGCTGCTCCTTCTAGGTTGATGAAGCAGTCAATTATGCAAAGCTTATTTCTCATCTTTGTCCTCGTTGTTGGTTTCTCAGAGGATTACCATCTGCTGCAAAAACATACTGTGGTTGATGGTGGGGTCGTCCTCAGGCCCAGCGTTTGTCGCCTCCCCCTCGCTATTCTCTTCTTCTCTCATCTCGTTTCTCGCACAGGAGTACATCCTCAGTCTCATAAACACGTCAAGTTTCTGTTTCTTTGATTGTTTAGGCCATGCTGGCAATTTCTGTTTTCTTCTTGTCAGCGTCTTCAGGAGAAATGTGTACACAAAGACAAAATGGCTTTCAAAGGAGGCGACATCCTCATTTCAGGACTTGGTGCAGACATCAGATTGAAGGCCATTCGGCCGTACCTGAGGCTGGTTCTCTCAGCAGCCAGGAGATTAACCTCTTATAAGGCTCTGAGCTATTTTTGAGGTAGAGGCTGTAACAACATTAAAGCTAGAACCCATTAGGAAATCACTTTCATCATCTCTTCTTTTTCCAAATCAGTGGCTTTTTTTTTTTTTTATTCTGATCTCATAACCCTTTAATCTCCTTTGTAGCAGAACAAGGAGACTGTTGGTTTGTGTTTGCATCCAGCGAAGTTAGAATCCTTGATAACAGCTTCAGAAGACACCCAAGTATCAGAGAACTGTATAGAGAGATAAATTTCATCTCGGGGTAGGTGACTTAATGCTGAAGGTGCCCTGCTTTCCTTGTGCAGATCCATAATTTTCGTGGATACTGTGAAACCAGGCTCAAACTTTCCAAAAGACACGCAGCAGAAAGGCTTTTGTTGCGTTTATTTCTAAAGGCTTGAAGTTTCGAAGGGAAGAGATTTTGTTTTCCTCTGGGCCACACAATGGAGCTTTCAGAGAACCTCTTTTAAAAGGAATAGCTACAGCCTTTGTGTTGAAGGGTGTGTCTGTTGGCAGGGTCTGCTGATGCAGACAGACTGGCTGGTGATTAACAAAGGTCATTAGACTTTGGAATCTGGCAAGCAGAGTCGGATGGTATGTCTTCTGTGTGTGGAAGGACGACTCCCAAGAAGCCAAGGCATTCTGGAGGTTCCCCCCACCCCGCCCCCAAACCCTGCTGTAGAACAGGGTCTGGCCCAGGAGCGTCCTGCAGTAGCCAGTGCTCTGCTGGGACTAACGGACAAGCATATCAATCATGGGATAAAAGAACCTTTGGAGATCTTGATGCATGACATTTGAGCAAGAGAAAGGTGCAGCTTTTCAGAAAGGAATGAAAACAGTTCATTCTTTGTTGGGAAGAGAAGGGCATAGGAGGAGCCCAGCCTGCCCTTCCACCGTTCACGTCTGGTTGTCAGCCTGCAAGAGCCCAGAGAAGCCATGTTGTGCACGGAGGAGAAGCTCTGAGCTAAAATGGCTGCTCCTAAGCTCAGAGGACTAGGGCAGCTTAGTGAGTCTTAGAGCTTCAGTGACGCAGGAGCTCATATCTCTTGAAAGTGTGATAAACACATTCAGCAGAGCTGTGGCTTGTTTGGCTGAGATGAAAGGACTAAGCTTGGGGGATGGGACGTGCACACTGGATGATCTGCTTTTTTTCTGTGAAGTGTTCTAAATGCAGGAGTCGTCTGCACCATGGAAAAATTTGTTTTCAGGTCTAATGGACTGTGCGAAAGGAGACGTGGGGTGGGGCCTCAGTGACTGCTGTAATTTGATCCAGAGCTGATAGCAACCTCTTCCACACAATTTGGGTTGGTGCTTAGACATAAAAGCTTGTGTATCTGGAATATTGAGGCTTAGTTAGCTGAAAAGACTCTGGTGCACAGTTCAGTGTTTATTGAAAAAGGATAAATTGCTGGGTGAAAGAAGAGGAGGTAAATATCTGCGTCTCACCCTGCAAGCTCAGTCGGTCCAGAGCTGGACTTGCCAGAAGTTATTTTAGCAGGCTATCAGCAGGAGCATTCTTTCATAGAAAATCCTCCTGCAATGGCTTCTTTTGCTCCATTGACATATTACTAGACTTTGTTCTCCTACAGGAATAATTTATCTTTTACAATGAAAGAAGAGAAAGTTGCTATACGATAAAAGTATAGAAAGATTTGGCTACAGCCTTAGTTCTTGGCCATCTGGTTCTAGATTACAATGACTCAGTAGAGTTTGCGGTGAGCTCAGTGAAATAACTCACTTCATTAAGGTAATAACTGGGTATCTCAACTCAGGATATATATTAAGATAGGAAGGACTACACCTTCGAATACATTTTTAACTTCTTAATGGTGAAACTCTCCACTGAATTAATGTGCAGTTATATATATATACATATATTTACAGTAAATAGCAGAATGAAGGTAGCTGGGCAAGTATTTTTTTACATTAGGTTCATAACTTTTTGTGTCCAAATATGTACTTCACATTTATAAAGGAGAGCAGTGGGAAAAGATAAAAGCATGACTTAGAAGCCCCTCTTCCAAACCATGAGTTTCTGTTGCCTCAATGTAAATTGAGGTACCAAGGTGCAACTTTAAACAAGAAACCAGATTGTCATCTGAAGTTGGTTGTTTGAGAATCTCATGAGATATTTTATGACCTAATTAGATTGGAGAAGCTGTTAGGTTATAATTGGTAGGTAGTAAAAAGCAAATAACCATTTAGCTCATAAAAAAAAAAAAAAACTCATGTGTTTGTGGAAGGGAGGAAAGAAGTGTATCCCAATATCAGTTAAGATATTCAATTAAAATAAAAAAATTATTTTTTAAATTTTATTTCTTAAAATTATTGATTAAAATAATAAAAGCTTTATCACCATTCTGAGATTCAATACTATTTCACCATTTAGTGACAAAACATCAGTGTTATAATATTAAAAGTGAATAAAGATTGAAATTTGTCCTTTCTTCAGTGTGAACATCCTTTTTTACTTCTGAGAAGGTTCTAGTTCAAAAAGAAGATGGGTCCAAGCCAGAACCAAAGTCAGTATTTACTTGCCAAGAAATTTTAATTCAGTCAAGAAATTCAGAAACTACTAAAACTTTGGAAGTATTGAGGGTTTTCTTGACAAATGGCATCAGAAGATATATTTATATCAAGCAAGAAAAAGTTTATCTGGTTTTCTTTTTTCCTTCTTTGAAGTTATGAAGTCAAGGACATCATTCCCATTATGTCTGACTGCCCGCCTTTGGCCAGTATTCCAGCTGGTAGAGTTCAGTAAGAGAAATCTGCCAATATCGGAATTTTTCCATTAATGGTCTTCAAGCCTCATCAGCTTGGGGTCCACGTTTAGTGCATTCCTTACAATGTTTTGTTCTGACTTCTGGCACAGGTTCCTAATGTGAGAGGGTAGACCCAGATCATGGAGGTGCTTCAGTGTGATGGCTGTGACTTCAGAGCCCCATCTTATGAAGATCTTAAGGCGCACATTCAGGATGTCCACACGGCATTTCTGCAGCCAACGGACGTTGCTGAAGACAATGCTAATGAGCCACGATCCGGGTCCATGAATGCCGGTAATCAGACCGAGGTGGAGTTTTCTTCTATAAAGGATGAATTTGTGATTGCTGAGGATTTGTCAGGTAAATCTATGCTAACTGATATATGCCATTGCTCTCATCTGTTTTGAGCCTGTGGCCATGGTTCTTGATATGCGTGGCTTCTACAGAGTTTCTTGCTCTTTTAAGCCATTTTTGTGGTTTGGGCATCAATGTTTCTCTTCTTGAGTATCCTCAGTTATTGTCCTCTCAGCTTCCTTCTGTCTCTTAGTTTCCTTTCAATTTGGGAAACAAGGTAATCTCTCGAACAGTTGTACTTTTATAGCTATGTGGCACATTAATGGAGATGAGAAGGATATTGTACCTAAAAGATGAGAACACTGCGTGTTCTCCCATGAAAAGTAATATGTTTACATTTGTTAGTGCTTCGTTAATATTCTTCAGGGCCTCATCTTGAGCTCTTAGGCCTTTTGAGTGTGATGTTTATTAATGAAGAATAATTGAAAAGAAAAATTGATTTGCACGATTAAATTTCTTAATTCTCTTTTGCTTGGCTTTTCTCCTCCCACTTACCTTATGCTTTCTCTGTAGGTCAAAATGCAGCTGCATTGGGAACCGGAAGTTACTATGGCCACAGTCCAGGATATTACAGTCAGCATATTGTCCCTAATCCCAAACCAACAAACAAGTTTTTTCAATGCAAGTTCTGCGTACGCTACTTCAGGTCAAAAAACCTCCTCATAGAACACACTAGGAAGGTCCACGGAGCCCAAGCTGAAGGGAGTTCGGTGGGACCCCCCATTCCAGGATCCTTAAATTATAACATCATGATGCATGAGGGATTTGGAAAGGTCTTCTCTTGCCAGTTTTGCACATACAAGTCACCAAGGAGGGCGAGAATACTGAAGCATCAGAAGATGTACCACAAAAACAATTTGAAGGAGACCACTGCTCCCCCACCTGCTCCTGCTCCGATGCCAGACCCCATGGTCCCTCCCATGTCCCTGCAAGACCCCTGCAAGGAGCTGCCAGCGGAGGTTGTAGAGCGCAGCATCTTAGAATCCATGGTCAAACCTTTGACCAAGTCTCGAGGCAACTTTTGCTGTGAGTGGTGCAGCTACCAGACACCCCGCCGAGAACGCTGGTGTGACCACATGATGAAGAAACACCGCAGTATGGTCAAGATCCTTTCCAGTCTCCGACAGCAACAAGAAGGGACGAATCTACCTGATGTGCAGAACAAGAACGCCCCCAGCCCCACCCCCAACTCCACCTACCTGTCCATGAATGCTGCAAGCCGGGAGATAGCTAACGCGAACGTCTCCAACTACAGGGGCTCCATCAGCAACTCCATCATGAGACCCAATTCTTCTTCAGCTTCCAAGTTTTCGCCCATGTCTTACCCTCAGATGAAGCCGAAGTCACCTCACAATTCTGGCCTTGTTAACTTGGCAGAGAGATCTCGTTATGGAATGGCTGACATGACCAATTCTTCTGCCGACCTGGAAACTAACAGCATGCTGAATGACTCTAGTTCTGATGAAGAGTTAAATGAAATAGACAGCGAGAACGGCTTAAATGCTATGGATCACCAGACAGCAGCCATGTCTGCAGAGCAGCTCATGGGGTCGGACGGCAACAAATTATTGGAGACAAAGGGGATTCCCTTTCGAAGATTCATGAACAGGTTCCAGTGTCCTTTTTGTCCTTTCCTCACCATGCATCGACGTAGCATCTCCCGTCATATAGAAAACATCCACTTATCTGGAAAGACAGCCGTCTACAAATGTGACGAGTGTCCGTTTACTTGCAAGAGCTCGTTAAAGCTGGGGGCTCACAAACAGTGTCACACGGGTACAACGTCAGATTGGGATGCCATGAATTCCCAGAGTGAAAGCATTTCTTCCTCACTGAATGAAGGCGTAGTGTCTTACGAGAGCTCGAGCATCAATGGTAGAAAGTCAGGAGTCATGCTGGATCCCTTGCAGCAGCAACAGCCTCCGCCACCACCGCCGCCGCCACCACCACCTCCGTCACAGCCACAGCCACCGCAGCTACAGCCACCACATCAGGTGCCACCCCAGCCACAGCCCCCACCGCCACAGCCACCGCAGCCATCCGTGCAAGCCCCACCTCTGCACCCTTACAAATGCACCATGTGCAATTACTCCACCACGACTCTGAAAGGGCTAAGAGTCCATCAGCAGCACAAACACTCATTCTGCGACAACTTGCCAAAATTCGAGGGGCCGCCCTCCAGCCTACCATTGGAAAGTGAGACAGACAGCCACCCCTCTTCCAGCAACACTGTGAAGAAAAGTCAGACCTCAATTCTTGGGTTGTCCTCCAAGAACAATTTTGTAGCTAAGGCCTCTAGGAAGCTCGCTAATGACTTTCCTCTCGATTTATCGCCCGTGAAGAAGAGGACTAGGATCGACGAGATCGCAAGCAACCTGCAGAGCAAAATTAACCAAACCAAACAGCAGGAGGATGCGGTGATCAATGTCGAGGATGACGAGGAGGAAGAGGAAGACAATGAAGTGGAGATAGAGGTTGAGTTGGACCGGGAAGAAGAGCCAGCAGAGGCAGTCCTGGAGGTGCCCACTGCCTTTTCAACCCAGCAGATTTGGGTGAGAGATGCCAGTGAGCCCCAGAAGGAGCCCAACTTCAGAAACATCACCCATGATTACAACGCCACCAATGGGGCTGAGATCGAGCTCACCCTTTCTGAAGATGAAGAGGATTATTACGGCTCGACAAACTTGAAGGATCATCAAATTTCCAATACTGCTCTGCTCAGCACCCAGACGCCAATCTACGGGACAGAGCACAACAATGAAAATGCAGACTTTAGTGACCCTGGAAGGCTTTATTATTGCAAACACTGTGACTTTAACAACAAATCTGCCCGGAGCGTCAGCACCCACTATCAGCGAATGCACCCGTACATTAAGTTCAGCTTTAGGTACATCTTGGACCCCAACGATCACAGTGCGGTGTACAGGTGTCTGGAGTGCTACATCGATTACACCAACTTCGAAGACCTGCAGCAGCATTACGGCGAACACCACCCGGAAGCCATGAATGTCCTCAACTTCGACCATTCAGACCTGATCTACCGCTGTCGGTTTTGTTCCTACACGAGCCCGAATGTGAGAAGCCTGATGCCGCACTACCAAAGAATGCATCCCACGGTGAAGATAAACAACGCGATGATATTTTCCAGCTACGTCGTGGAGCAGCAGGAAGGGCTCAACACGGAATCCCAGACTCTGAGGGAGATTCTGAACTCGGCGCCCAAGAACTTGGCGACGTCCACTCCCGTGGCTCGTGGTGGCGGTTTGCCAGCTACGTTTAATAAAAACACTCCTTCAAAGACGTTTACTCCAGAATGTGAAAATCAAAAGGACCCCTCGGTTAACACCGTTGTCGTTTACGACTGTGACGTTTGCTCATTTGCGAGCCCCAACATGCATTCTGTCTTGGTTCATTATCAGAAGAAACACCCTGAAGAAAAGGCTTCCTACTTTAGGATCCAGAAAACCATGCGAATGGTGTCTGTGGACAGGGGCTCTGCCCTTTCTCAATTATCATTTGAGGTGGGTGCTCCAATGTCTCCCAAAATGTCCAACATGGGTTCCCCACCCCCCCCACAACCCCCGCCACCAGACCTCAGTACTGAGCTTTACTACTGCAAACACTGTTCCTACAGCAATCGGTCAGTTGTGGGCGTGCTTGTCCACTACCAGAAAAGACACCCAGAAATAAAGGTCACTGCCAAATATATCAGACAGGCTCCTCCCACAGCTGCAATGATGAGAGGGGCTGAGGGGCCCCAAGGCTCCCCTCGGCCCCCTGCCCCCATGCAACAGCTGAACCGAAGCAGCTCCGAGAGAGACGGCCCCCCTGTGGAGAATGAGATGTTCTTTTGCCAGCACTGTGATTATGGGAACCGGACGGTCAAAGGGGTACTCATTCACTACCAGAAGAAGCACCGGGACTTCAAGGCCAATGCAGACGTGATCCGGCAGCACACGGCCACCATCCGAAGCCTCTGTGACCGTAACCAGAAGAAGCCTGCCAGTTGCGTGCTTGTCTCCCCCTCCAGCGTGGAGCGGGACAAAACCAAACTGCGAGCGCTCAAATGTAGGCAGTGCTCGTATACCTCCCCCTACTTCTATGCACTGAGGAAGCATATCAAGAAGGACCACCCCGCCCTGAAGGCCACAGTCACGTCCATCATGAGGTGGGCATTTCTAGATGGCTTGATAGAAGCTGGCTACCACTGCGAGTGGTGCATCTATTCCCACATGGAGCCCAGTGGTTTGCTCCTACATTACCAAAGGAGGCACCCAGAACATTACGTTGACTATACTTACATGGCTACTAAACTTTGGGCTGGGCCAGACCCATCCCCTCCCTCTCTCACGATGCCAGCTGAAGCCAAAACGTACAGATGCAGAGACTGTGTTTTTGAAGCTCTCTCCATCTGGGACATCACCAATCACTACCAAGCATTCCACCCCTGGGCCATGAATGGTGATGAGTCGGTGCTGCTGGATATCATCAAGGAGAAAGATGTTATTGAGAATCACATCCCTTCATCCGAAGAGTTGGTGGGCCATATGAATTGTGAAAACAGTATGCCCACCCCGCTCCCTGAGCAGGAACCTGAATGCCTGGAGGATCCAAGACTCTCCCCGGAGAAAAGCATCCAGCTCTCTTCAGCCAACCCCGCCATCTCTTCCACCCCGTACCAGTGCACGGTGTGCCAGTCTGAGTATAACAACCTGCATGGCCTTCTCACGCATTACGGGAAGAAGCACCCGGGCATGAAAGTGAAGGCTGCCGACTTTGCCCAGGACATCGACATCAACCCAGGCGCCGTCTACAAGTGCAGGCACTGCCCGTACATCAACACCCGCATCCACGGTGTCCTGACCCACTACCAGAAGCGACACCCGTCCGTCAAGGTGACCGCCGAGGACTTTGTGCATGACGTGGAACAATCGGCTGACATAGCCCAGAACGACGTGGAGGAGACGAGCAGGATCTTCAAGCAAGGCTACGGCGCCTACCGCTGCAAGCTGTGTCCTTACACACATGGCACTTTGGAGAAACTCAAGATCCATTATGAGAAGTATCACAATCAGCCCGAATTTGATGTCTTTTCCCAGTCACCTCCGAAGCTGCCAGTCTCCCTCGAGCCCGAGATAACCACTGAAGTGAGCCCCTCCCAAGTCTCCATCACCGAGGAGGAGGTGGGAGAGGAGCCGGTGTCCACTTCTCACTTCTCTACCTCGCACCTGGTCTCGCACACTGTGTTCCGGTGCCAGCTCTGCAAGTACTTCTGTTCCACGAGGAAGGGCATCGCCAGGCACTACCGCATTAAGCACAACAACGTCCGAGCCCAGCCGGAGGGCAAGAACAACCTCTTCAAGTGTGCCCTGTGTGCCTACACCAACCCCATACGCAAAGGGCTGGCGGCCCATTACCAGAAGCGCCACGACATCGATGCGTATTACACCCACTGCCTGGCAGCCTCCAGGACCATCAGCGACAAACCCAACAAGGTCATCATCCCGTCCCCACCCAAGGACGACTCCCCGCAGCTCAGCGAGGAGCTCCGGCGAGCCGTGGAGAAGAAAAAGTGCTCCCTGTGCTCCTTCCAGTCCTTCAGCAAGAAGGGCATCGTGTCCCATTACATGAAGCGCCACCCGGGGGTGTTCCCCAAGAAGCAGCACGCCAGCAAGCTGGGGGGCTACTTCACTGCGGTCTACGCGGATGAGCACGAGAAGCCGTTGCTGCTGGAAGAGGAAGAGAGAGGCAGCTTTGAGAAAGCCGAGGTGGAGGGAGGCGAAGGCCCGGACATCGAGTGGCTCCCGTTCCGCTGCATCAAGTGCTTCAAGCTCTCCTTCAGCACGGCCGAGCTGCTGTGCATGCATTACACCGACCACCACAGTCGGGACCTGAAGAGGGACTTCGTCATCCTAGGCAACGGCCCTCGCCTGCAGAACTCCGCCTACCAGTGTAAGCACTGTGATAGCAAACTGCAAAGCACAGCGGAGCTGACCTCACACTTGAACGTTCACAATGAGGAATTCCAGAAGCGTGCCAAACGTCAGGAGAGGAGGAAACAGCTTTTGAGCAAGCAGAAATATGCAGATGGTGCTTTTGCAGATTTCAAACAAGAGAGGGTAAGGATATGTTTTGATTTCCCTTCCCCCAGGAGGCCTCTCATCACTGGTGCCCACATGCACTTCTTCGTTGCCAGCCAAACTGCTACAGGCTTCCTAGTGACTTAGCTTGCCAGAGAGCTCAATAAGTCAATTAAACATTTCGAGCTTGATTATCCCCAGTCTATGCTCACCCTTCTCCACGGTCCTGTGCCCCTCCCTCTCACTCCTCCCGAGGCTCCCCAGGGGAGGGTTGGGGTGGTTTCTCTGTATTTCTTTCTGCCAAGTAGCCTTATCCGAGGCCCAGTTCCACGACGACGCTCGCTCTCCCTCCTAAGGCAGCTGTGGACCGTCTCTTGGTCTCATTAGCGCTTCTCAGCCATGTCTCGGTCTGCAGCGTTGCTACGTGAACCTAACATCTCAAGGAGTAGATTCTTTTTTTTGTCAAGAAGCTCACTAAATGGCGTAGCTATGCAACGTTTCACCTGCGTAGTTGAAATTGGTTTGAAAACCAAGATAACTTGGTGGCAGTGACGATGAGGCTTCTGCACAGAAATCTTCTCTCCTCACAAGTCGTAACATACTTGGGTTCCAGAGACTTTGCATAGTAGGCAGTGTGCCACGACTCTGACGAATTCGTTATGTAAAAATACTCACGTATATCTCCCTTGGTTTTTAACCTGCTAATCCGCTTTAAAATAAAATCTGCTAGTAAGCTACAAGAATAAATGCCGGCCGTTGAGGGAGGGCTCGGAGTACTGATGGCTACCACTGTATTTTACCAGCCTTTTGGTCACTTAGAAGAGGTGCCAAAGATCAAGGAGAGGAAGGTGGTGGGCTACAAGTGTAAATTCTGTGTGGAAGTGCACCCGACGCTCCGAGCCATCTGCAATCACCTCCGAAAGCACGTTCAGTATGGCAGCGTCCCAGCCGTGTCCGCCGCCGTGAAGGTGAGACGTGGGAAGGTCTGGATGAGCATTCTTGTGTGCGAGCGATTCGAGTTACTCATTAACCCCGTTGGCTCCAAGCAGCTCAGGAAGGGGCGTCCTCGAATGTGGTCATTCCTGAGTGATGCTTGGATTGGTCTGGCTTGTTTTGATTTCTTTGCAGGTTGGACCTTTCTCATCTTTTGCGTTTCGACCTGTTCGCATTTCGATCTGGTTCCCTCCTACGTCGATAGTTTGGTGGGAACGGAAGACCCGGGCCTCTCGGTGCAGGAGGCTCTGGGTCGCGCTTCTATTCTGCATGTAGTGCCATTAGGTGTTTGCTCTTCCTAGTGGCTCAAGCTCTTGAGAGGAATGAAGTGGGTTCTGTTCCCATCGTCTTCTGCTCTTCCCACTGCCTGGCTTCTTACTATACTCATCTGGCTGACGATGCACAGAGCCCAAGAGAATCCATCTTTTCCTTCTTGTCCTGGGTCCTCTGAGGAGCGGAAGAGACAGTAAATCTAAAACTAAAAGTCTTCAAGTCACAGTCGGCCCTGAGAGCCTGTTGACCTGATTTGCCTCCCCCATCTCCTCACCTGTATGTTACTGACAACTGCTTTCCCTTTTCCCCTGACCTTTATTAGGCCACCTGTTTTGAACATTGTAATCCTAATAGCGGACACTGTTTCAATAACCACGCCGCCATCCCTGCCTTCTAGGATATGTCTAAGCGCTTGTCGGTTTTGAGCAGAGAAGTTCGTTCAGGGCTCTGCTCTTTCTCCCCGGATATGTAAATATATTTTTGTCATCTGCCCTTCTTGTTCTTGTGTCCTGTTTTGCCAGCGTGGCATGGAGGTAAAGCTCCTGCTTTTCTTCTTTGAAGACTGAAGCCTCCTGGCTGTCGGCAGCGCAGTGGCTCCCGGGGGCAGCAGCGGTCAGCTTCTTCCATGCCACTGTGGTGTGTCCCTGCCTCGTTTCCTGGACTCACTCAAGGGAGACAGCGCGGCTCTTCCTGTGTAATCAGTAATCCAAGGAGCCACCTCGAAACATGAATAACTTAAAATCAGGCTGCTGCTTATTTTATTTTATTATTATTTTTTTTTTGAATCAATGATACAGCAACCCCCAGTCAAGGAGTGAAGTCACAGTCTGTGGGGAGGGGATGAGTGTGGGGGGCAGAGGGCAGGATCTTTCACTTTCCTTTATTTCCCAAGGATGGCCCAAGGCTCCTAGATGCCCAAACTACTCAGTTTTTTTTTTTTTTTCCTTCCTCTCTCCCTCCCTCCCTCCCTTCCTTCCCTATCTCTGAGCCATAACCTTCACCCTGCTTTATGTCAGTTTAGGTGGGATCGCAATTTGAATTTTCTTTTGAAGATAGGGGATAAGTGAGTGAACTGTCTTCGAATTGGAAGAGCCCCTCTCTCACATTTCCCAGGCAGTAGTGCCCTATGTGCGGATACGTTGCCCTAAAATCGACACCGCTGCTTGAAGAATGGCGGCCGGGTTTGCCCTCCGTCCCCGGGGAGCCGGAGTCGGGGAAGGACGCTCTGGCAGGAAACGCTGATGAATGTGGGAGAGTGAAGGGAGAGGAGGAAAGCTAGGGCAAATGACAATGGATATTTATTTTGTTGGTGGGGCATGTGTGTGTGTGTGGTTCTCTTAGCAGGAGGCTGAAGACCCCTCCCACTTGTTCCTGGATGGATTGGAAGCAGCCAAAGATGCCAGTGGCGCCCTGGTGGACCGGGTGGATGGTGAACACTGCTTGCTTGATGGAATGTTGGCGGATGAAAGCCGGCCGGGGGGATACCATTGTAGTCAATGTGACAGAGTCCTGATGTCCATGCAGGGGCTGCGTTCTCACGAGAGGAGCCATCTGGCCCTGGCCATGTTCACCCGCGAGGACAAGTACAGCTGCCAATATTGCTCCTTCGTTTCCGCCTTCAGGCACAAGTAAGTACTATCAAGGGGTCGCAAGGGGTAACTGGGAGGGGGTGTCACAGCTGGACTAGAGCAGGAGAGGCTCAGAGGGGTCAGAAGACCCCGCCTGTGGGTCATGCCTGCTGTTTACTTGGCTGTTACTTTGAACTTCAGCCACCCCTTCTGTCACATGGGGCTAAGAAGATTGCTTAGTTGACATTAGATTTGACTAATGCAGAGCCACCCCTTCTGTCACATGGGGCTAAGAACAGGAGATTGCTTAGTTGACATTAGATTTGACTAATGCAGGCATTTTTTACATGACAATTTTGGAGGTATTGCTGTGATTTGCTCAAAGAAAAACCAGAGAGTAGATAAGTTTACTGGTGCGTCTGTCAAACATTCATCCAGAACATAGTCATCATTTGAAGAGTAAAGTTTCATTTGGGAAATTGAGTGGCTAGGAGGTAAAATTAGGACTATTAGCCCATGTGACCAAAGAATCATTGCTCGATATTTTTAAAAAGACCTTGAAAGGTAGTTAAGTTGATGGATGCCAAAGACGTGCTTGAAGTACAGGGTGGCTGAGAAGAAGGAGCTGCCTGTTGCCAACCACAGCTTGGAAATGGTAAATGTGGGGTCTTGTGTAAGGCTTTTCAGGGTGATGGGAAGAGGGGCTCTGAGAAGAAACAACCTTTTGTTGCCTTTCTCTTTCGAATGTATAAGAGAGAGAAATGTTCGATAATGTGTTCTGAAGTCTTGGATGAAGGTGACTGATTGTAAGACTGACGTGCCGTTTGTTTTTATGATAATTGAAAATAAATGATGGGCTGTTTGCTTCTTTAAAGATAAAGTGCTAGTTAGTGGATGTCGAAAGGCAGGAGGAGGCAGTGCTTCTGCAGAGGTCAGAATGGATTACAAACTCTTTATTATTAGTCAGAGCCTAATATCTAATCTTTGTCGTTGGATCCAGGCACTGGCATAAAACTTGAGTAGTTCTCATTATTTCAATAAGTATCTTTTTGTACAGCATCTGTCAAGTTTTCTGACACACAGTAGAACCTCGATAAATCGTTGTGAGTCAATGACGGTGCCCTGTGCTAGGCGCTGTGCTGGAGGCTTTGGGGGAATATAAAGACAACGAGGACATGGTCAGTGATCTAAGGGAATTTAGAGTTTAGTCGGTTTATAAATTAAGCAAACGCACAAATGACGCGGCGAAATAAGGCACGTCTTTAAAACGTACATCGATAAAATGCTATGATGTTTCAAAGGAGAGAAATGTGACTTCCACTTTGGAAGAATCCGGAAGGTTTTATGGAGTAGGGAGCATTCGAGTCAAGTCTTAAAGTAGGAAGATAGGACTTGAATCATCTGTAAAGGACATGTGACATGGAGGAAGACGAGAAAGCGCAGGCCTGAGGAGGAGAGTGAGAGGTGCGTGGGGGCCCCGCTGGCGGTTCAGTTTGACTAATGTGTAAAAACAGGTGAAGGAACAGCGGGAGATAAAGTCTGAATACTTGAGCAGCGCCATATTTGGAGTCTTTGAATGAAACAGTAGTAATTTATAATTTACATTACTGGTAAGGGAGACCGAGATGCATGAAGTCACCATGATTGCCAACTTCGTGGAGCCTCACTATGTGCCAGGCACTGTGCTAAGCGCCTTGATGTATGATCTCATTTTATTCTCAGGACAGCCCTATGAGGTATGGTCCCCTTATTATCCCCATTTTCTGTAAGAGAAGTTGAGGCTTTTTAGGATAGAGAGCTTATAGAACTTGCTCAGCGTCACAAGACTTGTTTGTAAGTCATAGCTGGGATTCGATCCCAGGCCGTCTGACTTTATAGCTCATGCTCTTGAGTTGAAAAGAAGAAAGATGGGAGAGACCAACTAAGGGCAGTGATAGTAGTTGATCCAAGAAATTAGGATAGAACTTTGTGGAATGGTTGAAGGAACTAGGATCTGCCTAGCTGGGAAAAAATTGACTTAATGTGGGAGATGAGGTAGAGTACAGATGGCACCTAGGTTTTCAGTCTGGTTGGCTGAGAGGACGGTAGCACCCTTTACAGAAACAAGGAGGTAAAAAAGAGAATTTGGTTTGGAGAAAAAAAAAAAAAAAAAAACCCGGACAGGTTTAGAGTAGGTTGAGTTTGAGATAGCTAAAGGGTGTCCAGAGGGAGCTGTCCAGAAGCAATCCAAAGTGCTTCCTGGGAGCTCGGGAGAAGAGCGAATGTTAAGATGGTAAGTGGTACCCAGCCCAGGTGAGTCGTTTGGAATGGCCTCTAGTTCTCTGGGGTACTGTTGCAAATTAGAACTTCTTACCACACCTGATTTGGTAGAGTTATTATTTTTTTTAGACTAGTAATTAATATGAAGTACTGGGAATGCATTATAATTAAGTAACTGCCTTATAAGTTGCTTCTGGAAGACTGATGTACAGCAAGCATGGTTATGTTTATCAGGGGTATGACAACCTTCGGATCTTGTGACTTCCTTTAAACACAGGTGCATATCTACAAAGCCTGGAAACAGACAGCCTATTGCAGGTAGTTAACCATTTTAAAACCTTTGCCCACTCAAGCGTTCTTCTCATCCTTCCTTTAGCTTCCTCTCTTATTAGAGTAGGTACAACTCTTTCCTTTTCTTTTTTTCTTTTTGGTAAGCACCATCATTGGAAAGTAACAATGACTTTGAACGTTTAGAAATGGCATTTCTAGAAAAGGGAAATGAGACCATGTTGTGTGTAGTTTTTAATCCTGTCATTCTCCTCTTTTTTCTTTCCTTCTGTATAAAGTTTGGATCGTCACATGCAAACCCACCACGGACACCATAAACCATTCCGATGCAAAATCTGCTCCTTCAAGTCCTCCTATAACAGCCGGCTGAAAACACACATACTCAAAGCTCATGCTGGTGAGTCGGTGTTCATGATGCTAAGTTGTCTGAGTTTGAAATCCAGTGGTCTTCACTGAGTGAAATTTTAAAAGTCTTTTGCCCCAGACCTGAGAAGTTATTCTTGAGATGGTGGTGTGTTTAGTTTTATTTTAATCTAATACAGAAAAATTAAAGAATCACCCAAAGCCAAAATAATACCAAGCCCCTGTTACCCATGTCACGGTTGATTCATGCTGCTAACAGGTACCTACTAACAGATTCATGCTATTAACAGTTTTTATTTGTTAGAGAAATTTCTAAATCCCGCAGCCTTTCTAATGGAAATGCAAGAATTATGACATCCACCGAAGATAATTCCCAACTAAAATAACATTATAATCTTGAGAAGTTCAAATGGGCAAAGAGAACTCAAGATTTCTCAGAAGATGCCTTAGATACATTTTGAAACACAAGATAAGAAGTGACTTTGGGTCATGAATGTCCAGGAGCTATACTGGTCTCTATCCTTCTATCAGTCTGTCTCATCGTACTTGCCTCATGAACATCCCTTACCTACCAGGCTTTGCGCTAAGCATGTTATATTCATCATCTCATTTAATCATAATGACAATCCCAAAGGATAGGTGTTGTTGTCACCCTCAGTTTCAGATAGAGATACAGAGTCTCGGAATGAAATGACCTGCTCAAAGCCATAGAGTCCATTCACTAAGAATTTGACTCCAGAGCAAACACATCTTTATCACTGACAAGATGCAGCCTCTCTCTCTTTTCTGCTCTTCGCTACCTTGCACATGATAGAGGATGCCCACAGGTAGCTAATCAGAACTCAGCCAAACAAGAAAGAGGTATGACAATGAGGAGCGGTCCGGAGATTTTTTCGTGACTTCTCAGTTGCTCTCAGAAGCCTAACTCAACAGTAGCCTGTGGCTCTCTCGGAGGTTTTGACAACCGTAGAGGAACTTACATCAAACCAAAGGGAAATTGGGGAAATGAAGGCTCAGAATACCTGTGTATAGTATCAGAGATTCTTTTAAGAAATAAGATCTCCTCCTTGAATTTCCTCAGCTAGGGCGTTTAGAATTCTAGCTTTAAATTTTGCAGTCAAGTAGAATTCTTCGGTCTATTTATTAGCTTCCTTTGTATGGTTATAAAAACCACCCAGAACCTGAGTCCTTCACTTTTACCATCTCCTCATTCCCTGTGGAAATGTGATCTTTTCTTTTTGCTAGCTCCTGAGTGTTGGGTCCTGTTGAACTGGCTTAATGGAGTAAAAACTACTGAAATCTTCCAGATGCCTTAAGCCCCGCTGGGGGTGGGGGATGGGACAAGGTATTAGCCAAATGAGCTTTTCTCTGTACCTGTTAGTATTTTTATATCTTCAGGAAAATTCCATTTAAGTCCATGGAGTGAGAGGGTTCAAGTCACTTTTTTCTAATTGTACATTATACATTCTTCGGCTAGGAAACCATCCTAGTGAGTTTTTCCCATAAGCTTCAGCTTTGTCAAAAGCACTTTTACCAGTGGGAATTTGGTAAATGATTTGGACTGTAGGAAGGGCTTTAAAAGAGTGCCAGAGGCTGCACTCTGGCTCCAGGGCACTGAGTTAAACTGACCGAGCAGACTGGCCTGGTTGGAGAGAAAGAGGCATCCACAAAGAGAGAGAGAGCACGAGCACGGGAGCATTGTGATTCAGTCTGCACACCTTGGAACCTTAGTGTCCATGACATGGCTCTTAGCCACTGATCGTGGCTCAGCTTAGAGAAAGCCAGTGCATTTTCCAAAGGACTCTTGACTCATCTTATCTGTTCCAGATGGTTTATTAGATTTTATTTTAAAGGATAAAAAGTCATGTCGACTAACCAGATAACCTGGATTAGAATTCTCTCTCGAGTTGGGCTACCTAAAACCACTATACAAAGTTCATACAGCCAGACTTGCATTAAAAAACTGAAAAATGAGATCAGGAGAGCAGCGGTGTTATACGCAATATTATATATATAATACTAGTAAAGCCCATTGTTCATGGCCCAGCATTAACCTGTAACTCCTAAGTAAGGTTGTGGAGACAACAGACAGGTGTGTTCTGTTTGGATTCCCTGACTTCTTTGAACTTCCTTTCTGCCTTGGGCAAAAGCATGTTGTGTAAATCAAGGTTAGTTTCAAGATTTTCTTAGAAATGCAAGCTCTGAAGGTCATCAGTGGTGAAAAGCAGGCTTAAAGCAGAACTTGAGATGCTGGGCTCACTTCACATGTAAAACCATTTAGTGGCAGGAAACTAACCATCTTGGCCGGATGAAACAAGAATAGAGGTTTACCTTCCAAGTCCTGCTGGAGATGTCAGCTCTGTCCTCAGTTCATTGTCACGGACCTGCGGAACTTTCATGACTTAAGTTCCTTCTCTTATTCCTCTACTCCCATCTCTTTCCTCTCTCTCGTTTTTAAGTTTCGCCTTAAAAATAAATTTTTAAAATACATGTTTATTAGAGAAAAATTGAAAACGAAAGATATAGTCATAGATAATCTTATCTAAAGACCACTCTTAACATTTGATAATATTTCCTTTCAACTATTTCCTCTATGATTATTTTAACAGTGATGATTATAATTTAATATTAATATATTATGCCTTCCTCTGTATTTTTCTGAGTATCAGTATTTTATTTTTCTATGTTCTTAAAAATATTTTAGAATTCATTTTAGGGAATGATAATTCATCAAGAAGATAGGCCCACGTTTACTTAATCATTTCCCCATGGTTGGAAGTTTCGGTTGTTTCATATCTTTTTCAAGTCCAAATAAATGTTTATTTCTAAATAAAGCTTTCTTTGTATTAAAAGGTATTTATTTAATATAAACTCTCAGAAGTGGAATTACAGCACTGCAAGCATGACCATCCTAAGCCTGTTGTTATAAAAAGCAAAATTGCTTTCTGAGTTGATCATACCGGGGTATATCAGTCCACCAACATAACATGGCCATTTCACACTTGCTCCTTAAAAATGCAACTAGCTGAAAAGCCGATTTAAGGCAAAGGTAAATCATGCTCTAATTTAGTCATAGTGATTTGTGCTGTATTTCAGTGATATAAAAATAATTTAAAGAGAAATAGTTATTTTTACTTAAACGTCTTGATTATCGAAGAAATCGGAGATCACACACATTTATACATATACAACTCTCTCGGTTAAAAAAAATGACTTACTTTTACCCATTTCTGTACTATTGATTACATAGAGAAATGGATTTTATGCTGAAGTTTGTGAACAGGTCCAAAAAAAAAAACAACCCACTATAAGATGCATGGAATCAAGGAGGTGAAGAGTCAGCAAGGAAGTAAAGAATGAGATTAGTACGATAGACTGTGCACGGACTGACTTTGTGCTGGAAAGCCACCGATAGACCCTTGGAATAAGAATTAAGTGTATTATTTTTTTGTGGATGATATAAAGGCAACCTTGAATGAAAAGTGGCATGGCCGTTTCTAGTATGGATAGGGAGGAAGAGATTGCAAAGCCTTTCTGATGGAGGTGTTGTAGGCATTTGGTGTCACTCCCTATGGGGGAACAACCCATAGGCTCCTCCATGTAAGTAGAGCATGAAATGAAAAGAAACCAGGTCATTGATTATGGAGCTCCTCGAAGAGTTTCAGTCCCAAAGGAGTGCTAGGGTTGTGGAAATGGGCGGGTGGTTGGTCTGTGAGGGTTCTTAGACCCTGAAGCTTGAGAAGCACTTCTGTAGAGTGAATTAATTATGTTGTTTTGTTTCCTACCCCACCTTATGCCCTCCTTCCCTCTTTTTCCTTGTCTGCCCCTTGCCACCATCTTCTTCCAGGTGAACATGCCTACAAGTGTTCTTGGTGCTCATTTTCCACCATGACAATCAGCCAGTTGAAGGAACACTCCCTCAAGGTCCACGGAAAAGCCCTGACCCTCCCCAGGCCACGAATTGTCAGCCTTCTTCCCTCACATACCCACCACTCCTCCCCAAAAGCTACCCCGACCGAAGAAGTGGAAGACTCCAATGGTAAAAATGGGCTCCTGAGCCAGAATTAACCACTTAAGATTGAGGCGGGCTGGGATTAACTGCCAATCATTCTTTCTTGAGGAAAATCTTACACAAAAACATGGCGGTTCAAGTGAAGGAAAAAGTGTGAAAAGGTTGAAACAGTATAGAAATTGGAGTTGGAAAGTGTTGTGAACTCAGTGAGCATCTGGTGCCAACTCATATGAGCATTGCTGGTGCCAAGATTGCCATGCGTGCGATGGGTTAGTGCTGGATTCTTCCACTGGGGCTGTGAGCAAGAAAGCAGATAGAATACCGGACAGATGTATTTCTTTGTTTATATTTACTTATTTATATCCTGTCCTGTCCTAAAAAAATATGTGTGTGGTGAAGTGTTTGGGTTTTGAGATATGTAAGTTAACAACACAGAATTCAGAGTAGGAATGAAAGGGTAAATGGGTGGGGCACAAGATAATTTAGGGGTAATGTGATGATTTCTTATAGCTGAAGGATGTTGAGAAAGCATCAGTTGGAAAGAGGGTTTAACTATCCAGTTTTGGAGCCTCAGAAGAAGTACAGGAAGTCATGGCAATCTAAGCAAACCAGTAGGGTGTGGGGTAGGAGGTGGAAGGGAGGGTGGGAGAGAGAGGGAGAGAGAGAGAGAGAGAAAGAGAGATCATCGCAAGTGTGGCATAGTGAGCTAAGGAATGAGTTATTGTTTTGACCACACCAAGAAACAGAAGTGTTTTTGATTACTCAGCTCACCTCAGGTGAGTGCAGAATCAGGTGCTCAGGAGAGGAAGAAGTCTGTAGATTCTGAGAGATGTAAAAGACCTTGCAGACCTTGCTCTCTTCCCTGCCCCTCTAATGCCTGAATCCCTTCTGTAGCATCTGTAGTAACCAGTTATCTACCACCAGCTTAAATACTTCCCAGGTCAGAGAACAAGCTGTTTCCCAAGGTCTACTATTACGTTCCTGGGAGGAGCTCAGTGGACAGAAAGAAAGTTCATGGGCTCTCGGGAACAAAGGCTTGGCTTAGAATCTTAGTTCTTTCAATGCCAGTTGTAGTTGTATTTTCTTGGGCAGTCTTGTTTCCTAAGCTCACATATAAATTTGGATAAAAATTACTACTTCGACCCATTAAGTTGAGAAATTAATGAGAAAAAGTGCATTGGTGAGAATACTTAATACAACATCTGACACATAGGAGGTATTTTTAACAAGTGGTCATTTTGTTTCTGTGATTTTCATCCTTCGATTGAAATTTTGGCCTTTGGGGCGGTTTATAACCAGCATGAATTAGGGGTTATTTTTAATGTAAGGTTTTAAAAATATAGACTCTTCAGGTAATCTGAAGTTCTGACAGGCCAACATGTCAACATGGTCATCTGATTATCAGATTATCAAGAGAGTAAATGAGTAATCTTTATTCATGAGGTCTGCAAGAAAACTGTAAGAGGCAAAGGAAAGGTAAATCCTGAGACTAAAAGCTGCCTTTACTGAGCTGTGGAGTTCTGTGGCCTTTCCTTTGCAAATCATTAAACACTGTGTTACTTACTAGTATTCCTGTCTTAAAGGACTTCTGTTTAACAAAGCAGGCTTGTTGTTATGAATGTGGCTTGTGATGAAGTGAGCACGCTGTCTCTGCAACTGTTGTGTGGTAGTTTAAAATGTAGGAGGAAGCCTGTCCTGTGTTGTTGTTGTTGTTGTTTTTCCAGGAAAATTTAAAGAGTCACAGAGCTAGGGGCCAGGTGTGTGTGTGTCGGGGGAGAAGGGGGACGTACAAGTGAAAGGGTACAGAAAATGTCCCCTCTTGCCCCTTGAGATTCTTTGCATTGGAAAAGATTGGTATGTTGCAAAAAAAGGGCAAAATATAATTTGATGTAAATTGTTAGATCTTTATGGACATGATTTTCAATTAATCGCTTTCATCTGAAATAGAAGCTATACCTATGGAGTGAAATCAGTCCATCTAAACACCATTTTCAGCAAAGAGTTTTTACCTGGGACATTTCTCATTGTCATACCTTCTTTTTCCTTTGTCCTTCTCACTTGAAAGGTGGGTCTTAGTCACATAACAAGGGAATCCCACAGACTACCCACTGCATGGATTATCTTCCTCTGCATAGGCTAAGAAGAGTTAAGGTCAACCAGTTTCCTGAGTCTATAATCTCTGCCTATTATGCATGGAAGAATCAGAAACGAATACTGTACCAGTACCATTTTATCCCCCCAACAGCTTAAAATCAAATATTTAGAAGATATTATTGGTAACTACATCTGAAGTAATCACAACCCTAAGCCTGAGGCCTAACCTTTTTGGAGCTGATTTCAGATTCTTGGAAGCTAGACAATGTTAGGACCATGGGGAGGATGGGCACAGAAACATGATGATATATAATATTGAGTAACTCTCTACATAACACAGTCTGTCTTTATTCAGCCGCAGCTAGATAACTTGCAATGTATAAAAGTGAGGGGTTTATTCCTTCTAAAGACAGAACATACTGTGAAAGCCCTGGGTGGCTTATGCAAGAGTCATTGGACCTGTGCTGTTTTTAACATAAATAAATAACTGATATCAGTGGGCCAGAAGTAATTCATTTAATTTGATTTAAAAAAAAAAAACTTGATTAGAGGGTGGGGAAAACAGAAAGAAGGCATCGAATGAGCTATTATCATGAATGAATAATTCTACAGAAAGAATAATTAACAGTTTATTCGTTCCATAAATATTTTCTTGAATCCTTACTATAGGTCTTGCATAGTTTGGGATGCTCAAGAATGATGGAGGAGGTTGAAAATGAGAAGACTATGTACTAGGGAGCCGAGGAGTGGATTCTTAGAAACGGCTAAATCTGGGGGATAAAAAAAACAGCTGTGGGGCTAGACAGTAGCCTGTAAATCACGCCTTGAATGGTGTTTGAAACACACATGTGAAATCCAATTGCACATTTTAATAGGGAGAAGCTGTGGGGCTATTGGCTCTCGGTTACGGTTTCCCACACTGCAGATGCCAGGACACTGAGAACACAAGAACCAAAAAATGTGTTGCAGGCCTGCGGGGAGTTGAGGTCCATAACACCAGGGAAATCACTGGTGTGTCCTTGGCTTTCTGATTCCCTAGTGAGGAATGTGAATAAAACGAGTTGACATGCTCGGTGCTCTTCGTAGTGTCAGACGCTTGCCATCTTGAAAGCGAGCCAGTCTTCTCTGTCGGAAGGAAACAGCCTGAGGAAGAAGGTTCTTGCAAAGCTCCTGTCCCTCCCAGCCCAGAGGGAAGCGCTGTAAGGGCGGGAAGCTGAGACGGCTGAAATGAGAAGGTGGAGGGGAGAGTTCACCCCAGCTGCCTGGCCACACACCTGTTCTGTGCATAAACAGAGCTCTTAGGCTCTTCTGGGCTGTCAGTCTTGACAGGTTTCATCAGCACGTGAATCCCCTATATATTCTTCACAAGCGGTTGTTGGAAAGAAAAGACACGGCTGTGTGGTGTTAGTTCTGTGTATAGGATAATGGGAAATGACACATAATTGCTATTCTAAACAATGCGTTAAGGGGAAATCATAAGCTTGTCAGCAAAAGGAAGTGCTCTGCTGTGTTTGTGTTTACTGGGCTCCTTCTCTTGCCATATAAAATACAGGACTGGGTTTTATCAGGCTTTTTCCAAGTCTCTGCTTTCAGTACAGAAAAATACACATACGTACACATCTATAAAATAACAAAGAAACTTGAACAGCCTAGTTTAGTTATGAGATTTGTTTAGATCTGAGAAGCTACCCAATGCATGGGCAGTGGGTAAATAACTACCCACTTATCATTTACCAGCTGTATCATTTATAAGAAGTCAGGCCAATGGTGACATCCCATCTTTTTACTCCTTCACAATTCCCCCACAGAGAATAATTTTATTTCTTCTACCTAGTTATGTTGTATGGAATTGTCTGCTTTAGGAAATAGCTACTGTGATATGTTTAAAACAAAAATGAAACACTAAAGCCAGCTGCAAAACAAATAGGGTGAATGAGGGAACATAGTTTTTTCATCCAGGCTCTGGTTAGCAAGTCAGGGAAAACACCAGAACTCTTGGTTGCAACGTCCTTCCCTTTATAATATAGATCTCAATATAGTCCACCCAGCAGAGAAGGCTTTGCTATTATGAATTAATAGAAAAATATTATAAGGAGCTTTGTGATTTTTTTCCCCTAGTAAAAGATTTTCTGATATAACTTTTCAGTTGGCTTTTCTATTATAAACTCTAAAATAATATTTGATATGAATACGATTTTTATCAAGATACCTCTCATCAAAGAACCACAGGCACTTCTTATTGTCATATCGAAATCAAAGTCCTCTACATTGCATTCAGAGTTCACCATTTAGTCACCCTTCCCCCATTCCAGAATGGCCTTGCTGACAATTACTAATGTTTCCAGCATCTAACTTCCTTTATTTCTACTCCTGTACCTTTGAGTGAGCTCTTCTGGGAGTGCAGAAGGACTTCCTCCCTGTCTACTTTTCCCTATGAATCTCTGACTTTCGCATTCTCTAAAGACCAACTTTTAATGGTCTCAACCCTATTCTGATTACTCTTCTATTGCTGATCTCAATGCTTTCTTCGTACTTGTGTATATGCTATGGGTTCTGTCCCATTTCCAATGGTGGCAGTTAGGTAGGTGCTTATTAAATTCTGACTTCTTTTGTCTAACAAGTGATTTCTTGGAGGCATCACAATTTTTATTTCAGTAAGTTATACTGAGCCTCCTAACATGTCTAAATGCAGAGAACCAAATTGTACAAGGGTAAGTTTATTTCATTTCCATTTCAGAAGCAAGGTCAAAGGTAAGCAATCCAAAGATGAAACCTTAAGGACCGCTCCCACAGAAATCTTCTGACACATCATTCTTCCCAGAGGAAGAGGTCTTTCGTGACAAAGAACATTTTAGACATTGTCATTGTTCCCTGCATAACAAGACCTTCTGTAGAGGTGGGGAACTGAAGGTTGAGACAGGATGTAAGTCTTTCCAGCCCTCAGAAGGAGACAGAAAGTGTAGTGGAGCTGGAGGGATGGCATTACCCGTGTGGTCACTTGGTGGCAGAGCCCCGTCTCGGAACAGATGCACACAATCGTAGACCTTGGAGTGGAGTTTTCTGTGTCTTTGTCAAAAAACTTACAGTGTTTGAATACAGTTAAATCCACATTCAGAGAAGCTATAGTGCGAAGCTGAATGACAAAACTCATAGATTAATGACATTTTCTATTCCATCTGAAAATTTTACCCACCGGGATTTTAACATAATATATTAGTTAGAGAAGACCTGTTTTATGAGATTTATACTGGTCAGTTTCTGTAAACCATAAGTCAAAGATTAGAAAACCTTTTCTGTCAAGGGCCAGATAGAAAATATTTTCAGCTTCGTGGGCCATACAGTCTGTGTTACAGCTACTCAACCGTGCCATTGCAATGCGAAAGCAGCCATAAACGATATGTAAACCAATGAGCATGGCTGTTTCCAATAAAACTTTATGTACGGAAACAAAGCGGAAGCCAGATTTGGCCCATGGGCATTATGTCACTGACCTTTGTCATCGATGATTGGAGGAAAAAATGACAGTAATACCCGTGAAATTAATCCAGTCTTTAATAAATGTCATTATAGACCTTTATATAGAACATATGGACTGCCCCTGGATGTCATTTAAAATGTAACCTGACCTAAATATATATTTTATTTCACATATGAAATGTAGGGCATTAGATAATGCTTTAAAAACACTACATGTGAATAATATTTAAGCTTAAAAGAAAAACTCCTCTAAGACTTAAGTTGGGTCTAGCACCAAACTATCAACTCATTTAACCTTGACTACAGCAATACTTGACACTTAAAAATTAAAATGTGAGATGCCTGCTTTTCAGAGAGAAGCTTTTCAGATTTCTAAATAGGTCAGACATCAAATTCAACCTTTAAGAAGATCCAATTAGTTGCTGGGGCATCAGACCTTCCACACAGGTTCCAATTGCAATCAGATTTCTCTCGGGGTGAAAGAAAAAAGAGGTGGTTTCTTTTAAAATAACAATAATGAAGTGGAGACTCTTGAGCGAATAGTTGTGAAGTACAGAGATTTACATCATTTGTAGCACATGGGACACGAGGCATAATTTTAATGGCTTGGCCATAATGTTTAATAGGTTCTGCTGGTCTCGAAATTATCTGACCAAAGAATACAAACCTTCCCTTTTCAATGTCAGGCTTTCTACATCGAAATGTGATCTGCAGTTTATTTTCATGCTTATTATGAGGAATGGCATTTCTACTATAAAGACTTAAAGAGTTTTATAACTTCAGTGGTGCAGAAGTCTTCCGAGGTTAAATTATCAGAAGTTGGCAAATAGGAAGCCTCCCAAAATTATCACTATCCTGAAGTTGAATATCTCGTTATATATCCTTCCCAAGAAATCCACCTGCCTGAGATTTCTGGGACTTTTTGAATTAGCCACAGTTTCGTGTGCCAAGGATTAAAAAACATTTCAAGTGTAAGCTTTCCATGTCCCGGAAACTTAGTCGACTAACCATCTCCCTCTTCCCATGCCAAGAAAAACATTTGTTCATCAGAAATATAAGCATATACTACCAAACTCATTCAGAGCTAGTTTCTAGCAACACTAGAGTTTGCTTCATAATTTAACATCTGACTTTTCCGCCTCTTGGTTGGAGATTATCCTAATTCCTCCAGAACCTTGGTTATGATAGGTAGCTAAAGGAAAGAAGAAATCTACTTTATTCTTTAGTAGAAAAGATATTCGATTGTTAGTCAAATCATCTAAAATGACTAATCTTGGTTCTTTTTTGAAAGAATTTTCCCTTGTCTTCTCATTGCCCCCCTTGAATTTTCTTTTCCTGGAACTGGAGCTAGATATTTTAGACTAATTATATTTGATATAAAATTCTTCCAACTCTCTTGAGACTTTTTATGACTCATAGGCCCTCTCCTCTCTTTCAAATACTGTTCTGCACTAGAAGGTTTTACACAAGCAGAACGAAGAGTATTGGATTTGGGAGAACTAGTGTGAGTGAGCTGTGATTGAGAGGTACAGATCCTGGCCATTCTTGCTAGAGAAGAGAGTATGTCCTGGGCAAGATGAATATGTGAAAAGGAATTTCTTTTTAAAGTGCAGAGATGAGAAGGTGCCAGAAATAACCTTTAAAAAGAACTATTATGTATTTTTAAAAACAAATCTTATGAGTTTAGATGGTATGGCCCAGGAAAGCATGTCCAAATGATGTACACATTTTCCTGTTAACTCATTCGTAATCCTAAATAATATCCCATGGAAAAATCCCAGAAGTGGTGGTTAAAAATGGGGAGATAAATAAAGAATGGCCAAAGCGACATGAGAAGTTCAGGTAGGAGGATCTGCTTACTTTTTGCTGGATTCAGTTCCTTGCTGTTTATGCCCAGAAAGGGAGGTGTTCCTGTCACAGGGCTCTTCTACTTTGCAAGCAGTTTTGGAGTCATCAAGCTCAACCCAAAAGAGGTGTTTGGCTGAGGGTGCAGGGCGCAGCTAAGGTTTTATTTACCAGGACACTGCTCTTTGAGAAGTCATTCCAGGGCTAGGTTCTTTAGTTTCCTAGGGACACAAAATACTCTTAGATGACTCGTGAAGGCCACCCTCCTTATGTCATTTTTTATTTTCATGCACTGTGAGCCTTCCACCAAAGCTGCAGTGATAGCCTCATCAAGCAACGCAGGATCTTCTAAACCGTTGATCTAGTCTTTTATATTTTTTTAGCATTGCTGGTTATTTTTTTCCCCTTGACCAGTTTAAAATCGTCCATTCTGGTTTATTATAAGTGATAAAATTAATCATCATTTTTTTTTTAAATCTGCTGACTGCCTTAAATTTATCATCTGAATTAGTATGTCTAATGAATTGGAGGTACAAATTATTAGTCTTATTTAATAGAGAAGGAAACTGAGACCCAAACCAAGTCTATTATGGATGGATATTTAGAACTTAAATTAATAGATATACAGATAATGTTAAGTCGAAAGAACAGAAGAGAATGAGTTGCGAAACTGTGCGTTTGGATTTTAATAGCTGAAGCCATGGAGAAAAGAAGGACTTGATGAGTCCCAGAGGGCTTCTCCAAAGAGGCGGGGCTCAGGTGGGGCCTTGACAGTGAGTAGGATTTTTATAGGCAGAAGGAAGTCCATTCCAGGTGAGAGGAGCATCAGAAGTGAGCAGATGTACAGAGGAAGGGATCCCGAGGGTACCCATCGGGCTAGAGTGGTGAGTGTGTAGATGTAGGGAAGATGGTGAGAAGACAGTTGGGGAGATGAGGAGAAGTAGAGTCAGACCACTGGGGTACTTAGTAAGAGGTCTTTAAATTTGTTAAGAAGAAGGTCTGTCTGAACAAGGAAGAACAGCAGCAAGGTCCCTATTCCCTTTGGAAGTGGGGGGTGCTTTTGAATTCTAGGTGCACTAAGCTAGCATCTATAGATCTTCAAGAATGAGTGTAAAAAATAGTTATGGCCAATAGTTATGCCCTTTTAAGATACCCGCATAGATTTTCCTTCTACTTACAAAAGTAATACCCACTCTCGATTAAGAACAGCTTTATGGTAATACATAACATAAAATGTAAGGGCCACTCAATGCCAGCCTCTCTTTCTCAGATCCCAAACTAATAACTGTTAACAATTTGCTATAGAGTCGTCTAGATGTTTTTATACATATACAAACAGGTTCTGCTTTATTTAATTTTTTTTCCAAAACTGGGACCATAATGCAAACTTTTTTTTTTCATGTATTTGCTCTCACTTGAAAGGTTCTCTCACTTTTTTACTCATTGTAGTTTAAAAATACGAGAGTCTACATCTCAACAAAAACAAGTCCCTTTTGAATAAGTATTGAGTACTTAAAGGCTGCAAGTATTTTTGTGTATATGCGATATACGTATTTAAGATGGGATTCTAAGAATTACATAAAGCCTTTGAGGTTTTCACCAATCAAAAATTCACTAATTTATTACATTTTAAGCCTCACTCATCTCCTAAAAATTAACTTAAGTCACTTTTTCTACTACTTCGGACTTAATACATTTGAAATATTGGCAAATGGTCCATAAGTTAAATGACAAAATCAAGATTACAGACTGTCTAGACTGTTCAGAGTAATGAGCTGAAAATGAAATTTTGCAAGGGGATAAATATGAAGTAGGTTGGGTGGCTTCTGACCCTTGTATCCACTTCTATTACGAGACTTGCCAAATCGTCTTCTAATTGTCAGTTATTGTATCTGTCTCCCCAGCTAAACTGTGTGCTCTCTGAGGTCAAGAACTGTTTCAGAGCCCTAGTACTTGGCAGGCCATTCGGTAAATATTTCCCGATTTGGATTACGGCAGCAAAATCAACCACACATGAGGAGAACTGACAAAACAGTAGTTTATATGTGAAAAAGCCTGGGAATTTTAGTGACCACGAGCTCAGTGGTGTTGCACGATGTTTGGAAAAGGTCAGGGGAATTGGGCCATGTGGATACCCGGATGCGCTGCTCTGTACCGTTGCACATTTGCCTGATTGCACCTCCCTCCTCCAGTTAACTAACTCTGGCCTTTCCCCTACTGGCAATGCCACATCCCTTCCAACTGTATGCACCCAGAGTGACTAGTCCCTCTTCTTCCAGGCAGCCAAGAAGAGGAGTGAGCACATTCCTTACTTTCTGTGACCTCTTGAGAATACTCCTGCTTCCTTCCTTGATCGGTCCCTTTTCAAATACTTGCTCTCTGCTTATTTCCTTCTCCTTATCTTCCAGAATGTTCTTTTACCTTCCTTGACGAACTCAGTGCCAGGCTTGCAGCCCGCCTTTTTACTCCAACCATGACTATCACGCTCTATAATTCCAATATACTAGACTCAGTGATAGTGACCCAACAAATACTCAGTCTCTTCAGGTAGAGATTTACCTCTTCCCATCTGTACTCCAACCACCATTCATCTGTGGCTGAATTCACCATAACTGTTCCATCTGCAGCATCTCAGGCTCTGAAATTCTCTTTGACACTACCCAACGCTTTTCTACCCAACCCAGACCCTATGGTTGGCTGTTTCAGAGGGGCTTTCTCTAGCATCCTTGTGGCTCTAACTCCCTTGTCCTTCTGCTTTCCAACTTGCCAGACCCCAACCCTGAATAACTGTCATTCTGTACTTCTGATTTTGGCTAGTCTTCCTGGCTCTATTCTCAAGCTTTTTAAATCTGTTTTCAAAGTTATCTTTGTTAACTACAAATCTGATTTACTTTTAAAAATAAATTTGAGCATATTCAGATTCATCCCTCTATAACATCAGTTTACTTGTAAGTGTTCCAAGGTACCTTCTTGAATGAAAGAGGCAGAAATGGAGTCAAACTGATATGTTAAGAGTTATAAATCACTTCAGTCTATCCTGCCTGCTCCAAAGCTAATAGCAAAGAAACGGAGTGAGGAGTTAGATAGTTAATAGCTGTAGCAATCACAAATTATTGTACTTGTGAGTTGCAATTTCACTGTTATTCCAATTTTACAGTATTTCAAAATTTTGCCCATGGGTAAGTTTTTAATTAGGAATACAGAGAAGGAAAGATGAAGAAATCCACATCCACCTTGCATGCAAGCAAGAATAATGTCACCAACATGTCTATTAGAAGAAACAATAATCATGATCACTAAATCAAAGGCAGACAGGAAAGTGTAAGTAAAATTCCCAACTAACGCATTAAAATCAGTAAGTTCTGCATATTGTTATGTTAACAATAAAATAAGATTATTTCTACTAATACATCCACAGTATACTTTAGCATCTCGGTTATGATATCTACATAATGGGTAAATGGAAAACAAATGACTCTTTAAAAACTAAAGTTCAGTGTTTGAGTAAAATATAAAAAGATTTATTTTTTTCTCTTTAAGTTATTTTTTTCCCAGTGGCTTCATTATTATATACCTCTACCCCTGTAGCTTTTAACAAAAAGATTTACAGTACTTTTTGCTATACTCCTAATTTTCCGGGATATTATCTAAATCCCTCAGAGAGAAGAATGGTGAGTACAGAGATGTCCACCCACTGTGAATCGCCAGAGTAGGAAAGAGTTTGAGAACTACAGCATGGCGAGATGGTGGTTCTGTGCAAACCAAGTGTAGATTTAGGTTTTATTTACTTATTGACTTATTTATCATTTTCGAAATTAAGAAATGGCAAAAACAATGTAGGAGAATTAAAGTTTTTAATCTATAATGTACTGAGCAAACTGGCAGTTGCTTTTATACTAATCATCATAATCCCAATAAACGGAGGTGACTCTCCTTGAGCTGGCCATCTAGAGCCATGTAAAGTTAAGAAGTGCTGAGACCAGACCAGCCCCACAGCTCCAGACTCTCCTTGCAGACCAGGTGGAGCAGCTCCTTGTGCCCCCTGGACTTCCTGTATCCAGAAGGGGCGTCAGGGTTATTGACAAGTCTGCAACATTTGATGACACAAGCAGCCCTTCCGAGCCCTGCCACAGGATTCTGGTGGCGGTGGCTTCCCTCTGGCACTCCTACTCAGGAGAAGCATCCAAATCTTCCAGGGAACCTCTTCCTCAACTTGTAACCCTTTCTTTTTCCCCCCAGTGGAATTTTGGAGTCGTGCTGTAGTACTGGCACCAGGCATGACTTCCTGTATGTCATTAGGTTTATTCTGATTGAGCAAACACTAGGAAGAACCATGTTCATGTAACTAGAGCCAGTAAAAAAATTAGAGACAAATGATCTTTTCAAATACAGTTCTCTGTATAGATCATCTTTCCTTAATAGTCTGCGCAGGGATGTTGAACCCCTGCATATGAGGTGGGGCATGAGAGCGGCTGTCGGGTGCAGGCCCAAATCCAGGAAATACCACCCACATCTCGTAGGCCATGAAATGCCCAGCCTGTGCCGCCTTAGGCAGCGGTCCTGACAGTGTCCATATTGCACGTGAGCATGCTAAGAGAAATCATTTCCCTTCTCTGGGCCTCAATTTCTAATATGTAAAATAGTAATGATGCCTATTTTATGGGGTGGTTATGTCAAGGATCAAATGAGGTAACATACAGAAATGCTTTCATATTCTAAATTACTGTAGAAATTTTAGATGTTATTAAAGTAGCATAGTAGAAGCAAATTTCTTGTCAGTTTATGATAATTTGTCATCAGAGATTGATGAGGATTTTCTTTCTTTTTTTTTTTTTTTTTTAATGAAAAAGGAAAGAAATTTCGTATCTCTCCTTGGAAGCTGAATGAACTCTCTTTACGTCGTTAAGCTGTTTCTTGGAAGTGTAAAATAATGCATTGTTTGGAAAGTGATACTTAATCTGGAGTCCTGTTCATCTAAACTTATTTGAACTTTGGGGCTTAATTAAAACCACCCACACATGAAACTCCTTAGCTCTTGATGCCGTAACAGGCTGGTGTAAGGCATGGAGAAGCCTTACACCAGTGTCAGACATCGTTATTATTGTTATTATTGGCATTAATCAATATACATTTTAAATTAATAACTTTTACTGAGTATCTTCTGAGTGAGTACTTTACAAACATCATCTTGTTTTATTTAACCCACGTAACAATCTCATGAGACAGGAACTTTCATGACTAGCTCCCTACTGTTTTGGAGGGGAGGAAATGATAAGCGGACATTTATTTGGTCCTGTCCAAAAATGTCCACTGATATATTTGGTCATGCCAAAAGTTCCTTGAACTCTGGTCCTGTCCAAATTGTCCACACTTAGAAAACGTCCCTAGGTTCAAATAGTCCATTATGTGTATACTTTTGGTGTAAAGGGTTAATACATAAAAAATACTGTCATGTGTTATTGGCCCAGTAATTGTGTTGTGGCTGTATTGCCAATAATCCTTCTAGCCTCGGTAGCCTAGCTGGTCATGGCACATGAGGTTAGGTAGATGAGTCAGGGTTTGAATCTTGCAGAAGAGCAGGATTTAAATATCAAGGACTTTTTGGTATGAACCAAATATCTCCATGGACATTTTGAACAGACCAAAAATCAAAAACATTTTGGCATGGACCAAGTATCTCAGTGGATGTTTTGGATAGGACCAAATGTCCTGCAAAGAAGAAGAGGAAAAAAGGCTTAAGAAAGGACACAGTTACCACCTGGCAGAGTTAGGCTTACAGTGCACATCAGCCTGACTCCCAGCCTCTGAATACTATGTCATACTGTTTCTCTAAACCTCCATTCTTAAATGTGTTATTTTTCTCTTGGGAGGTCTTTAAAAAGGGGGCTATGTGAGCCCCAGGAAAGTGCTCTATGTTTTAAATATTAGAACCATTTCTTGGATAGGACCTTCTGCAGTTTTATTCCTGCAACTGTCAGTCTTAGCCTCCAAATCTCTTAAAAGAACTAGTATGCCAACTTATATTTCCTTACCATACTTTTCTCAGACTGCTAGGAATCTGTGTTCTGCCGTCAGCATTTTATTATTGAAACCACTCTGATGGCATGGTCTCCTGTTGGCGAACCCCAGTGACATGCTCTCTGGGAAGGAGTCATTCCTTGCTTGTTTACATCTCCTGCCGCCTCCTTTTTCTCCCTCACCCCTCTGGAATCCCTTGCAATGTGACTGGCCCCCCACCATTTTAACGGCTTTCACAATGCTTGACAGCGACTCCAGACAAACAAGACCATGGCCTCTCCTCCTGCCTCATCCTTTTCCCCCTCCCCCCATGGCATTTAAAACTGCTGATCTTCCTCCCAGGGAAATTCTCTTCCCTTGGTTTTGAGCTTCCTGTGTGTTTCAGGCTCTCTTCTGGCCTCTCTGGTAATACCTTTGCTTCCCCTGTTTTCCCCACTTTTCCTCTAGCTGCTATCATATAGACCATGGTCTGGTCCTCAGTCCTCTCCTCTGCCATCTCTGCCTTCACAAACACATGGAGTCAATGCTCACTCTTCTAATGAAGCTGCCAAAATCTCAGTCTCCAGCCTTAACCTTGCAGGTTAAGCCCAGACCCTCTTTTCCATCCACCTGAGGCCTCACCCAGCCTTTACCTAAAAGGTTCTAAAATGCAACTCATTAACTTCCTCCCAGACTTGCCCTTCAGTCAGGGCTTAAGGAACCCAGCTGGGAACCTCTGCATCTTCAGGTCTTCTTGCACCCACCTTCCATCCGCCAGTCAGTTGCCCATTCAGTCCTGTTGTTTCCATCTCCTACCTCTCTCTCACATTCACCCCACTTCCTTCCCATCTCCATCTCTTACCTGAGCCATTACCACATCCATCCCACCTGCAAACTCCTCCTTTGACTCTCTAAGCAAGGTTAAGAGACATATCTTTATCCTAATCAAGAATCTTTAACGGCTTTACATGGCTTGTCAAAAAAAATTCCCACTCAACATTCTCCATGCCCATCCTCCAGCTGCCCCTCCTTTACTCCGTTTCCACATGTCCAGACCCTACCTGTCTTTGAAAGCCACATGCAAGTCCTTTCACTTCCATGATGTTTCTTATGATACCCCCTGATGTAAGTCAGCTCTCCCTCTGAAACACCGTGGTGCCGTGCCCTATCTCTCTTGGGGACATGTCCATTCTGCCAACTTCATAATATTACCAGAAAGGAAGCTCATTAGGGTTTTTCTCCTGTTCATCTTTATATCCTAAACTCCTGGCACAGGGCCACTTCCTTCCTAGAGTAGATGTCCTATAAATGTATAAGTGAGTTGTGTCCTGTAAATAGTCATTATAATACTTTAAAGCAGTAAATCAAGATTTGAAATTTTTTTTCTGACTCTAGAGTCTCATTGTCTTCTGGCCTCTCTGCTGACAACAGATAGAGATACCTGTGGATATTTGCTCTTTTCTTTGAGCACTTACTCATTTTCGTGTGTGCTGTAGTCATCTCCCCTGACATCCTAAGAGCTCTCGAAATCTGAGAGATTGGGTGATCTTTGTATCTGTCAAATACATCATACGCAGTAGATAAAACATTTGTCATGATTAAACAAACCATTTTTAAAAAGCTAATGAATCCAGAAGAATATTGAATCACTTTACAAAAAAGTATTTTGGCCATTGAGTTGAGTCTAAATAAGCCCAAGAAATATGTGTTAAGTGTCCTTGGTTTGACACATGTGTGTGAAGGCTAAGGAGTAAAATACAGATACAGAAACCTTTTGGATGTTGCTGAGACCCTGTATTTGGAAAACAGCACAGGATCTTGGCTGATGCCTATACATTTTTGGTGTTTGCCAGCATGTGGACCTACCACTTAGCTTCCTATGCTTCCTTGATTTTTTTTTTTTTTTTTTGCATACGAAGGATTGGTAGGGAGCAGACAAGGTAGCCTACAGAGTTTCCACCCTTTCTTCCCTTAGGTGGGGCCATAATCTATTCCAGATGTAAGTGTAGCGCATTCAATAGAAACAGCAGGAACTGAATTTCAAATGAACGATTTCAACCTGCTAGCAAATCCAGAGGAAAAATATACTACATTGGTGTTTTCTACTTAGCAAGATGAAGTATGAAATCGTAGGCTGCTGATATTCCATTATCAATGGGGAATGTGCTGCTAGTTGGTTTTTCTCACAGTGGGAATGCATTTATACTGAGCTGCCTTTCCCATCTGAGAGAGCATTGGTCAAGGCTATGGGTGCAATTTATAGACACAGAATAGGTAAAAATGTGAGGCCTCTATCTCACCTGATTCTTGCTTAAAACCCTCCAGTGGCTGTCTACTTTGCCTTCAGAATAATAAATTCCAAGCTCAGCACAGAAAGCTGTTATCAGGCCCCACATTTCTCTCTGGGATCATGCAGCCATGCTGAGGCCCTGTTTTAATAGAATCTTGCTGTCTCACACTCCAGGCTTTGCCATTCCTTCTTCCTGGAATGCCCTTCTGCACTTATTTTTGCCCTTCCTCATTATTCCATTCACTTGGCTAATTCCTCCTCATCCTCAAAAACTTGAATCTCGTATCCCCCAGAAGCTTTCCTAACTCTTCCTGTCTGGCCGAGGGGCTCCTTTTTGCTCCCGCAGACTTTCGAGCTCTCTTCAGTGTCATAGCACTGATCATACTCTGCTGTAACTCTTATCTTTCTATCTCCCTCAAGATCATCAGCTTCTTGAAGGCAGAGGCTCTCATTCTATTTTTAGGTTCCCACAGCATGGCAGGTCACCTTGCATGCCAGAGGCACTCAAACAAGTTATTCAAGGGAATGAATTTAGTCTTAAAGTGTTGACGTTTACGGGGCTACACACGGGCCATGACACTTAAAAGTCTGAGACAGGTAGATGCATGATGGCAGGTCTAAGGCACAGACCCTAAAGTTTTTCATATTGAGTGTTGGCAGAATTCTTCATGCCCAGCTTTGCCTTTCCAAGAAAGTTCAAATGCCCTCACCAGTCATGAAATAAAAACCCAAAAGTTCATGCAAGCTGAGAAGTTCGAGACAAAATCCCTCATAGGGAGTGGAGAGAACCAATGAACCAATATATATCTGCTACAGATCAGGTGGCAAGAAGTGCTGTCAGGAGGAAGAGAACAAAGTAAAGGGGAGGAAAGGACAGTGTCAGGTCGGTGGTTTGGGAGAGGATCAGTGATGATGGGGATGGTCGCCACACCTCTCAGTAGGATACCCGAGGCCCTCACTCAAAGCTGGAGATGACTTTGAAAAAAAATTAAAAGGAAATAGACCCCAGAATGTTTGCCAGGAAAGCCTGTCAAGTTTGGGAATTAAATTTGCTCTAACAAGCCTTTTTATAGCAAGTTGATTTGTGACCATTGTTATCCAAAAAAATGGGGGTGAATCATTGCGGCTGTGGTATTATTCAGGTTGAGCCCTGCCTTTGAGCTGAATCCAGACCCCACAGTCAGTCCCTTCTCCATTGCAGCCATCTCCACCTACGCCGGCAGGTCGTTGCCAGAAGTAGCAGTGCAATTGGCTTTGCCCAGAATGAATCAGCCAAAAACAAACTGCTGAGCACCTACCGCATGCCCGGAGCTGGGAGGAACGTTCATTACAACTGTTTAGAGTAGTGTAAGAGAAGCCCATGCCACTCCATCCTGCAATCCAACTAAGGAAACCAGATTCTTTCATCTGTAGAAAACATAAACACTAAAAGGCAATTTATAATTCAGTGCAAGGTTTTATGATGTAGGCTTTATTAGTTGTGGAACTGAGGCCCTTAAAGCATTCTGTATGTGCCAGGCACTGTACTCCACATCCTGGTCTCCTGTACTCTCCACAGCACCCTGGGAAATTGCCAGTGGTATCATCTCTATTTTACAAATCAGGAACCGGAGGTCCGCTTAACAGAGAGTCTCCACAGGGTTAGAAAGAGGCTCATGTGCGTGCTCTGGGTAGCTAAGAAATTGCCTGTTTTTGCGTTGCTCCCTCGGTTTCCCCATCTGTACAATGGGAAGTCATATTTCCCATTTCATAAGTTCGTGGTGAAGATCAGTGAGTGACCTTGTAAAAAGCACCTGACACAATTGCCAGGCATAGACCTGGCACAGACAGCAAAAGGTGAACCTGGGTCTCACTACCAGATCCCTCTGGCTTCGTGGAAGCTTACACCCTACACCTGAGCTCAGCATCACTGAGCAGTACACCTGAGGTGAGTTTGGAGTTGGTGAAAGAGCTATATCCTAAAAGAAGAACCTACTGCTTTAATGGTGATTAAAAATATAGCTTAACCCAGAGCCAGGATTTTCTTACACTGCATGAGAATAGGTGAAAAGAAAAGAAAAAAGGGTAAGGAACCCAGTGGGATTTGTTGGTTCAGAGACTCCTGCTGCTGGGGGACAATTTTAGAATAACTCAGCTTTGAAGTGTGGCTGTTCATTCTCATTCTATATCAACCATCACCTTTCTCACCTGATATCCGTGTTATCACTTAGAGCTTCCACGTGTATCCAAATATATGTGCTTACATTCAGATATATTCCTTCCTCTGGACTATCTAATCTTTTAAGAAATCTCTACAGTGGTTCCCTATCTGGGCTCTCACTACATTGCTCCTAGTGAGCCATACATTGTGATTTACTCCTTGAAGTCCGTAGGCATCTCCCCTCTGGTTGGGTCTTGAGGAGGAAGCACTGTGGCCCATGAGCTCCAAATACCATCTGAAGTTGCTAGCAAGCTCTCCCTGGTCGGGGCCAAGTTACTGATATAAAAGAGGCTTTTGTACTCAACATTTTTCATTGGATTTTCAGTGTGGTAAAGACATCTATACATCTAAACGAACAGCAGGAAACATTACTTTCTCATCACGCAATTCAAAAGAGTCACAGGTGAATTATGCATTTGGTATTGTAAGAGCTTCTCAATTAACAATGGCAGATGCCACCCAGAGTTTTCTCTTAAAAAATGTTAGAAAAAGCCTCCTTCTTCACCAACATTCATTCGTTTCTCTACAGATATCCAGCCTGTTCCAAGGAGGATTTTTAAGAACACACACTTTGAGTTCCAAACACCATTGAGTGCAAAAAGAATACCTACAATGTTTGCTAATGACTATGGCAGAAAAAGGACATGTTTTCGAAACTGGGGCATGCAGGCGCCCCAGGTTATGTTCCTATTTCTCCATTGACTGGCTGGGTGACATGAAGCCATCTCTGCTTTTCTGAGCTGCCACAAGTCTTTCTGCAGAATGGATAGTCTGTAAACTATATTGGGGTTGAGAGTGCATTCCTGACTAAGGAAAATTGGTAAAACATTTTATGCAGTGAGAATAGAGCGCTAAATATCTGAAAGTAACCCATGAATACCTTCTCATGGTACCTATTATACCTGTGCTTACCAAAGGGCACAGAATAGGAGAGAGAGAGAGGCATGTGGAAATATCTAAACTTGCTCCCAGATGCCTGATATAATCTGTTTCAGAGGTTAGACTTATAGCTGATTTAAGGTCAAAACCAGAAATTATGCTTTTGGCTTCTTTGGGTGGCCACTGATTATGAATTTTATTCCATTCAAATTCTCAAATGTTCCAGAAGCCATTCTCCAGGTAATTAAAAAAGACCCAGCTTGCTTCAGTAAAAGTAGGTCAGTGTTTCAGTGGGAATGCTTTATTAACCTCAGTGTCCAAAGAGAGAGGGACATTTGGCTAATTGGATTTTCTTTTTAAATGTGAGTTTTCCAGAGCACTTTTTTTCAGTTTGAACTCTTTTTGGATCTTTGTAATACCTTTATTGAGCACCCGTTTGGGGCCGGGCATTGAGCTAAGTTCTGGGGGATGTAAACTTAAAAAGTTATAGATGGATAGGTGGATGGATATCTTACTTTCAGAGAACACAGTCTGATGGAGGTAAAAGAAATTAACCCCAATGTAATGTAGCATGATGAGCACTACTGTGAGAGCCTGGGGGCAGGGAGCGGGCACTGAATAAGTACATCTAGAAAGATCAAGGAAGGTCTTCATAGTGATGGTAAATCTGAACTGAGTTCAGTTTTGAAAGATGATAAGAGTTTGCCAGGCTGAAAAGTAGAAGAAAGGCATTGCAAGAATGTGCAAAGATGCAGTAAAAAAAAAAAAAAAAAAAGCACACAGAGTGAATGTTAGGCAGTCAGCACAGCGTGGGAAGAGTGTGGTGTGGAGTGCGGATGGGTCTGGGACGATGGAGAGCCGGAGCACCAGGGTTCGGAGCTTGGGCTTTTTCCTGTAAGAAGGGGTGAATACCATGACCATATTTGCTTTTAGAAAAGAAAGGAAACTTAGGGGAGAAGAAACTTGAAAATAGAAAACCAGTTAGGAACAGTGTGCAGTGGAAGTTCACGAAGCAACCACAAGGGCCTGAACAAAAGCAGGGGCAGTGGAACAACACGTGGATTACAAAGTAAGCTTTTCAGTAGGTTAAACCAGTGGGGCTTTTTCACTCATCAACTGTGTAGAACGAAAGAGAGAAATGAGTCAAGGATTCGTTGTGATTTTGTTAACTGGGTGGTTGAAGGTGCCACTGGAAAATAAAATATGGAGAGATAAATGGGCTTGTCCCCAAATATAGGACCTAGTGGATTACAAGTCCAAGAATCCTTTTTGTCTTAGATGAGAGTTGCCTGGATTCCCTCAAAATATAAAGAGAGTGAGAACATGAAGCTTCAGGCAAAACAAAACAGGCCTTTGAGAGATGCTTTCAATGAATTTAAGAATAATGGGACACTAATCTCAAAAAGAGAAGCTTATCCATTTTTTTGCTGTGTTTTTGTCATTTCAAAGACTAATTTTTTGTTTGGTTTTGTTTTTATTCTCATCTATTCCCTGATCATATTTCAAGGTTTTGTTTTTACTCATCAGAATGACAGGAAGTTTTCAGTGTGTGTTTCCTTCAAGTTTGGCCTCAGCCTTATTTTCAGGATTAGGCGTTTGTTTTCCCATTTGCTTCCATGACAACCAAGCCCAGAATTCCTATATATAGTTATCCAGCATCCATTGTCTCCCTGGCCATTGTATCATAATCTTGTGCATCCAGGCCAGAGAACTCCACTGATGATAGAAGACAAGGAGGTGCCGGAGTCCTTGGCCTGGAGATTTTCAAGGCATAATCAAAAGAAGGAAATAAAATAACGGGCTGCCTCTAGAGATTTATGTTCTCCTTTAGACACTATCCAGAAGGAGTTCAAATGGCTTGTGTTCCATAGCTTAGTTTCTAATACAATTTTCTTTTTTTTTTTTGAATGGGCCATAGATAGAGAACATTTGAGACTCTTTGAAGGAAGTACTTGGAAAGTTGCATTGGTGATTTGTAGTTGGTGGTTTTCTTCTGCATGCATAATTCTACTTTGTTAATAGCACGAAGTGAACAGGTATCTTGAGAAAGAAAAGTTTAAATTGAGTTTCAAAGGAATTCAGATAGAACCTAAAAAATCTTTTTAAATAAGCAAACTAGCTGAGTCTGTGAATCATCTTGGCAACTCTATGCTACATACTGTTTTTATAACCTATAACGGATGGATGGATGGATGGATGGATGGATGGATGGATGGATGGATAGATGGATGGATGGCTAGGTGGATGGATGGGTGGGTGGATGGTTGGATGGGTGGATGGGTGGATGGATGTATGGATGGTGGGATGGATGGGGACGGACGGACGGACGGACGGACAGACAGACAGACAGACAGACAGATAGATAGATAGATAGATAGATAGAAAGGCAGACAGACAGGACTGGAGGTAAAAAAAAGCTGGCCACAAATTCAATCCAACAAACATTTTCTTCAATACCTTTCTTTATGAAAGGACCATAAGTCTCTGGCAATTTAAGCACATAAGGTACTGTTCCTATCAGTCTAAAATGTGAGCCCCACAAGGGCAACGATCCTGGCTGTTAGTTTTTTTTGTTTTGTTTTGTTTCCCACTGATGTATCCCAAATGCTTAGAAGTGTTCAGCACATAGAAGGCTCTTAAATATTTTCTGAATTAATATAAAATGGGGGCAAACAATAAGATAGATACAGTAGAAACTCTATTATTGGGTACAATCAAGACCAAGAGTTTCTCGGTTATATTGGAAAGTTTCTGAATGCAGGGAATCCTTTTTAAAAGGCCTTTAAGCATTTTATTTTCACTGAAACTCTAAATATGTTCATTCACCAGTTTTGTGATGTAGAGTCAAGCCTGTGACTTTGAGTTTGGGTCCTTTGATTGGATTTCCCCATTTATTCTCTTGCATAAACCACAGTCACCTACACTGCATCATGTGCTACTTCCAGTTTCCTTTTTTAAAAAAAATGGATAGATAGTTTAGACATCTGTGGAACAGTCTCAGAGCAGAGTCCTAGATTTTTATGTTCTCCTCAATCTCTTACAGTTAGTTGGTCTTGCCAAAACATCATTTGACAGTAATCTTTTTTAGCAACGTGACTTTATCAAGTCTTTCCAAAGCATAACTTTCATAGAAATGACACTTTTAATGCCTACATTTCATTGTTGTAGATAATATTAATTAAATCGAATAAGCTCAGTAACAAATATACCTGGTACAAGGAACTTTGGGAGCAAATACAACTGATTTTTGTTAGCATCAGCTCAACTGCTGGAAGCAGAAATGGATGGCCTGCTTGAGAGTGACCCACCCCATCAGCCCAGACACTGTCAGCACAGTCTTCTTGGGTCAAGATGTCTTAAGGTCGAAGACATCGATCTGACCGTGATGGTGGAGGTTGCTGGAGAAAGCGTGTGTGTGTGAAGTGAGTGCAATGAAATGAGGGCAAGAATCACGATGTGTGTGTTGCCAACACATGGAGGATTGCAGAATTCTGGCTGGATCGCTGGGGAAAATCTTCACAGAATAGGTGACATTTCAGCTGAGTTTGGAAGGCTGGGTAGGCATTTGTCAGACAAAAAGAAGAGGAAGAACACCAGGTAGCCCTGATCAAGGACTCCCAATGATGACATGTGTAGAGTGTCAAGGAATCGGGAACCTTGCCAGAAGTGTGAGACTGGAAACATGGGCCGGGACCAGACTGAAGAGCTATATATGTATATACCGAGATAAGGTGAAGAGACTTTAATCCTTGAGCCTTGGAGTATAATCATGTCATAATCATATAAGTGATATATTACACGTTGATGATGTGTATACTGACCAAGCTAGACTAGATCTCAGAGGAAGGAAGGCTGTTGGAGTTGGCCCAGAGGGATATGAGGACCTGGATGAACAGTGAGGAGGGAACAATGAGGACTGGAGAGGAAATGATTGGAGGTGGGTCATGACGTGTCTCTTAAGACACGGCACCTGGCTAAGAGCGCTGCCATGGAAAACGTCTGACATTTTGAAGGAGGAATCTCACAGTTGGAGCTTGAACAAAGTGGTGAGCCGTTCGCTAACATGCAGAATGCAAAGGGAGCGCGGGCAAAGATGATGTCAAAGTTTTCAGCATGGGGAGTGCGAGGAGTCTGTCAGACATAAAGCCCGAAAGAGCTTTTCAGCCTTAGACAGAGACTCAGATCACCTCAGAACTCACTGAGTTTCCATTTGCAGCAGGATTCTCTCGTCACCGTAGATACCTGGGTCACTGGCACACACATGGACATCTATTAGCAGTTGTATGATAGAAATTGCCTGCCATTCCCACATTCTCCTGGCTCTTAACTGAAGTATGTCTTTAGCTGCTCTCTTGTCACTACTAAGATGCCTTTCTCAAATTTTCTGCAATTTCTCAGCTAGAAAGAGTGGACTGTATTTCCACCATATTTGGGTCCCATCCCTAACCCCCATGCTTTGGCTATTTATAGTATTTATGGTTAAATTATCCACAGGTAATATTCTACTTCTTGTTCTTTATATCGCCAACCTTTAGTTACCAAATCATTTGCTTTTGCGAAGTAAATTACAATCCATGCATCATTTTGAACTTTCTGTGCTATTTTAGAAGTTGAAGATTTTAAATTCTCTCTTATGCAATCTGTCCCACCCTCTGATGTACACATTTTTTTTGTTTGTACTCATCCTCTTTTCCATTTAGGAATTAAGTCACTTTTTTTCATCATGATGAGAATGTAGTTGTTTAAGTCTGTTTATGACTTATGATAGAGATGTGGTGAATTGAACATTTAGGTATCTTTGCATCTAGTATTGATTTAATTAATTAACACACTAACTAATGCTAGTTACATTTATTAATGGACACTCAATGTTCTTTTGACACTCATATTTCCTCTGTCACCAAGTGCTATTGATTTTGCTTTCTTCTCCACTTAATAGATGCCTCTATTTTGTGTGTGTGTGTGTGTGTGTGTGTGTGTGTGTGTTGTATCACAATCAGTTATTTACATGTCTATCTGAGACTGTGAGTTGCTTGAGAGTAGTAACCAAGTCCTACTGTCCCAAAACAGGATAACAGGATGGGACATTGACTTAAGATGCTCCATAAATATTTGCTAAATAAATGGGTGTAATTTCATCCTTTGCCCTCTGGCCACCTCTAAAATCTGCCTGCCTAAAATCCTTTGTCTTTTCCTTTTCTTTTGATACTTGATGCACACTGACCAGAGAGCCTCTCTCCCAAGTCTGCACAGAAATCTAGCTCAAATATAATTAAGTGTGGTTGCTGGCACCAAGGCACTTCTGCTACTTTTTCACCTTCACTCACACCCTCTATGCGGCTACAGAAAATGGAGAATTGGTCCTCTTGTATGGCTTCCTTTTTGGATCACTCAGTGCATTTGGGGGCTGTCCTTGTGGTTCTCACAATTTACTGCCCAATTGATTCTTACTCTTCCTTGTGTCTTCCTTAATCTTGCAATAGCTAAACCCTCCCGTTACTGTTCATTTGTTCTCTTTGCCTCTTTCATTCCTTCAATCAATGACATGGAGAGGGCCTATATTTTCATACATAGCTCTGCTCTGCTGTCTCCCCTAGTAAATCTAAGTTCCTAGAAGGCACCCCTCATGTCTTCTTTAACTTTGAATTTGTAGAGCCAGCACATGGCCTGGTATTTAAGAGGGTGATGGCTAAACATTCAAGAAAGTTTCATTCTGTCATGCTTACTGTTCTTCCAGAGTTCACTTGTTTGTCCTTTGCCTTTGTAAAATCAAATTTCCCATGATTGTTTTGTGCTGGCTAATTTCTGGAGGGAAAAAAGAAGAAAAAAACCCTCAAACTGATACTTAGCTGGGTTTGGCTGGTATTCTGGAGAGCTGGAATTAGAGCGAGAAATTTCCCGTTTCTCTGGGAACATGACTAAGTGAGAGGGGTAGGAGGCCACATCTAGAACTCAGCCCTGCCCCTGGTTTGAAATCCTGAGCTATCCTAAATGCACTCATCTCCCATTTGCATTTATGTACCTTCCTTTTCCTGGCCAGTTGACCAAGCATCTACTACAGCATGCCATTTGAGCAGGTAGATTCCCAGTTTCGGATATTTCCAGTGCTTACCTGTGCAGCATGCTTACAGAAATGTCTCGTGTGTGTGTGTGTGTGTGTGTGTGTGTGTTAACATAAAGTATTTTGAAATTTTGAATTTTTTTCTTTCCCACAAATCTTACTGAATTATTTTTCCCATGTCCTCTAAAATGCTTTTTTTAGTGCTTTCCGTCATGGTCAGTTTAATGTTGTTTTCTATCTGTTCTGTTATCATTTTTATCTCTTCTAATGTTATTTTGTCAACTATTTCAGCCTTTCTGTCACCTTCTCCCTCTCCTCTCTGCTATGTATTTGTTGCTGGTAGAACACTTATATGTTATTTCCTGTTCTTCTGACTTGCATCATGGGACCCCAGAAGTCACCACTGAGTACAGATGCCTAATAGACAAGACTCAGCCTTTAGAGTCAGACAGACTTTTGTTCAGCTCCTACCTCTAGCTCTTAGTAGCTACATGACCAACCATTCTCAGCCTAGGCGACCTCGTCGGTAAAACTGGGATGAGAACCCACACTGCACACCATAGCTGTGAGAATTAATTGCTGGCTGCTTAGCAAATTCCACACCCACGCCTGTAAGCACTGTGACCATCCATGCTAAAATTCTGGTTTGATCCTGATTTTACAAAATATAATTATTTTCTGATTATAGATAATTTACGAAATATATAGCTATGTATATCTTAATTAAATTTATTTTATGACTATAATTACAATTTAATTTCTACAATTTTGACTTTGAATTCATCGAGCCAGCACATGGCCTAGCATTTAAGACGGCGTTGACTAAATGTTTGTAGATAAAGTCACAAGTCACAGAATGATTGTCTCTTCTGGGACTCGTGTCTCAGGGTTGGGTTAGGGATGTATGGACCAACCTCGTCTTTGTTGTTGATTCCATTGTGGATATTACTGGCTGTACAGGTGATAAAGACATAACTGTGTGACCTGCAGCTGAGTTCAGGGTCTCGCCCTGGGTTCACCCGCTGCTGTATTTTCCCCTAACCACAAGCCTGGCTCACAAAGCACAGAGTGTTTTTCCTTTCTTTTCCCTTAAATTCTTTTGGAATGAAAGAAAATAGTCTTTATGATCTTTAACTTAGATGACACACCCTTCACTACTAATGATCTGCTTGTCTTCTAACCTGGGCGCAAGACGACCCTCTTCCTGCTCTTCAGGCTGTGCTTGGCGAATAAACCAGAATTTTATGTAGCTTAGCAAGTGGGCTTTTTTAAGATCAGTGGAATCATACATGCTCACGTCTTTGTCACTTCAGTGCCCGAAGTGCTAAAATTCTTCATTATTCACAAACTCCAAGCAAGAGAGGAAGACAGAGAATGTGTCTTGGCACCAGAGAGGAAACTAAAGCTCTAGGAAGACCCCAAAAGTTATAACCTGGGCATTATTCCCAATGTATCATTAAGTGATGGGATGCGCTTATTTTTGTAAATAAACCTGTCTATCTGATTTTAACCAGGAGGTAAAAGGGAGTTTAGAACATGACTACACACGGCTGTCCTATTGCATTGCCATTTGAGGGGGCCAAGGACCCTCCCTCCCTTTCTTGGAATGCTTTCCCCATCACTTCTTGCATTTTTATTTCTTCATGTTTCACATAACCTATAAATACCGGCGTTAAAATGTAGAATTCGTTGTGTTGGAGATAAATGAAATAATAAGCACTTGACCCTAGAGACAAGAAGACCGTGTTAAGTCAAAAGAGACTCCCTCCCGTGGCGGGGGGTCTGTGTATGAGATTAGTGCATGTGTCAGGTGGGGAGCAGGTAAGGGAGGGGGAGACACATTCACCTGACTTATTGTCTGATTAGGACCCACTTTATAATTTTGCTCTAAATGGATGGAAGCTGTCAGGTGCCTCATGTCTGAAATGACTACCAGCACCCGTGCTAACCTGTGGGACTCACCGAGGTAGGTGCCATGTCTTGGAGGGAATTAGGCTGCTTGTAGAGAGAGAATTACTGGGGACATTTGTTCTGGTCTCTGGGTAGATTTATGGACAGTGGACAGTTCACGGGCAACAGGACCTAGCTTTGGCTTTGTCGGTCATGGACTTTCTGTTCTGAAGAGCTAAGAAGAAACCAGGACCAGCACTGCTGAGAGGCCAGGGGCTTGTTGGGGATGCTGGCACAGCAGTGCGACCCTGCAGCTACGGCCTGTGTTAACAAGAGAGGCGGAGTGTGTTTTGTGCTTCATCGTGCGTGCGTTTTAAGCAGAAACTGGTCTTGAGGGCTTAAATAGGAAACATCTTGAACAATCCATGAAATGGTAAACAAACCTGCTATTGAAAGAAAGAATGAGAAGTTGACAATTGCATTATTGTGATCCTGAGTGGGTTCATCAGCTAAGGTCGAGGAATAAAGAAAAAGGAGATAAAAGAACCGGGTAGAATGAATTCACTTGTGTCTTTCCTTTTCTTCCTTTGTCTTCACTTTACACCTGGTAATGAACCCAGGGAGGCTCGGAGGTATTGTTCAAGTTTCTTTTTGTTTTATATTTTTGTGTGTGGCAGGTTTGTTTACAATTTCCAAAGGGGTTTTTCTCAATCTTGAGAAATATGAATTGAGGAAGGGGAGGAGGAGAACAAGAAGGGATGGTATTTTAGTATTTCAAAGGTAGGAGGTGGCCCTCCAATAAGGGAGGCTGCTCTGATTTTGATTTTCTTTTTGAAGATGCCGACGGGATGGATGGTACTAGTTTCATCAAATATGGGTTTTACAGAATTCCTCCATGTCCTGCCTGGGGAAATCACGCTTTGGAAAATTACGTGTCCATCAAATCAGGCGGAGGCTGGTACAATTCCTATCCCCTTTCCCCCCTGATTTTTGAAAGGCTTAAGAAAAGAGCCCTTTGTTTTCTTTTCAAGGAAAGTTACACTGAAATTCATCCGTGTGGTATTCATGGATTTCGTCTGTGTCATTCATAGGCAGCTGTAGGTTACACAGGACGTTGTCGAATTCCTAACCTGAACATTCAAAGCAGCACATTGGGAAAAGTTCAAGACCTTTCTTTCACTTTCTCTTTCTCTTTTTAAAAGATAAATTTTTTTTTTCTTAATGTAAAAAACTCACATTTCTGCTCCCATCTAGATCCGGCTTCTCCACCACATTCCACGGACGCTTCTCAGGGTCGAGATCAGTACCTGTCACTTCCGACATTTTCCTCCAAATTGCAAACTTTAAAATATGGTTCAGGGAAACTCGTTGAGAATTTTATTTTGATGAGATTTGTGAATAAATCTCCATCTTAATGCTGAGTAAGCTTTAAACATCCATTCCAGGAGAACACTATTGGATTTTTATATTTTAAAATTTAAATCACTTGACTGTGAAGGTATAAAACATTTTTATATTTGTGAGTGCCCCGTGCTTGAGCACTTCTGTTAAAGACTTTTTTTTTTTTTAGCCTGCTTTTCAATTTTTTGGCTTGAATAATTCTGGGCTGCAAAGGAGGAGATACTGCTTCATCTACTTTCCTTTCTCATGTTAACTCCCGTGTTCATTATGCAAGTTTATTTATCTCACCTACAAGGGCTGGTATTCTGTGGCAGCCTGTTGCCACTGCTGCAATTTCCTTGAAAAAAAAAAAACAGTTTATTCTCTTCCTCTACTTTGAAAACTTTAACCTCAGAATTTTATTTTTAAATGCTATATGAGCCATCAAAGTCAGATTAAAGGAAGTGACACTTCCTCCCTACCTGCCTTTCCCCAGATAAGCGTTGTAGAATGCAAATGAAGGTGAAAGAGGGGCTTGTAGCCATCCTTGTAAAAAGAAAAAAAAAAGTACTCAAAACAAATGTCAGGGGTTTCATGCGTCAAACCTCCACCGTGTTCTCTGTGTCCTGTGTCATTTCCCCGCCCCCATCTGTCCACAGACTCATCCTACTCAGAACCTCCAGATGTTCAGCAGCAGTTGAACCACTATCAGTCTGCTGCTCTGGCGAGGAACAACAGCCGTCTTAGCCCTGTTTCTGTTTCTGGAGCTGCTGGGGGCGCCGAACAGAAAACCGAAGCTGTTCTTCACTGCGAATTCTGTGAATTCTCCTCTGGCTACATCCAGAGCATCAGGCGCCATTACAGGGACAAGCATGGCGGGAAGAAGCTCTTCAAGTGCAAAGACTGCTCCTTTTACACAGGCTTTAAGTAAGTGCATGAAGAACAGCCTCTAAAAACAAGGTGGCTGCCCCTGCTCCACCCCTCACTTCAATTCTTTTCTAATACTCTCCTACCTAGAGCTCAGGGGAGGCCCTGCCCGTGGGATGATACAGGGGTGGGATCCAGTCTTTGCAAAAAGAGTCTATCTAATTCCAGAAGACGGCTTTGAGCTTTGTGGAAGGGACAAAGAGCTATATCAGAAAAAAATGAGTTGAAAAGTCAGAGGAAATGGGCATCCAAACAGTGTGAGATCATGGCAGAGGCTTTCCCTGACCCAGCCCGTGAAGCAATGAGTGTTTTCCCTTCAGAGCACTATCCCTCTTTCCTTTTAATTTGTCTTTGGGGAAAAAAAAAAATATGTTCTTGAAAGCAGTCAGAGTCAAGGGAGAACATCCAGCAATAGCGACTTCTCTGCTACCCTTGTGGGAAATTCTTATTTCTTAAGATCATATTATTGAGAGAAACCCAGAGAATCAAGACTCCAACACACTGAAAACTAAACTTGAGCAACAGTAGAGAGATGGTTCAAATCTAGAAAAAGATAATCCAAAGTCACCTTTGCACCTGTGTGTGACAGAATCAGTGGACTCAAAGGATGGAGTGCTTCTTATCGCTTCATCTAAACTGCTGTGATTTAATCGCATCCTGTGAGATACTGTTTAGGTTAGTGGTTCTGAGTGGAGAACGTGGAGCCTAACTGCCTGGCTTTGAATCCCAGCTTTGCCATTTACTGGCTGTGTGACTTTGGACGAGTTGCTAAGCCTCCCTGTGTCTCTAGTTTCTTATCTGTAAAATAAAAATAATAATAGTACCTACCTCACAGGGCTCTTGTGAAGAATAAATGAATCAATGTATCTAAAATGCTTAGAATAGTACCTGGCACAAAGGAAACACGAATAAGTATTATATCAAAGATAAAAAAACTAAAAAACAATAACATTAGATGCTATGTTATAGATGTAAAGCTATTATTACCTGCTTCTATTGCAATCAGGACCTGAGCCTTGAGGCCACTCACGTTAGTAAAAATAGGCTTTGTGTCCAAAGAAAAAGATAAATTAGAAGAACAAGTCTCTTCTCCACCAAATTCTTAGTTGCTGGGATTTGATGGAAAATGGGTTATATCTCTGGCTATTAATTTGGCTCAGTTGTTTTCCAGATAAATACGTATGTGATCTTAGAACTGAGGAAAGGCTGTAAGCACCTAGATAATGAGGACCCACTAACAGGTGTACATGTTTCCCCAGAGAAAAGCGTTTGGGTTAATAAGAAGGGGACTTGCCCATTAAACTCTCGGTTTCATCCATTTTCATGAGACATTTAAGGTTTTGTAAATTTTGAACTATTGAAAAGGGTGGAGGGAGAGGCAACAGTACCCTTCCGCCTTCCAGCTGTTGTATAGCTCTGAGTTTAGTTCACCTGATCGTCAGCCATCATAACTTTCTAACCTCATTGCTCTTTCCCCCTGACCTGTGAAGTCACACAGGCAGGTGGTAAATCAACCTAGCTTTAAAACAGTCTCTCTTCTTCCAAGCATGATGAGAAATATGTTCTTGTAGGGATTTTATTGTCATACTTTTAATAGGCAGTTTCTAATTTTCAAGAACAAAATGTTTGGCAGACTCATAGAAACAGAGACCAAAGGGATGGTTGTTGGTGGGGGTGGGGTGGGGGATGGGTGAAAAAGGTGAAGGAGAATATAGTCAGTAATATTGTGATGCATTCGCATGGTGACAGAGGATTACTAGAATTAGCGGGTGATCTCATTGTAAGGTATAAAAATGTCAAATCACTATATTGTACACCTAAAACTAACATAACTAATATATGTATACCAATTATACTTTAAAAAATAAAGAATAAAGTATTTGGGGGAATCCATTTCTTTTCATACTAAGCCTTGAATTCAGCCAAGTGGCAACATTTCCCAAAAGGAGTGCCCGCTGCATGAGTGTTCAGTTACCGCGCGAGTGACCTAGGAACGCGTGGGCAGCAAACGTCATTAACAATTCTGGTTTTGGCCCCTCGAGCAGTGGTATCGCACCCGGAGGCTCTGTGCTAGGGTTGCCAGCAGCGCATTGTGAGTGAAATGATCCCTCGTCACACTCACCGCCTGTCTCCCCCAACTCTCCCCTAGATCTGCTTTTACTATGCACGTGGAAGCCGGGCATTCAGCAGTTCCGGAGGAGGGCCCCAAAGACCTTCGCTGTCCTCTCTGCCTCTACCACACCAAATACAAACGCAACATGATTGACCACATCGTGCTGCACCGAGGTAACTTTGCAGCCCAGCTTTCTTGGCGTGCGGGCGGAGGATGGTATTATGGGGACACGCTCTCAAAGGTGGCAGTGGCACCTTGGCCCTGGTCCCTTGTTCCTCACCTTATCTCCAGGCAAGAAGTCACAGTGATAACCACAGTGACAGTCAACAGGATAAAAACACCTTCCAGAGAGTTTTCTCCACCTGGAGGGGGGGAGGCAAAGGTGATGGATTCTGCCATGAGCACTTCTGTAGGTTCCCAGCGTGGGGGATTTTTATATTCTGAGTCCTCTGCTCTCATAACCTTGCTAAGGAAGGGGTGAGTGAGAAAGAGAATGCATAGCTGAAGATTCATTCTAAAATGTGAAGAGCTCTATGTGATAAGCAATTCTTTGGAGGAAAACCAAAATGATGATTTCCAAAGCAGATTGTAGAATTTTCCCTGAAATGGACGGAGAGAGAAAATTCTTAAAAATAAAAGTGGCCTGATATATATTAGAAAACCCATAGGCTTCGGACTTAAATTCTGGTTTCAAAGCCTCCTGTGTTGAACCTCTCTTTTATCTGTGAAAAGAGATGGCGATTATGCCTGTGAAATAACATGTAAAGTGTCTAGTGTGTTCCCTAATGAATGCATATTGGCTGTTTCATAAATGTTGGTTCCCGTTGATAAACAGGGATCCTTCTTCTTTTAAGTTCTTTTTTGTTTTTGTTTTTGTTTTTGAGTTGAGTTTACTCTTGGCCAATTAAAACACTGTTAAACAACAGGCTTCTTCTGCATTGGAAGGAAAAAATCTGTTTACGTAAAAAAGTACTTTGTCCTGAAAAGAATCAAGCCAGACATGGATGGAAAAAGATTACTAGAACACCCATTGCCAATCTCTCTTACTGTTTCCATCTACTGTTCTTTCCATTTCTCCTTCGTTCCTTCCCTCCCTTCTGCCCTTCTTTTCTTCCTCTTCCTTTGCCTCTAACCTTGGAAAGCTTTTCAGTATCTGCCACATGTGCCTCCAAAGCAATGAGTATCTTCTGCAGTCCTGCTGAGATGTTGCTCACTCTGAAATGCTGGATATTAGGGAGCATTTTCAAAGGTTCGAACATTTCCGCAGAGCCACTGCCTTTGGCCCATGCTTTTTGTGACATATCTGCAGCAAAGTCTGTAGAAATGCTTACCACGGAGCATTCTCAGATTTCCCTCCTCCCCATGGCACTCTAATGAGACATAAGATCTTTGCTGGCTAGGACGTCCACCTGCAACTGGGAGAAGCAGTGTAGCAACATTTAGGCAGGAATTCTTGGCCCGAGTGGTCCCACCTGGTGTTCCGCCTCAGTCACCTGGCTTCTGGTACCCAAGCCCATGTGTCACGGTGGCTCTGTGCCCCCTCACAGCTTGGGGAGAGGCCATGAGCAGTGTTTCTGCCGAGCAAACAGAAATAGTGAGACCTCTCTTCTGTGGTTGATTCCTTCTCTTTTCCCATATTGCTGCCTGGCAGGATGAGAGCTGGATGGCTGGCTAATGAGCTCTATGACTTTCCTTCCCTGAGCTGAGAATTCAGGAGAGGGGGAGGCAAGGGAAGATTAAACACCAATGCCACGAACTCACCCTTAGGGCGCTACACTTGACAAAGTGCTTCTTACACACACAAAGTCACTCCCTCTTCCAGCAACACCCGGAGGATAATACTGTTACTTCTAGTCCTGCTTTGCATACATGAAACTTGAGGCTGAGGAAAACTACTTTTTCTTTAATTCTGTGTAGTTATTTGTGGTCATTTCACAAAGCATTTAAGGTGTCTTACTGATAATCGTACAGAACTATAGGATTCAAAACAAATGAGGAAATGGGGGCAAATGCAAAATAAGGAGAAACCAGTGGAAAGTTTATCCGAAAGGATGAGAAAGCTCACCAAGAGTTTGGGCCCTCGGTGTATGCCAGGAGGTGCTGCGCGTGTGTTAGCAGTGGGCTGCAGGTTGGCACCGAGGTCTCCCAGATACCATGGGAGAGAAGAAAGCAGAATCAGTTGGATTTAGAGTATTTGTTAGACTTTTGAAATTTTGTTCAGGAAATTTTCAGGAATCCTGGACACTGAAGCCTGAAAGGAATTTCTCCAGTGGGTTCTCCTGAAGAGGACCGCGGATGATATATAGTGCATATTGTCCCCTCCATAAATGCAGCGGTAAGTCCCACAGGGCCCAGAGCTGAAGCCGTTTAACCCAAGTCACCCAACCGGTAAGCGGTGAAGCTATGTGTCAACCCCAATCTTCTGATCCCCATCCGTCACGTGGCTCTAACATTTATTTGTAGATATAATTTATATATTAAAAGAAGCATACGAGTATATGAATGCTGCCCTCATCGGGGTCAGAAAGCACACAGGCTGGAATGAACATGAGCATTTGAGGGTTGGTGGTAATAACGGCAGCGTTAACAATGGTGGCGGGTGCTGTACTGAACGCTTTCCAGATGTCATTGTATGGAATTCTCACAAAACCCTCTGAAGCAGGTATTATGGTCACCCCCCGATAACAAGGGAAAATACAGGTTCGGAAGGACTGAGCATCTTACCTAAGGTAAATGACCTGGCGGGAATCTGAACCCAGGCTTATCTGACCCACAGCCCCCTTTAACCACTAGGCATCCCTGCCTCACCCTTGGGAAGGTGGTTGGTGTCACTCTATTGAGCGATCTAGTGACCGTGGCAGCTGGGCCTGGGGATGGAAGTATCTGTAGGGCTGATGGTCAGAGACAAGGCCCACCAAACCACAGATGGCAGGGTGCTTCAGGACAGCCGTGTCTGCCATCTGTGTCCTGGCCTGGCTTTGGTGTCCATCCCAACTCAAAATTGCAGCTCAGTGGGAAGCTGGTCTTGACAAGTCAAGAGACAGGGTTGGGTGTCTGCCTTGCGATTTCGAGTTGGGGCTGATCTCAAAGTAACAACATGGGGCTCTTTCTGCACCTGTGCCTTCCTTGCTCTGTGGGTGAATAAACATCTTTGGTCTCTAGGGACTGCAGTAAGAGATCTTTCTGAGGCCTTCTGAGAAAGGTGGAGGGGGTAGTCGTCAAACTGAGCTATGATAACCTTCAAAAGGCAGAAGAGATTTAAGCTGGGGTATATTAGTTTCCTGGGTGGCTTAAAACAACTAAATTGTATTCATTCTCTCACCATTCTGGAGCCTAGAGGTCTGAAATCAAGGTGTCATCAGGGCAATGCTCCCTCTGGAGGCTCTAGTAAGAATCCTTCCTTGGCTCTTCCTAGCTTCTGGTGGATCCCGACATTGCTTGCCATTCCTTGCCTTGTAACTACATCATTCCAATCTCCGCCTCCACCCGCACAGGCCTTCTTCCTCGTCTGGGTCTCTGTGTGCCTTCTCCTCTTCTTATAAGCACATTGGTCACTGGATTTGGTACCCGCCCTAATCCAGTATGACCTCACCTGGACTAATTACGTCTGCAAAGACATTATGTCTCAAGAGGTCACATTCTGAGGTTCTAGGTGGGCATACATTTTTGGGGGACACTATTTGACCCACTACTCGGGAAGAGGGATTTAACAAACCACTCATGTGAGTGGAAGCAAGACAGGGTTACAGAGGGGCATTAGACTGTCCTGAGGGGGGCCTGAAGGGAATAGGAGGCGAAGCTAGAAAAGTACGTTTCGGCCAGATTATGGAAGGTTCGGATACCAATACGGGAGTTTGAACTTCACTCAGTGGATAAATGGGAAGCCAGGGGACTGATGAGACACCTGACAAATACTAATTTAGCAAAGATTGGAGCAAAGGATTAGTAGACCCATCTCTTCGGGGAACTATGAACTTAGATGAGATCAACACTTGGTGATGTTGGCCATGAGGGAAATATGAAGCCCGGAGGCTTTTGTTTCAAGGAGAAAGTTGGTGGTAGGACTTTTGATAGGTTTTCATTCATGCAACAATATTTATTGAACACCTACTATATGCTAGCATTGTTTTAAGCTCTTGGGAAACAGCCATGGACAGTCAGACAAGGTTTGTGCACTGAAGGAACTTTAACTTTAATGGGAAGCAGAAGAATAAATAAAGAAATAGTTTCACGAATATGTTTCCATTGGATTTATCACCGTTGGAAGCAGGATGCCTTGTGCATATAGCTTTGCCTAAATGTACTTTGCAGACTTGCAGTGAACCTGAAAAATTTGGCACAGATTGAATTATAGGATGAAACATAGCTTTGCTAAATATTTATATTGTAATTATGGATCTATGTAATCACTAATACTGGTCTCCAGTTGATATATTAACTTAAAGTCTCTGTTTCCCAGCTGGTAACCCCAATACTAGCTTGGCTCACATCAAAACCTAATAACTTCTTACTGGGAGCTGTTGTGCTTCTGTTTATGTTTTTCTTTATGGTTATGTTTTGAGATGATTGTTTTGGTTTTTTTTTTTAGAAACTTGTTATTTTCCTAATGGCTTTCTGTTTCTCAGCCCTTATCACTGGTTTGGCTGAGAAGGAGTAATGGGTAGGTCTTTGGTTTGGCCCAAAGAGGGTCCGGGTCCTCCAGCATGATCACTTACCTACAAAGCTCGCGGGGGTGGATGACTTCCCAATCTCTCCCTGCTCCGTTCGGATTTGGCACGTTGTGGGAGGAAACCCATGTGTGTTGTGGTCTGCCTTTCAGGAAGAATTTTTACCTGGTGATTTGGACTCCATGGGGATGTGGTTTTCACTGTTTTCAGCAGAAGTGACCCCACTCCGTAGTTACAGTTCTGCAGATTTTTCCACAGAGTGCCACAGGAGCTTGACAGCACACACTCGTTGGCCCTCATTGCACCTTGGTACCCAAGTGCTTCAGTGAGCCGTTACTCTGAGGTCCTGCTTCTTGGGTTTTATGTCCAGCTGCAGCACCAAGCATCTTTTGAGTAGGAGGAGATGTGAGACACAATCTATCTTATAGTCGAACTGCTGAAGTCATAATATTTTTGCAGCCAGTGCTAGAAGCTGAGTCACAATGAGTGTGATTCAGACCTTGAATTTTTACCCAAGGTAATTTTGAGAGGTGTGAAGTCAAGAAAGACCCACAGTTGTTGCTGCCTCCATAGAAAAAAGCCCTGAGTGCTGAGCTTCTGTAGCCAAGACAGGGCTCAGTCCATACCTGGAAATGTTCCAGTCTCTACATCCTTCACTTGCCTCAATCATGAATAACCTCATTCAGAAAACGCAGTCAGTCATTTGCCTGCCTCTCAAAGTCTGTCTTGTTTTTTATCTTGGTCATGTTAGCCATATTTGTAGAAAGGAGAAAAAAGTTAACGTTTTCTAAAATGAATATCTTCATAGAAAAAAACCCATATAACTAAAAGACTTGCGACACTGATGATGTCTTAGTTTGGAAATGGGAAGTCTTGCATTTCAAAGTAAGCAAGCAGGGAAATTACCTTCTATCAAATCCAGAAGATATTTCAAAGAAATTCAGATAGAAATGGTTGCCTTAGACATCTGTAGCTTTCA
>NW_006431915.1:2667057-2688442 GCF_000325575.1 Pteropus alecto
ACAAATCCCTGTTCTTTTCAGGGGTGAAGGAGGACACTGGCCAAGGTCAAGAGTCCTGTGCTTCCAGGTCACAGTTTTGTACTGAACTAGAGGAGGGACTTTGAGGAAGTAGCTGAACGGATCAGTTCTCCGTTTCCATATCAATAAACTGAAGATAATAAAACTGACTTTGTAGAATGTTAGGAGAATAAAAAGTAGCTATGCGGGTAGAGCACTTAACCATGCTTGAAACATAGTGAGCACTTAATAAATTGTAGCAGTAGTCCGCATTAATTATTATTATTTAAGCTCCAAGGTATCATTCTGAGTGCTCAGGACTGTGTAAAATTCACTTAGACACACATAGTGAAATTGGAAACTGCGATGAAAACTAAAGTGGTAGAGGAACTGAAAAGGAGACCTATTAAAATAAGTTTGAAAGAACCGACTATTTACAGGGGAGAAGCGAAGACTGGAGGGTGATTAAATGACTGTCTTCAAGGTGTTCAAGACATCGTTATATGGAGAATTATACCCAGCCGTTCGCCATCTCCACTGAGGTCGACAGAACCAGGGCCCATGGCACCGGCCAGAGCCAAAAATAAAAGTGGAAGTAGTAGAAATGACAAAATATAAATCAGGAACAAACATGAAGAGAGCAAGGGGAATGGAGTCTCAAGGAAGGTGCCAGAAAAGTTCATGTCAGCACTTCCCATGAACCCCTGAGCTGGAAAAGGATATCCTCAGTGTGGGGGCTGGTCCCCCTGGTTCAGCCTGTACCTCCATCTCTTGCTGTGGGCACCAGCTTGCTCACGGTTCACGTCCACATGTGTCTTAACCAGAGCAGCTGGCATTAATGCTTACAGCCGTGGTTCTCAGCCTGCGGTCTGTCTTGCCTCCTCAGGGTGCATTTGTGTGAAGGCATTTTGGGGTGGTCATGACTGCAGAGGAGGGAATGCTACTGGTAATCCGGTGAGTCGAGGCCAGGGACACTGATAAACATCCAGTAATGCACAGAACAGCCCCCGACAACAAGGAATTTTCTGGCCCCAAAATGTCAATGGTGCTACTGTTGAGAAACCCTGGGTTAGAGGAGCAGAAGGCTCAGTGCTTTTACCCAAAGCATTTTTTCCTCCCTTTACACCAAGCCATGGAACTGAATGGTTAGAAGACTGTTAAACATTTGCTATTCTAAGAAAATGTGTGGATTACATTATAATCATGTGTTTCTTAGCTGTCTGCTATACTTTGGTTTAAAAATATTTATATTTCTAAATAAGCGACTGACTCTTTGTATAGGGAAAATAACATATGCATTAGAGCTCCAGGGAGTATGTTGCAAGACACCACCTTCCACGCTTCCTCTGCCCAGCTTTTGTGCTGGCCAATTAATCGCTGCATTCAAGGACTCCCAAGGCAGGGACTGCCCTGTAGGGAGAAAGTGATGGTTGAGACTAAGGCATGACGCTGGGTGGGGAAAATTCCCCAGGGGCCCAACGCAGGCCAGCTACACAGGGAAGGCTCACTGAATGGGTCACACCACCCCGCAAAATTCTGATGCTCGGGAAACGCTGCTACTCAGTGACTCTGAGAATAAATCACGCTTTCTTGACTTAATAATACATTGCCGTTTCTAAATAATATAAGTATATGTTGTGTGCGTCCATTTGTAAACTTTCAGAGTCTTCTGAAATCCAGACACAGCGTGAAAACACACGCTATATTTGATCCTTGCATAAATAGCACAGATTTTAATTTTATCCCAGTTATGGATATCTGGCGCGTGCGCCAATGCTCTGGGCAGGCTGGTGTGAAATTTAATTTGAGCAGTTAAACACAAGGGTGAGAGAGTGCAAAATAAACAAGCACACGCGTTTCCAGCCCTAAGCATTTGGTATGTTAACGGGAAAGGCACCCAAATCCTCTCTCTCTTTTATTTTTTCCCTTGTGACAATCAGATTACAGATTGAAAAGGCATAAATCCGTCGTATCTCCCACACCACCCCCATCTCCCTCCGAATGTAGCCTGCAGCCTTTTCATTTGTGCAGTCTTCATAGTTAGAGTTGGAGTTTTAGTGAATGAAAGTGTACAGGTTTCTTTGTTTTCAGATTTGGTATTAGATCAGTGATTCCCTTGGTTTCAGAAAAAGTAAAACAGTCTCCTTGAGAACGTTTTGCAAAGGGAAACAGGAATGGAATTGGAGGCGATGGGAAATGATGGATTTGCAGTTTGACAGACAGGGATGCAGAGCTCAGTTTGGCCAAGGTCGATGTCTGTGACTTGGAGAGTTATTTAAGCGCTGTGTTCCTCACTTTACTAATTTGTAAAAATGGGAATAACTCCGGCCTAATCGAGTTGCTAGGAGGGTGCACAGTGGTGGCACGTAGGGGCTCGGGGGGTGTCAGTTTCCTGCCCCCCAAGGTGGACATCTGTAAGTCCACCTCAATAACCTTTGGTGGGAAAGTCGGAAGTGCTAACTAATGGTTGCTGTCGATAATCATTAATGTTGGGAAAAGTGGCAGCCACTTCCATTCTTCTCCCCTCCTTTAATCACCTCCATCCAGGAATTAGCAAGCACCTTCCACGCTAATTTATAGCTCATTCTGGGTATTAAGTACACAACCAGCTTTCGGCCCTAAAAACACCGACTTGTGCCAGACGAATACCTTGTTTTGGGGTTTGAGAAGAATATTATCTGTGTGTGCAGTTCACAGACCCAAACTCACAAGAAGTAGCAAAATTGAGTTGGGTGCGTTTCTTATATTCCAAAGAAAGAACATCAGCTTACCATCAGTAAAAATTCCCATCTTTCCATTCAATTTGTCTCCACAGAAGAGCGAGTTGTCCCCATTGAAGTGTGCCGTTCCAAACTGTCAAAATACTTGCAGGGAGTAGTTTTCCGCTGTGATAAGTGTACCTTCACCTGCTCCAGTGACGAGAGCCTCCAGCAACACATAGAAAAGCACAATGAACTGAAACCTTACAAATGCCAGCTCTGCTACTATGAGACCAAGCACACGGAGGAACTGGACAGCCACCTTCGGGACGAGCATAAGGTACTTGCCTGGGACTTAATTGCCTCCCACCCGCAGCATACCTGTGGAAAGGGCCGGAGCGGGGTGGGAGAGCTGACTTTCGTCACACTTACTGTACGCAAGTCAGAGACAGGAACTAAAATAATGTTTAAAATGAGGTTCAGTTTTTTTCTATTAGCAAAGACACATAAGGTCATTTTAGAAAATCGGAACACATAGATGGAGATAAGGAAAATCACCCATAATCATAATGCTACCACCCAATTCCGGCTGCTTAACATTTTTGGGCTCTTCTGTGCCCGATTTCCTCTGTTTTACATAATTGTGATTATACTATACATGACTTGGTTTGTTTTTCCATATTATTTTAAATGCATTGTCACAAGTGTTGGCGAACTCTCTGTAAAGGGCCAGATAGAAAATATTTTAGACTTTACAGGCCAGATGGTCTCAGTGGCAACTACTTAACTGCCCTTGTAGCAAGAAAGCCACCACAGACAAGACATAAATGAATGGGCATGGTTGTGTTCCAGTAAAACTTTGTCTACAAACGTAGGTGACAGGCTGTGGACCCATAGTTGCCAGCTTCTCTTCTATCTGATGGCCATACCACCAAGTCCCTCGGTTGTGTAGGCTGTTTCCATATTTTGCTAACTATGATAATTTTCCAAGGCATCGCTATTCCTGGCTAAGCAATATAAGGATTGTAAAATATGTGTTTTATTTGAGGAAGTGGATTGATAAAGAACAGATTAGTACAAGACATAAAGTAAAAAGGTTTATGAAAAAATTCTCTGCCCAAGGTCTGCAGATTGTAGGTTAAAATCATCCAGGACAGCTTCCTCATTTCTCACAAGGCCTATTTTGGGCACGTCAGGAATTGAGATGGATAGTTTCTGGTTCTGTGTATTACTGAGTGCAGGAGGGCACGCTATGATTTGGATTTGTTTCATGAAAAGAGCCTGTTGAAATGCTTTCTAATTAACTGACAGATCCCAAACATCTAGTGAGTGTTTACGTAAGGCACAATGAAAAGCACTTTTGATATTGTTTCTTTTTCCTTTGCTCTGTGTCCTGGCAGTAGAAACACAGGCCCTCTATTTTAGCCTTACAAACCCAAGTTATAAAATTTTAGTTTGAATCATCTGCACCCAAGGGTTAGAATTTTTCTGCAAGGTATTGAGAGAGAAGGCTGAGCTGTATCACCCATCCACAATTTAATGATTTTATGGTAGCTTTTCTGCTTTGGAATGCATTCATTTTCTAACGTGTCTGCCCAAAAGTGAAAGCAGAGAAGAAAAGCCTAAATTACCTCACTTAAAAACTTTAATATCCTTTCTTATTCAAATTTCCTGAGCATTGCTTCCCCCAAACTCAAAGGTAAAGCACTCATCCATTTCACACCAAGCTTTCTACTTTTATATACTTGTATCTAATTTTCGTGACCACCTCAGATCTTTTTATTATCATATTCAAGCCTTCAGGCTCGTATTTTGGGATGAAGCAAACCAGGAAGATAAATTGTTGCACAGTAGTTTGTGAGTCACTGGGGAAATCCAGGGAAGGTTAGAAACCCAGAGGCTTCCTGAACTAGAGAGGAAGGTTGGGGCTTCTGGGTTTGCATCAGGAAAGTGGGTTGCTCAGGAAACTGGGGACCCAGTTTAGAGCTTTTGGAGCCAAATGGACCTGGGTTTGAATCTCGCCTCTACCATTTACTGTGTAACTTCAGCAAGTTAAATTTCTGTGTCTGTTTTCTGATTTCTGAATGAGAATTGCTATACTTTTCTCAGAGGTTTTGTAAGATTAAATGAGATCCTGGTATTTCCCACATTTTGAGACTGACTGTGGTCTTCAACCTATTTGTGAATTGATTTGTGCTCAAGTAAAACAACAGTTGTAGCCGTCATAAAAGAAGTTATGTTCCTAAAGACCTAAACTATAAAATCACTAATTATACCTTGCATTTTAAACACGTCTTTGATGTTATACTTTTCACTATGCCAAGTTATGTTTTTTTTTTTAAATTTTACTCTTTCTCGTGGTTGACCGGCTTATTAAGTCCAACGAGCACCTAATTGAGGCTGTAGAACTGCCACTTTCAACATGCCTAATGATTTTCATCTCAGTCTCAGTTGCTAAGTTTATGAGACTCATGCTTATTACCAATAGCGGCACTTGCTTTTTCCCGTTTTCTACACCTTCTTTTCTAAATGATGGGTACAAAATGCAGTTTGAATTTTTGAAATAATTATCCAGACACTATTTTATAAACAAAGATAGCAGTGCTGCTGAAACAGAATTTTTGACTGATAGGCAGTGACATCATGCACTAGTTAAAAATGGTCATTCATCAGGGTGAAAGGAGATACAAAGTCAGCATTCATAAAAATGGTATAGGAGTGCCGATGTACAGTGCACTTAAGACAAGTTTGTTAATAATTATATACAAAAGTCAAGGACCATAAGGAAGGAACAAGAAATTAAGGCATAAAAATTGGAAAAGAAGAAATAAAACAGTTTTTGTTAACAGACAATGTGATCTTTGTAGGTAGAAAGTCCTAAATAATTTACTAAAAAAGCTACTAGAATATTAGTGAGTTTAGCAAAGCTGCAGGATATAAGATCAATTATATTTCTATAGATTAGTATTGGAAAATCTGAAAATGACATTTTAAAAAGATCTATTTCATTTACAATACATCAAAAAGAATAAAATATTTAAGAATAAATTTTAACACAAGAGCTGTGAAAGTTATACACTGAAAATGACAGAATATTGTTGAGAGAAATAAAATAACTAAGTGAATGCAGTATATACTATATTCATGGATATGAAGATTCAATACTGGTAATTCTTCTCAAACTGATATACAGATTCAGTGTAATCCTCTATCAAAATCTCATGGGCTTTTTTCTTTGGTTAAAGTTGACAAACTGACACTAAAATGTAAGTTGAAATGCAAAGGACCTAGAATAGCCTAAACATTGTAGAAAAAGAACTAAATTGAGGACTCACCCTTCCTTGCTTTGAAGTTTACTATGAAGGTACAGTAACCAAGCTTGTGTAATATTGGCATAAGGATAGATGCCTAGATCCGTGATGCAGAAGAAAAAGTCCAGAAATAAACCCTCAGATATGCGGTCAGTTGATTTGCATCACAGGTGCTAAGGCAATAAGGAAAGATAGTATTTCAACAAACAGTGCTGGAACAATTGGACTTCCATATGCAAAATAATGATTATGGACCCTTACAGTAGTCCCAACACAAAAATTAAATCAAAATGGATCATAAACCTCAATGTATGAACTAAAAGTATAGAACTTTTAGAAAAATAGTAGAAAACTTCCCTAGGGTTAGGGAGAATTTCTTAGATACAATATAAAAGCTGTGGACATTTTTAAAAAATCAGTAAATTAGATGTCATCAAATTAAATTTTTGCTTTTTAGCAGACAACATTAAAAAATGAAAAGGGAAGCAACAGATTTGAAGCAAATATTTGCAAAGTAATTATCTAACAAAGGACTTTAAACTAGATAAAGAACTTTCACAACTCAATAATAAGATAAACAATTCAACTTAAAATGAGAAAAAGATTTGAATAGATACTTTATCAAGGGGATATGTAAATGGCAAATGATCACATAAAAAGATCCTCAGTGAGACTCATCATTAGGGAAATGCAAATTAAAACAACAGTAAATTGTTACTACCCACCTACTAGAATGCCTAAAATTAAGAAGACCAATAGTGCCAAAGTGTTAGCAAGGATGTGGAGAAACGGGAAATCTCAGACAGTGCTGGCTGGAATATAAAATGGCAGATCCACTTTGAAGCATTTTGGCAATTTGTCTAAAAGTAAACGTACACTTCCCATGTGATCCAGCAAGACTACTCCCTCGTAAAGTTGATGGGTAAACAAAATGTGCTACGTATTCATAAGGTGGAATAATGCTGCTTATCAATGAAAAGAAATGAGCTACTAACACATGTAATAATATAGACAAATCTTTAAAACATGTTAAGTGGACAGAAGGCAGACACAAAAGACTATGTACTTTATGATTCCATTTATATGAAATTTCTAGAAAAGGCAAAACTGTAGAGAGAAAGCAGATCAGAGGTTGGTTTGGCTGGAGAGAGGGAGCAGGGATTGATTATTGCAGAGTATGAGGGAACTTCTCAGAGTGATAGAAGGATTATTAAACTAGATTGTGTTGAGGGTTGCACAGATGCATATATTTACTAAAATTCGTTGAACTGTTTATTTAAAATAGATGAGTTTTTGTTTGTTTATTTTCGTTTGTTTGTTTGTTTTACCGCCTACAACACCCAATCTTCCTAGGTGGTCTCCCATCCAAGTTCTCACCAAGTCTGACCTTGCCTAGCTTTCTAGATCAGACGGAATTAGGCGTGTTCAGGGTAGCATGGCCGTAGACCAAAATAGACGAGTTTTAAAATAAATAAAAATAAAATAGGTGAATTTTTAGTAAAGTATACCTCCAAGGACCCGACACATAGTAGGTCCTCAATAAATGTTAATTTCCTACAGTCTTTTCTTAAAAAGTTGACATTGGGAACAGATAGATCTAAAAGGTGCTCAAGATTCAATTTAATGTGTAAACTGTGAAAAATAAAAGGCACAATAGACTTAGCAATTGGTTCTAAGCTAAAGTTTACTTTTTTCTTCCTCCAGTTATATGTTGAGCGCATTGCTCATTTACATTCTTCCATGAATAGCTTTAGGTGATTTTGTGTGGTGGGATGAATCTATAGAAGAAACTAAAAGACGTAGTAGGATATATTTTCAGTCAGGATTTTATTAAACAGAACTGGATATTCAAAACTGGCCTTCTCAATTCCACCTGCAAAAGCTTGTAAACCTCAGGACTGTCTCTAAAGATGTAAGAGACTGGACAAAATACTGGTAACAGCAAGCAGGGTCCTTCAAGTCAAATATACCATTTCTTTTAAAACCCAAATTCTCAAGTGCACTGGATTTATGCTGTCATGTTTATCCTCAAAAGCCAAGGTAAAGTAGAAAGGGGATGACAATTGGCACTCACATTTTTTTAGGTGACACAGTGAATCTTGTCTTACTAGATCTTTATCTTTATGCTGGTGGGCAAGGAAACACCTGAAATCTCTTGGAATCTAAAGTAAACGGTGCAGGATCTTTAAATTTTTATTTTTTTCATCCTTCAACTCCCTGCCTTTTTTTGATCTCACTAGATTTTCTAAAAGATAGACTATCCTATTATTCCTTTCTCCCGACTTCCATTCCTCTCTCTCTTTTCTCTGTCTCTCTCCCTTTTTCTCTCTCTCTCCCTCTCTCTCTCTCTTTCTCTCTCTTACACACACACACACACACACACACACACACAAACACACACAATGAAATCACTTCTCAGTAGTGCCATTTATTAGCAATGCCAGTGAAAGTTAGGACTTAACATTTCTAGGAACCTTAAAGTCATGAAAAAACAAATCTTGCACTCACATAAAGCGCGCGCGCACACACACACACACACACATTTTTAAAGAAAGTTTAAGTATATGCAATACCTTGTTAGTGTTCTTTATGGTTCTGAAGTCTCTTTGCTAGTTTAAGGAACATAAAAATATATTATCTCTAACTTAGTTTGCTCGTAAAATTGTCATGTTCGGTATATTAAATTTAGAAGGATAGTCTATTCAGGCAGTACACATTCACTAATTTAATTTACTTTGAAATGTTTTTAATTTTTTATACAAATGGAGCCTCAGGCGGCTGAACTCTAAGGAACTCCCATCTCTTTCTTTTTGCCGGTTAGGGGAGAGCAGCGGAACATTAAGCTCAGGAGGAATCACCAACATTTTAGTTATTTCAATAAAGTTGTTCAGCTTTCTGGACCGGTGAAATCCACAGTGGCATAAAAGTCACACAGAACATTTGTTTCCAGCAAAGAAAATGAGAAGAAATAAAAGAAGGATCTTCCCCTATGCCCGATCATAAACACACAGTTGGCCACATATTTTTTTGGATTGCATTTAATTTCTGAACTAAGTACTAGGAGCTTTAGCTTTATCAGCTCCAAGGATTTCTCTAGAAGATTATGTCATTTCACCTCCGTTTCCCCTCATGTTAGTCTTGTTTCTTGATTTGTTAACTATAGACCTGTTTCTTTTTGTATTTTGGAAGACAGTGAAATCAGAAGTAGATGAGCGAGAGGTGTGACCATTTTACAGAGAGAGGTGCCTGGCCAGACCTTAGATGAATTTTTCAAGTAGGCGTCTGAAGATGTTCTGTGCCTACAACCTTTGAAACTATCCACGAACCTCTCCAGTCAAAGTTGATAGCTCCTGCTTCTGGGCTTCTGTAGGACTTTCCTTCCTCCATCAAACCGTTTATATTTCATGCTGCCTCAACTTGCACTTAACTCTTAGCAAGTCCCTGCCTTGACTTTGGATGCAGCATTCTTAAAACGGAAACCACATTATTTACCTCGTTTCTTCCAAAATCTAATATAGTACCCTGCATACAATAAAGGCTCCAGTAGCTGTTTGTTTAAAAAAAAAAAAATGATTAAATTAAGTTGCTTTTCAGGTAGGAAATGTTAAGTATCCTGTTCATTCAGATAAGCAAAATGTGGCAGCAGCATCAGCATTTCTGCGTCTGGGTTTTCAGTCCAGAAGACTGGCAACAGCACAGTTGGCCAAAAACAAAGTTCTTAGACTTTCTTAATGATGCCTTTCACTTGGCTTTCTTGAGTACTTCTGACTGGAGTTATGCTTAGATTCTCAAAATGAGTTGTTTTTGTCTGTTTTGCTAAGTTAAGACTGGCAGAAACATGTCTTCACTGATTGCAAAAGAAGGTAGATATATTCCTTGACTTCTGTGCTCCATACCCTTCTGGGTACTTTACTGTCTTTTACTCTTATTGTTCTTGGAAAGGTTTTTTTCGTCTGAAGAAAAATTCCCAAAGCTTCTTCTCTATCCCATCAAATTTTATTATCGTTTAATAAAATAATAAATTTTATTTATTATTGTCACAATACTTTTTCTTCCTTCTTGTGTTTCGGCAGTGTATTAGGGATAATCTTTACTTATTTTGTAAATAATTTTGCATTTCTTCAGATGATTTACATTATAATGGGGAAACTGGAGCTATATCATCTCAAGATGTGAGTTCTAATCATGGCTTTATTACTGACTTGTTTTCTGTTCTGTTTTCTTCATCTATAAATATGGAAGATAACATATCTTACATGATGGTCCATAATAGTTACGTGATAGAAAAACTACTGGATTGATTTTTTAGCACATAGTAGATATTTGGTAAAAATTGAAACAGTCTTTTAGAAAATGTACAATTTTATTCTCTCATTAGCAAGAAGATTTATATCATGGAATGCACATATTATGGCAATATTATGAATTTCTTTATGCTTTATGATCTCCCATGGGTTTTTATGTTACTGGTAAATTGAAATAACATTTATTGTGTGTCAACTACATGACTGACCTTATACTCTGCACTAAACATAAAAAGCTAAATAAGAAACAGTTGCTACCCTGGAAGAGTTTATAAGCAAGTATTCAAGACAAGTTTAAACAAAGAGTCACAACCCAGCATGTTAAATGCTTGAGAAGAATATCTATAAAATAGGAGGGCAGAAAAGAACAGAGCAAATAGCTATCTTTTCTAGAAGCTTTTATGAGAGTTCTGATTGAAATGCTCTTATCTGAGAATTCAAAGTTTTTACCTATACATTTGACCATCTTCCTATAAGAAATTGTAGAGACGATGCTTGGCTGATATCTTTCCCTCATTCCCATTCTGACTTTCAAAGATGGGCAAAGATCTGCTGGGTAAACCACCTGATATCATAAGTCACGGGTTGGCAAACTCTGACCCGTGGACCAAATTGTCCCATCGCCTATTTTTATATGGCCTGCCAGCTAAGAATGGTTTTGACATTTTTAAATGGTCGAAAAAAATCAAAAGAGTAATATTTCATGGCATGGGAAATTATATAAAATTTGAATCTTGGTGTTCATAAGTACTGTTTCATTGCAACACGGCCAAGCCCATCCATTTCCATACTATCTGTAGCTTCTTTTGTTCGAGCTACAGCAGCAGCTGAGTAGTTGTGACAGAGGCTGTGTGGTCCAGAAAGCCTAAAATATTTGCTTACCTAGCCCTTTACAGAAAAATTTTGCCAGCTTTTGCTGTAAGTCCTTTAAAATCTTTGCCTCACTACACATTTTCAGTCTGTGACAGAAATAGGCATTTCTGATGTAAGAAGCAGTTTTCCCATGCTCTCTGATGTCACTTTTTCTAGAAATAAGAAGTTCACATTGGCCTTTCTTTTTAACATGGACATGTACTGTTAGGTGATGGGAACATCCTGACCGGGTGTCCCATTTTGAAGGTACAAATGTTAAGTAAGTAGGAGGGGGAAATCTGGAAATGTTAAGTGGATTTTTCTTCATTCACAGTCTCTCCCACCTACTGTCTGCTAAGTAATCTCAAGACAAGGGCATCCGATTGCATTTTTTCATTAACAAGGAGGTTTAAATAAGTCTTTCCTGTGAGACTGGGTTTGCTAAATATGAAAATGCATGTTCAGCTTGGTAATATTTGTAAGTCATATAACGCTTCTCCTCTTAGAATAAGCCTCAAACATGGAAATTCTTTCATATGCTAGGGACAGATCCAAACCATTTTGCTGAATGGTTAAAAACCAACAAACGAGAAGACAGGTGTAGTTAGTTATGAAGCTTGAACATCAAACGAGAGCTCGGAAGGCTTTGCAGTGTCGTCGCGTCAGGGGTGACTTTCCATGTAAAAGCATTTGCCAGTCTATGGCATTTCATATCACATTCTTATTGGACAACAGTCTTCACCATGACTCCGGGTTAGTGGCATACACAGGGGACTTTGGATTTGGGGCATTTCCAAATAAATATCACAGGATATAAAGATTGGAATAAAATCTTAGTGTCAGAGTGATTATATATTTGAACAATTCACCCTTCGAAATCATGTGTGGCTTCTCTTGCTTTCAAAGGCTGCGAGGAGCCAGGTTTTAAATCTTAAACTCTTAACCTTACTTTTTGTCTCTGTGTTGTGGGCCTTTGGGGAAACAAGGTAATAAATTCTCATTTCCAGAGAAAAAGGTGAATTTCCTTCAGTATGTCCTTGGCATCATTAAAAAGTTGATCAGATACTCACCAGTCTCGAGGTCTAGAAAGAAACTCCTATGATCATTTTAGAAGCCAACTTAGACATGTTGGAATTTCAATAAAGTCTATACTCTTTGACTTTGACCCTGTAATTTTATGTTTGGAAATTTAGCCTATAAAATTAAAACTAAACATGAAAGAAAGGTTTATGTACAATAAGGTTTATTACTGCATTTTTAATAAGCTAGAAATAACCAAAGGTAAACTCATATGGGAACAGTCAAGTAAACTATAATATATCCACTTAATGAAACATTATGTAACGATTAAAAATAATTCTTATACAGAGAATGATATTTATGCCATGCAAGGCATTAAAAAGCAGGATACACTCGCATATGTTTTCATATGATTACAGCAATGTAAATAATCTATGCATAGAAAACAGCCATACAGAAATATACTAACTTGTTAACAGTTATTATGTATAAGTAGTTGGATTTTAAATGAGGTTTTTTTTTCTATTTTCCAAATTTTCTTTGAGAAAGTTTATAGGAAAGAAAAATATATTAAGTTAAAATGAAGACATCCAGTAGCCAGGAGGTGCAAACAGCACCCACATTGATCTAGACACTGCACTGGCCAGTGGAGACCCAGCTGTGAGTCACATGCAGAGTGTCCTCATGGACTCTCCAGTTCAAGGCGGGGGAAGGGGGGGTGGCGTGCAGGCCGTAATTAATTACTGAGTGGGATGAATTATAAAAGGGAAGCGTAGGGTGATGTGGAAGCACAGAGCAAGGGTATGTAACCAAGGAGGAGTTTAGAGAAGGTCCCCCCGTGACACTGAAGCAAGCCTGGACGACTGAGGTGTCACTACATGGAGGCAGGCTTGAGAGAATTTCAGGCATGTGCACAGAGAGAGAGGCACAACGTCAAGAGCGTGGCATATTCCAGGAAGCTCAGTAAGTTCAGGGTGGTGGGAGCAAAGGGGAGTCAGTCTGGAGAAGGTGGGCCAAGATCAGATGATAGCTGGCCACGTAAACCACAGTAAAAATGAAGATTTTATCCTCAGGGCAAGCAGAGACTGACATGGGCAGATTTAAATATTTTTTAAAAATCACTCAGAGGGCACTGGTGAATAGATGTAAGAGGAGCAAGAATGGATGGTGGGAAACCGCAAGGAAGGAGGGAGGGGACTTAGAATTACCCAGGTAAGAGACAGTGGCTTAACGATGCAAGGAGTCTTCCTTTGGTGTTAAGGTTAATACTGGATTGCTGACTTCAGGATTTAAAATAGGGTAAGGACCCAACACTATAAAGAGTTTTTATTTGAAATTTTTCTAATTACATAGCAAAAACTTTTAGCTTTTACTTTCAAGTCTTTTAATTGCATAGCAAAGATTTTCGAAATCTTCAGAACAACTAAATCCTGGGTCAGCCTCAAGTGATCATCATACTATGAGAATGTCTTGTACTCTTAAAATTCTGCAGAGTCCAAAATGTCAAGTTTTCCAGTGAGGGGAAAAGAAAGAGGAAAAAAAAGAAAAAAAATAACATTTAGTTTGTTGACAGATCTCTGTCACTGTGAGTTCTTTGAGAAGCAGGAGTTCCAATACCTAGCACAGGGCCTGGCACACAACAGGTCCTCAGGGAGTCCTTGTTGAATGAATGAATGAATGAATGAATGCATGAATGAATGCACACTACTGGATTAAACAGTATGTTTGGAGATTCTTTTTTGGCCTTTCTTGGTTTCATTATTTCTGTTTCCTGGCAACTGCCTATCCGTCATGCCCCTTACACACACCTATAGATGCCTTGGCAGAGATGGAATGTGGGAGAAGGCGGCCAGAAAAGACTGCCTTTTAAGTACTGGTCATTTAAAAGATGTTTCTTTATACATATTTCAAATTAGACAAACTGTAATCTTGCCTCCTTTTCCTGAAAAACTGGCAACCTAGAAAACTTTTATTCGGATATTGGTCATAAATACTATTTGATCAAAATGTGGACTTTGTGGCTAAACATAACTTCATACATATGCATTTACGATGCTTATCACACACGTTTCCAAAAACCAGAATTGGAAAAGGCCACCACACTCCCAGAAAAGGGAAAGGAAAGACATTCTGGAGAACTATTGTATTTCAGGTACTGTGCTGACCTTGACTCAAGTCTTTTACAAATAAGGACATTTATGTTGAGTAACTCACCCAGAGTCTGGGTAACGGCAAACCCTGAACTTGACCTCAGGTCCGTCTGATCTCAGAGCTCCTGCTCCTTGTGCCATCCCTTTTTGCTTTCATGCCATAACAATAAGTAAAGATTCATATAGGTCTGCAGGCATGAGGCACAGTAGGTAGGTCCCTAGTCGGGAAGCTGCTGCAAGCAGAGGTGCTTTGGAGGCTGTGACTGTGAACTCTTCGAGGAGAGGAAGGAGAAATAAAGATCAGAACACGGCTTTTTCCTCCTCCTCCTCACCTGAGTCTATTAATTTCTAAAACTTTTTTTCATGAGCACAAGAACTCGTCTTCCCCAAGTGTTTAGCATTGAGACTGACACACTGACATGTTCCACCCTCATGCTGAGTTGTTTTCAAAGTGACTGATTTCATGAACTTCATTATTATAGTTAGAATATATGTATTCTAACTGTGCATTGTTTCTCTTGTTTTAAAAGAGCTTTTATCCTGAATGTTCTTCCTCCTTTGAAATGCTGCTTAACTTCTACATGACATTTTTGGGACAATATTAAGCCTTTTCATAGGACTGTCTGTTGGCCCTGATACTCTCGAGTCTCTCTCACATTTGTCACAGTTGATGATGATGTTCCCATCTGCCAGGCATATGGACTCAGTGGTGCTCAGCAAATCTTTGTTCCAGTCTGATCCCAGAGAATATTTTCGAACTGTCTTGCAAGTTCCTTCTTTCCTCTCCTGTGCTCTCATTACACTCTCTCCTGTAGCAGCTATGGAAATCTGCCTCGGAATCTGATTAACGATGTCCGTGTTCCCTCAACTATACCGTGAGCCTCTGAGGCCAGAACAGGATCTCATTCATCTTTGTGGTTCTCTCTCCTGGAGCCCAACGAGGGGGAGCATAGCGCCTTCCATGTCCAGAGGGGCAGCCCACCGTTGTTTATTGGCTTGAGTCATTTGGTTCGCTTGAGTCCTCCACTAACCTGTCATTCCTGATAATTGTATGCATGCCACTGAAAGAGGTGCTGAAAATAGATTCACGAACAAGGTAAATGTTGTGCTACCATGGATAGGAGAACCCCAAACAGAACATCATTACAGAGTTTGCTTAATGTGGATTTTAATTTTTCCATCGGATGACATTTTGAAGAAAAGTTTGGATTCCCACTTTATTCTAACAACAAAAATCAGCCCTAGTTAACACTTTTTGTTTGGTCCTGGTTCCAAAAGCACAGTCACAGGGAAGCCAGGTTGGCAAGATCTCCCCCGCAAGGGCGAGCAGCCCCGTTCAGCCTGTGGTTCATTCCTCCGTCGTTTGGGCCTTTTTCAGGTAAGCCGTAACTTTGAGCTGGTTGGACGGGTCAACTTGGATCAGCTGGAACAGATGAAGGAAAAGATGGAGAGCTCCAGCAGCGATGACGAGGACAAAGAAGAAGAAATGAGCAGCAAAGCTGATGACAGAGGTTGGTCTCATCCCTGCCCTCGGAGGCCCAGATGGCAGCCAGCATGTCCATGGGGAGACAGAAGGGAAGCAGAGGTTGTTGTAGGAGTAACAGAAGGAACAATCCTTCTTAGTTAAGTAGCAGAACAGACTGACTTAAGAAACACGTCAGGGGCCATATCTTTGCAAATTATTACCAGCTATAGAAACTCCCAAGGAAAACAGGCATTTTCTCTCTAACTATAGCTATTTGTTTATTAAAAATAATATATAGCAGTGATTTGTCTTTAATAAGGAAAACTGGTGTCTAGGGAATCATTAAAATAAGGACTGGCAGATGGCAAGACGGACGACACTGTAAAGCTATTGAGGAATGCAAGTGAACTTCCAATTGAACGCTTATTTAAAATTGCTGCTTCTGGGGCATATACTGCTGGGGTCAAGGGGGAGGCTGCAGAGGACTTGAGCCCTGAGCCTTCTCCCTAAGTCCTTGGTGGGGCCCTTTCCTTAACATCCCCGTTGCTGGTTTTGCTTTGTAAAGAAGAAGAAAGGGATCCACAGCTTTCATTCCATTAGAATATTTACAGAGGACACAGGAGAAGGTCTCGTGGAATTTTTGTACTGTTTTTCCAACTTCCTCTTAGTCTGTAATCATTTTCAAAATGAATTTTTTCAAAGTGTATTTAGTTATAATAAGCATACACGTACGTGATCTATAGTTGGTTTTCTATATTGTTCAACATAGAATATTGTGGCAACCCCAATATGGTGCATATAAGCATATAGGTTGGGCTATGTTACTTTAGTTATTGCAGATTTATCAAAAGCACACAAATAACATAAACGAGAGACATAAACATTATAAATGTCATTTCAGTGATGAGGAGAATGGTATTAGTAGCCATTGTTGAATAACAGTACATGCCAGGCCCAGTGTTGGTCATTTCTAAATAACCTTTTTCCTTCAATCTTATGTAATGTAGAGGGTTCTGCAGTTGGCCTGCCTGGATTAGGCTCCCACTTCTGCTATTTACTAGCTATTTGACTTTGGGTAAAGTATTTTAACTCTTGTATATTCATTAATAATAATAATAATAATAATATTAATAATAATAATAATATCATCACCTACCTCCTAGGGTTGTGTAAAGATTAAATGAGATAACACACAAGACATGACTCAGTTCCTGAAACATAGTAACCACCTAATAAATGATAACTCCGCAATGTAGATGGTATTACTTTTACAAATGGGGAAATAAAGGCTCAGAAAATTTAAGAGCTCATTCAAAGTGAAAACAAACCAAAACAAAAACCATTAGAGGTTGAATTTAGTCTTTTGGCTCCAAGGGCAAGATCCCTTTTACACTACATACCTTTTCCCCAGCCCTTTGAACACTGGAATGTTCATTGAAGGAAACCTGACCCTGAGTTCTGTCAATTCGGTGGCCCTTAGGGCCTCATCCTAAGGTGCACTTTTTGCAGAATATCTTTGTTTTTCCTGCTCGGTTGGCCTGCAAACCTAAGAAAGCCAATTTGGTGGCCTTTTCCTCTGAGGTTCTCCCTGTTCTTTTTCCCCGACCTGCTCCCATCCCCACCCCACCGTGACACCGTAGCAGGAGACTGCAGATGTGCAAAGCCGGGCCCCTGAATCCCCAGTGAAGACGACAGCAGGGACTGCAAGCCGAGGGGCATCAGCGCGCCCATGGCCAACCTGGAAAATAAATGGACAAAGGAAACATCCTCACCATATAGGATGATTGTCCTTCTAAAGTTACAACTTTCAGGGGCCATTTCCTATAAGGGAAATGACTGCGATCCGAGAAGCATGGGTTTTCATTTTCTTTCTTTTTTTTTTTTCTTTTAACATTTCACAAATATGTTCTTGGTGATGAATTCTTTAAGGTCTGTGCGCTGCTACCAGAGGAAGAAGGTGCTTTTGACAGAGGGTAGAGAGTGTGCCCTGCTGTTCCTCTTTAGGAAATAAATTATTCCTCCTTGGCTCCTATGACTTTTTAATCTCTGAAGCTGAGCACACATGATGTTAGAGGTTATAAGCATTGCAGAGGCAAGAACCCTTTAGTCCTCCCCTCCCCTGTGACTCCTCCGCAATAAAAGCATAGACAATTAGAAGAAGAAAATGGCAGTTATATGTGTGGGGCACCAGACAAATTTCCTTGCTTGCCAACATGGCCACCCCCATCTCATGAGCACTGTGATGTCACCTGGCTTGCTTTGACTGGAAAGTTGCATCACATTCGTGAGCCATAACCACACTGGGGGAAAAACAAGTCTTGGGGCAGAGAAGCATGCATTTCTGTCTGGGAGGGTGGGGGATTTACATGAGTAACTTCTAGTCATGTGAACAGGAATGATAAGCCTACACCTTCCCGTCCCCCGCACCAGTCCTTGAAAGAGCAGCCTCCTTTGTCTCATCTCGTTTGAGTCAATTTTCCAACATCTAGGTATATTCTTGCCAACAAGAAGCGACAACACACAATAGCCTCAGGGTGTTTTTGCCAGACGGTCTGTCTTCTAGGAGTAGGGAGCGGGAGGTGGCTTTAGTGCAGCTCTCAGGGCTGATGGGGAGCTATTTGATGTGTGACAGGTAATGATTGGCCTCCTCCTTTGAGGATGAAACAGCATGAGCCATTGGAAAGAATAGATGACTGGTTTCATGTTTCCTAAGGGTAAAGGAGCAAATGTGCCAGGAGCATGCCCCTCGTTGGCAATGGAAGACTTTCATCAGGCACAGTCAGTTCTGGGGCTCACGTCCTTGTAGTTACCCCATTCCCAACGTCCTTTCCCAACACGAGAACTGGAGAGAGGACTGGCTGTGGCCACACTGCGGATCCTGCCTAGAAAGCTCGGAAAAATTTGAAAGAGAAGAAACCAGGCATGAAAAAAATCAAAATTAATCCAAGCAGAATCCTCCCCACCCCCTCTCATTATGCAGCTGGGAGGAGTCAGGAAGGCATTCTGTTGATTTCTTGCCCAAGATAATCCCTGCTAAGGAATTAATGCGCAGAGCAGATGGTGCTGTCTCATTTCCAATGAAAAGAATCAAGGAAGATAGTCTGTGCAATTATTTTTAATGGCTTGTGTGGTGATCTTCTTAATTTGTGAGAAAATGTTTCATCTTTTGTTAAAACTGGCCCCATTCACAAAGCTTTTTGTGCTGGAGATTAAGGCAGCACAGAGATACCTATCCTGTTAACGTCATCCTGAGTATTTTATTAGATGGAGTATTTCAGCCAGGAGACATCTTCCTGTAACACCTCGTATGGACAGGCACAGAGTGATCAAATATGTGGAGATGATCAACGTTTCCCTGTGCACTGCCCTCACTTTGCAGTGTGGCTGTAGAACTGTCTGCATCCTGCAGTTTATAACCCACAGGAAAATTTGGTCCTCTGGTATAATGAAAGACATATGGGGTTCGGACTCAGAATCACACAAAGGCCATAGAAGCTCTCATCTTTGAGTTTGCCAGGAGGAGGCATGGCCTGTAAACAATTAGCCAGCCAGTCCACGTTTATCAGACCTCTCACATGTGCCCAGTGCGGTGGAGGAAACAAATGACGACAGTCAATATTTGATGCTTACAACAGACCCATCCAGAAAATGTCTGTATATCCCCACATTCATAAATTCCACCAATTCGGGAGTAGATGCCAGGCAGCTGGCCAGGCTCCCTCCTTAGCTGAGGACAAGCTTTCACACGCTAGCCTCCCCGTTGTCCAGGATTCACATTCATGCTAGGTTCTTTGCTTGTAGCTCTCATTCAGTGCCCATAGCCACCCTGTGAGGTGTTGATTATGATATCCATGACAGATAACCACAATTTGTGAATCAAGAAGGCATTCTCACGCGGAAGGAGTCAAAACTCCGAGGTCTACTATGTGTAACCCAGCCCGGTGCTTTCAGTGACCTTTGTTCTTTTGGGGGAACAAAGACAAACCTGTGTCAGATAGAAAATGAACATGTGCCAAACTGTGAGGCACTGGTGCCACATCCCAGAAGGGAGAGGCTCGACAGAAAAAAATACTGAGACGCCGTGGGAATGGGGTTCTTCAGGCAGGAAAGATCCAGATTACTTGTGATAGAAGCAATTGGGACGGGGAGGAGAAATGGGGCCGCTTGAGAGCCATTCAAGAACTATCCTTAGGCGGAAAGCCAGGTAGGAGAAAGAATACAGGATCTGGAAATTGCTTCCACAAATGGATTTTCAAGTGAAGGAAAGAGAGGCTTCTTGATGAATATTGACTTATCTCTTCTGCCTACTCCCATGGTGCACAGGTGACACTCTGCTTTCCCTTTACAGATCTGATGAGATTTTCTGAGCGAGGGGCTGCTCTTAACGCTGAGAAGCGTTTTCCGTGTGAATTCTGTGGACGGGCATTTTCACAGGGCTCCGAGTGGGAAAGACACGTGCTGAGACACGGCATGTAAGTCGAGCCATCCCAAGAACGCCTCGGCCCAAGATGTGAGGTGGCAGAGAGACCAGGTTCTTTTTTTTGGTTCCCCTGACGATACCCAGACCCCTCTGTGTCACATTCCTGGGCATGGGAGGAGAGGCAGTTGTCAGGAACTAGGTTGCTCCTTTTCTGTTGGATTTTAAAATGGTCACCCAGACCCAAGTCAAATGAAAATCATCTTTACGAATAATAAATCGCATTCAAGCCCTCGCGTAGAAGTTTCGCGCTTTCTCCAGCCAGTGTCCCTTCAGCTTTCATTAGCATGACATTCTCTGATAGAGCGTGGACCGGGGTCAAAAGATCTGGCTTCTGTTCCTGCCTCTGATGACTCATTCCCTGAGTGGCCTTGAACATTCCCACGCACCTCTTGGTGCCTTCAGTGCTCTGCCTCGGGGACAGAGCCAGCTTCTGCCTGCCTCCCAGGTAGGTGGGAGCATACCTGTAAAACACTTATAAGATCCTTGAATATAAAATCATCCCCTCCACAAGACACCCTTAGTCTACCAGACACAGAACCTACTAGTTGGTCCTTTCAGCAGCAAATGGCCCTGAAAACTGAAGCGTCTAAACTTCAGAGAACATAACCAAGCTTCCCAAGGCATAGGTTCCATCTTCTGTTTGTTTCCACGATTTGTTTCTGGACCTGTCCATTAAGTCTTTAATACATCAGTTATTCTTTTAGTCTTAATAAATATAGCCAATCTCCCAGCTTTGGGGTTCCACTGATGAGTTTGAGCGTAAGACAATTCTTGCTATTACCACTTAGGACTTACACTGTTCCCAGTAGCAGAGGGAACACAGAACAGTTATGTTAATCTAGAAACGAAGCATGATGTCATCACCACATAGTGTAATAATGGATATTTTTGTAGGTTCCAATCTTTGATAACATACCAGACATACATGACCTAAGCATAACATGTAGCAGGGAAAAATCACTCACGATTTAGTCATACATTCATGATGTTTGTTCCAAAAAAAAACCCCAAGGCCTTTTTAGGATCAGGGAAATAAGGATATGAGTCTTTTGTTGTTTAATTAGGAAAAATTATATTCGTTTGTCTCCAACCATCTATGTTTTTCCA
>NW_006431915.1:2688467-2703547 GCF_000325575.1 Pteropus alecto
GTGAATCAAGAAGGCATTCTCACGCGGAAGGAGTCAAAACTCCGAGGTCTACTATGTGTAACCCAGCCCGGTGCTTTCAGTGACCTTTGTTCTTTTGGGGGAACAAAGACAAACCTGTGTCAGATAGAAAATGAACATGTGCCAAACTGTGAGGCACTGGTGCCACATCCCAGAAGGGAGAGGCTCGACAGAAAAAAATACTGAGACGCCGTGGGAATGGGGTTCTTCAGGCAGGAAAGATCCAGATTACTTGTGATAGAAGCAATTGGGACGGGGAGGAGAAATGGGGCCGCTTGAGAGCCATTCAAGAACTATCCTTAGGCGGAAAGCCAGGTAGGAGAAAGAATACAGGATCTGGAAATTGCTTCCACAAATGGATTTTCAAGTGAAGGAAAGAGAGGCTTCTTGATGAATATTGACTTATCTCTTCTGCCTACTCCCATGGTGCACAGGTGACACTCTGCTTTCCCTTTACAGATCTGATGAGATTTTCTGAGCGAGGGGCTGCTCTTAACGCTGAGAAGCGTTTTCCGTGTGAATTCTGTGGACGGGCATTTTCACAGGGCTCCGAGTGGGAAAGACACGTGCTGAGACACGGCATGTAAGTCGAGCCATCCCAAGAACGCCTCGGCCCAAGATGTGAGGTGGCAGAGAGACCAGGTTCTTTTTTTTGGTTCCCCTGACGATACCCAGACCCCTCTGTGTCACATTCCTGGGCATGGGAGGAGAGGCAGTTGTCAGGAACTAGGTTGCTCCTTTTCTGTTGGATTTTAAAATGGTCACCCAGACCCAAGTCAAATGAAAATCATCTTTACGAATAATAAATCGCATTCAAGCCCTCGCGTAGAAGTTTCGCGCTTTCTCCAGCCAGTGTCCCTTCAGCTTTCATTAGCATGACATTCTCTGATAGAGCGTGGACCGGGGTCAAAAGATCTGGCTTCTGTTCCTGCCTCTGATGACTCATTCCCTGAGTGGCCTTGAACATTCCCACGCACCTCTTGGTGCCTTCAGTGCTCTGCCTCGGGGACAGAGCCAGCTTCTGCCTGCCTCCCAGGTAGGTGGGAGCATACCTGTAAAACACTTATAAGATCCTTGAATATAAAATCATCCCCTCCACAAGACACCCTTAGTCTACCAGACACAGAACCTACTAGTTGGTCCTTTCAGCAGCAAATGGCCCTGAAAACTGAAGCGTCTAAACTTCAGAGAACATAACCAAGCTTCCCAAGGCATAGGTTCCATCTTCTGTTTGTTTCCACGATTTGTTTCTGGACCTGTCCATTAAGTCTTTAATACATCAGTTATTCTTTTAGTCTTAATAAATATAGCCAATCTCCCAGCTTTAGGGTTCCACTGATGAGTTTGAGCATAAGACAATTCTTGCTATTACCACTTAGGACTTACACTGTTCCCAGTAGCAGAGGGAACATAGAACAGTTATGTTAATCTAGAAACGAAGCATGATGTCATTCACCACATATGTAATAATGGATATTTTTGTAGGTTCCAATCTTTGATAACATACCAGACATACATGACCTAAGCATAACATGTAGCAGGGAAAAATCACTCACGATTTAGTCATACATTCATGATGTTTGTTCCAAAAAAAAACCCCAAGGCCTTTTTAGGATCAGGGAAATAAGGATATGAGTCTTTTGTTGTTTAATTAGGAAAAATATATATTCGTTTGTCTCCACCATCTATGTTTTTCCAGGGCGTTGAATGACACCAAGCAGGTGAGCAGAGAAGAAATCCACCTGAAAGAGAATGTGGAGGACAGTATTAAGATGCCCTCTATAGAGGAAAAGGAAGATGACGAGGCAATCGGGATAGACTTTTCCCTAAAGAATGAGACAGTAGCCATCTGTGTAGTAGCTGCTGACAAATCTCTCCTGGAGAATGCAGAGGCCAAAAAAGAATAAGTGTTTGGTGAAATTCTTAATCACACCTTACTTGAACCATGATGAAAATGTGGGAGGGCCAGCTTGGGCTGAAAAGTTGGGGACAGAAAAGAGAAGACAGAACAAAGCTGCTTTTTTAGGACTGAACAATCTATTTTCAAAGCACTGGTACCTGTGTGAGTGAGTATGTAAATTAAAGTTATTTAAATGGTTGGAATATGTGGCTCCTTTTCCATCACTACATCTTTTCTTCCGGATCTTCATCATGGAAGTTTCGTTTGTTGCGGAATACGGAAGCACCTCCCCATGCACATGGTGTGCTCTGTGGTGGTCTTGGACAGCATGTGGAAACAAACTCCGTGACAGCAGAAGACTTCTTAGGGGAACAACTTTTTGACGCACAACTTTTGGTGCGTTTTTCTAGTTTTAATACCTTAAGCTTTTTCAAGACCTAACTGCAGCCGCTTTGGGAAAAAACAAAACAAAACAAAAAAACAAAAACAAAACAAAAAACTGCTTTGCATAAAACAGTCACCTGTTTCCTAGTACCTCAAACTTAACCAAGGGAATTCTCTGCATTTGTCAGTACTACCTGTCGTCGTTGTGGTTAAATGTAGAGAGAACTGCTGGGCAAGATGGTGAATGGAGAAAAAAAAAAGAGTTTTAAAGAAAGGAACACAAATTGTGCTTAAAATCCCCATGTGGGTTTTATTTCTTAAAATACTGTGATTTTTTTAATTATTTTAGTAAAAAACAAAACAAAAAAAAGAAACAGACTTTAATTATTAGATAACTGTTTGTGAATTGTCATCCTTTATTCCAGGTAAGCTGTTTATTAGTGTTCAACTATAATTTAGAATTTGGTAGATTCATATGAGCTAATTTTAAGGTGACTGTGGAGTTTTGTTTGCCACATGTTTATTTTCTATCAATTTGAGTGTTACAAACACAGCACAATTCAGTTTTTCATATAAATTGTTTTTCGTGTGTGTTGTTGTTTTAATTTGGGGGCAAGGGAGATTTAGTTTTTTGTGAATAGGAATGTTTTTATTTTAAACATGGAAATAACAAAGAAGTTAACTTTCTTTTTCTTTTTCTTTTATTTAACTAAAGAACCAAACTTTTTGGCACAGCTATGCAGCTTGTGGGCCAGATGAGGAAGTCCTCTTCACCCTTTTGTTGCTTGTCAAATTAACACATTATCCGTCTCACACAAATAATTTCTGTTAGGATGGGCTGGCTTTTGTGTGTGATTTAAAAATCTGTGTTCTGTTTTTTGTTTGCATTGTGTTTGGGGGGGTTCTCATTTAATTTGGGGGATAAGGCGATCCCATCCCTTTGGTGAGAATGGACAAGAAATACTTCTATCCTACAAGGAGCCTGGAGAACTACTTTTTTTTTTTTTTTTTTTAATCTAGCTGCCAGCTGCTCTGTTTCCCCATATTAGCTTTTTCAGGAGGGAGCAGCTTAGACTAAATCTAAGTCTACACTTATAATATGTTCTGATTGTGAACAGAGGGTTTCATTCCAAAACGTAGAAAAGAACTTTCCTTGAAGCCTAGGTGTTAGAAGCCTGTATGCGTGTGTGCTTGGATGTATGTGTTCTTGTGTGCGTGTGTGAGTGCGTGTGTGTGTCCTTTGGTTTTCACGTTTTGTTTTTTTTTACTTGGAAGGGTTGGGGGAGGGGGAGGGAAGAAAGGGAAAGGGAATTGCTGAGATGACAGTGTCCCACACAGCTTCAAATAAAATCCATGGAAAGATATTGCATTTGTGGAATAAGTGCTTACTTGAAAAGCATGTTCTTCTTTTATTTTCTTGCTGTTAAGAATTTTTATTTGTAGGGCATTTATTTTAATTTAATTTTTTTTTTTTTAGGGATGAGGGCCATCATGTGGAAACCAGAAAATGGGGAAAGTGTGAACTATCTAAAGATTCATTTTGTGTCCATATTTGTTTTTAATTGGCCTCATTTCAAATGTATTAAACAGTTCCATACCTGGATTGGGTGTTTGTAATGGTTACCAAAAAACAAACAAACAAACAAACAAAAAAGAAAAAAAGGAAAGAAAGAAAAAGGAAAAAAAAAGAAAATAATTGTGACATGCTTTTATCACTACTTTATTTTTCAAATAACATGTAAATATTGTAATCCATTGGATTTTGTTTTGCTAACCTGTTAATAAAAATATGGGACCATTATCCTTTTAACAAGGCTAGAATGTCATTTTTTTCTTTTTTCAGACATATACCTGATATTTTGTGGCCGCACATTTTGGATGCATTATTATAATTCTGTTGACTGTAATGACATAGCATTTACAGCATTTTTTTGTTTAATTTATACAGAGGACATTTTTTTTCAGAGCTTGAGAGAAGAAAGTAAATAGCAAAATGATAACCTATTGACTCCAATAATCAGTGTTTCCCATACTCGATAAAAGATAGGGAGATCCTGAGTTCTTGAAGCCAAGGGTTTAAAAAACAACAAAAAAACACACAAGTAGGTTATTCAAGTTGTTTGCAACATACATTTTGTAATGAAATGTGAGAAATTAATAAAGAATTTTTTTCACATGTGTCTATGTGCATCTATTGTAGATCATTTATAGATATAACTATAGATAAATGTAGAAATAATATAGCATTGCCTTTCCATGTGTGTACATGAGATACTTCAAGCCACTGTCTACATGGATATGGAACGCAAATGTGAAATTAAGGTAAGGTGCGAGCTGGGATTTTTAAATGTTAATATCTCTGCATCAGATATTTATCACCAGCTGGGGGCATTTTATGGAGGGAATGTTTTCCATCAACATTGAGAATCAAAGTGGCATAGGAAGCTTCAGAAGGAGAAAGTGCCAGTCACTAAACATTATCTGGGGACCCTGAATCCATGAGCACGGTTATTTAAAACTAACTGCAAGTCACAACCATTGCCTCAAACTGTCTTACTGTGTATCCTGCACCAGTAATTATCATTAACTTATTCTTTGAGCTACCTTGTTATAAATCAAAGGAAAAATTAATAGTCATGAAACCTAGAAGAGTAAATTAAAATCAACAGCACTGATTGTTAAACTCAGAGCTGATTTACGCGCCTACCTTCAGCATTAGGAGATGAATGGCTCATGGATCATTCAAAAATTTGGTTCTCACCTTTCCTCATTTTCTTTATCCCCTTCACAAAGAAAAGTTTTACTTACAAGAATGCATAAAACACAGAGAAAACAAAGGCAAAATGAAGACTGAGTAGCAGCGATAATAGTAGGAAATTGGCAAAATGCATTCCATGAGGCCATACAGAAGCCACATACTGTCACTAAGCTTCCTAGTAAGCAAGGCAAAAAATAATCAAGAATCACATTCTTAGTAACTTTTTTATTATCAAATACTCGAGAGATACTACGCCTTTTCCAGAACTGCAAGAAAGTAACATAATAGACTTGTTTTGCAAAGCATAGCTATTCCCTCCTGGCTTCCATCAAATATTTAATGAGCACTGTTTTTTACTGAGTTCATGTCTAATCCATACTCCCACTCTGTTTTATGGAGAGGAAGTAGAATTTGCTGATATATTAATCATGGTAGGGCTGCAGAAAAGCAACTCCTTAGAACAACAGAGGTTTAATTCTTACACAAATTCCCAGTGAGTGTCAGTGGGGGAGGGGAGCGGGTACCCTTTCATCCGGTGATTCAAGAATCCAAGCTCCTCCATCCAATGATGCTACTATCTCAACAAATGAATCCCAGAGTCATTGCTGAGAGCTTGGAGGTAGCCTAGCCACTCGAATAACACATCCAGGAAGGAGCACACATCACTTGGTGTCTTGCTTCACATAGCTCAACCTACCCACAAGATGGCTGGGAAGTGTGTGGTCTTGTATACCCATGTGGCCAGGAAGGACACATGGACTGGCAACCTCTGCCACAGTCAGGAACCTAGAAGTGTTCCTTTGGAAACAGTAGGGGAGCTGGAAACCCTCTGTTCTTTAGAAAGTGAAGAATGCTGGTTCCGTTACCCATCTTCTCAATAGATATTTTTAAAGAACTGTTTGGTGTTTATCACCATGTAATGAGAGACATGGTACTTGTCTCCTGAGGAATCGTGAGGATAGAGATGCAACATGGAGAAATACCAGTGAAGATGTTGGGGCTTGTTTCCAAGCTTCCCATTGTGAGGCTTTGTTCCCACCTCTGTGCTGATGCTGACAGCCCTGGGGAAAGATGATCTCAATTGTGAAAGCATTTTCTCTTCTCAACGCACACATTTGATTTAGGGAGGCATGTGAGAAACTGGTTCCTCATACAACAGGGTGTGTCTTTCGCCCTAAGCTTAACAAAAATTACTATGAGATACGCTCTTTCCTTGCAGCTATCCATATTCCAGGGCCAGGGGTGTGATAGGGGACAGCACTCAATCATAAGGGACCATAAGATGCTTTGAAGTACTGTGTTCATCATTTCTTGAAAATGTCTGTTCTTTTCCAAACGCCCTGCCCTTCACATGCTGTTCCCTCTGCTTTCAGTGTTGAACTTCTGTTCTTCACTGGAAATTACCTGCCCTTTAAGACTCAGCCTAAATATCACTTTTGATGTGAAGCCTTCCCTGACTTCCTACATGTCACATGATATGGATGGTCACCCTTCTTATCACTTGTCCCATGCCTTCATAAAGATTTATTAAAGACTTCCTTTCCCCACGACCTCACTCCTACTCAGACTTTAAGTAGCTGAGACACATTGCTGTCAGATGCAGCTAGCCTTTTAAAATTCAAATATATTCCTGTTGATACCAAGTGTTAGTGATCTGATTTGGCATCAGTGTTCCATTTTCTTTCGGAGCCTGAGATTGCTTTTTTAAATAAGTAAAAATATGCAGTTTGGTAGATGCAAAATGCCTTTGAAACTCTAGGCTCTCTCTCTGAAGACACATCAGACATGAACACCAGCGCTTCCTCTCAAGAGATCCCTTTGGCCACTGTCCTGCTCTCTTGCCCAGAGGTGAACAGGAAATGGACGGGAGGTCCACTGGGTCTGAAAATTAGACATCAGTGGTGACCAGCTGCAGAGTGCTGGGGGAAGCAGAAGCCAGAACTGGCCATGATGACGGTGGAGAAGTGTGACAAGTGGGGTAAGACGACTGTGTCGAGATGCAAAAGCAAGCAGGCGAGGGTGCGGGGAGGGTAGCTCGAGAGGCAGGGTGGAGGCAACACTTTTAGAATATGAGTGATTTAGACGTGTTTGCTACACTGACGGAAGAAGCCATGGCAGCGGCAGGGTCACTGACAAGCAAAACTCATGCTGGGATCCAGGGCACAATAGAGCAATTGGCTTTGCTGATGAAAACAGGGTCCTTTCTCCCCTGAGGGGGAATAAGGGGAAAGGGAAATAGGCTCTCTGTGTGCGTTTGCAAGGGGCGACTGAGTTCATGCTGGTGAACCTCGTCTTTGAGGTGGAATCCAGAGTGAGTGGTGCGAGATGAATCCGCAGAGAGGTGAAGATGGGGAGCTGCTTCTGAGGGCCCTACAGAGGAGGACTGAGTAGAGGGGACAGGGAATCTGAACAGAACTGAAAACAGTTATTATAATCTCCATATGACAGAAAAAGCTTATTCAGAGGGTTCAAGGCAATAAACCTTTTGCTAGAACTTCCCCCACAATCCCCTCACCCCCCACCCCACAACCACACACACACACACACACCCACACACACACACACACACACACACACACACACACACACACACACTCCAACAGCAACTAATAAAGAAAGGAAATGGAAAGAGAGAGAGTCAGCTCTTGGAATCAGAAAGGGACACTTCCTTTCTCCGCCTACTTAATTATCTGGCTTCTTGAATTAGGAGTGTAAAGCAAACTCGCCTTGTTTCTATTCACGATTTCTCTCCTGAGTTTGCTCCCATTAATGAAGCAGCTTAGTTTGGTTTAGCTAACTGCATGCATGACTTCCAAAAACCACATCACAATGCAGGAGGAATGCGGCCTCTAGCTATGCTACAGCAGCTTAACCACATTGTTTAAAGAGAGGAGCAGGGGCAGCGCCAGTGCCTCTGAAATCCATTTAAGATGTGTGAAAACACAAGATTGCAATTCTGACCTTTTCCTGAAGCTGAAAGAACCTACTCCAGGGGGCTGTTTGGAAGACTGTGGCTACAGGCCTGGGCCTATCCATGTCTCCCCAGGATTCTGGCTCTCAGTGGCCCATCAAGTGCCTCTGTGTGTCTTTCTGTCCTTGATAGGGCACCAGCCTGGAGGCTGCTGGGTTTTCTGGAAAGGGAGATGCTGCTTAAGGGCTAGTCACCCAGGCCAAAAGGAGGCTGGGGTGGTCATCAAAGGGCAAACAGAGGAAAAGAGGGAAACTTTCTCTAACTCAAGTGGGTCTGGGTCTACCGTCACCACTGCCTTTTCAGTTTCTGGTCAGGGAAGAGACTCTATGCCGCCGGGCTTTCTGATGCTAACCCAGGTGCCAAAATGTTGGAGGCATCATGGAGCAGGAGGAAGGTCATGGAACTCGGAATCTGAACAGCATGACTGAATTTTCATTCCATTTCATGAGTGTAGATGGTGCATAAATACAGCACAGCTGGTTAAGAGCAGCGTCTGCAGCCCGGCTGCCTCAGTTCACATCCTGACTTGTCTCTCCACTCACTGCGTGGCCTTGGGCAATTAACTTAACCTCCCTACATCTCAGTTTCTCCATCTGTGTAACTGAGGATTAAAGTACCTAGTCATGCTTGATATAAGGATTAAATATAAAGTACTTAGCATTCTGCCTCTCCCAAAGTTTGCACCCAACTGTTATCATCCATCATCATCTTCATCATGGAGGTTAACTCTTTAAGAACATGGGAACTTTGTTTCCCCATCTGTAGAGAATAATGAGGTCTCTCTCTTAAGGTGGCTTAAGATAAAAACAGATTAGAGACAATGTAATGTGTTTGGCCCACAGTAGGCATTTGATATATGGTCATTGAATCTATACCTACTGATTTTTCTCTTGCCGGGCCCTACAAAAATGTAAAGGTCTTGGTGTCTTTAGACAAAATGTGTAGGAACAGAAGATATTTAGCTCACAGTATGGGTGCTGGGCTCAAAGAGAGCTAAGGTTAAGTGTCCAGCCCTCTTCTTATTTGCTTTAAAAACTGATTCCGGCTATTTAGCCTTTCTCTGCTTTGGTTTCTTCACAAAAGGAAAAATAATAGTATCTACTGTGAAAATGAAATAAGGTAGAATCTGGACCAGAGGAGGGCCACAGAATGTGAAATGAGTGCTTCTTGAGGGCAGGGGCTCTCTTTGGCTTCCTGTGATATTCTACACCTATGAGCAGACCTGGCCCACTGTAAGGAGCCCAGTAAGCATTTGTGGCCCCACTGACTGAGCAGTGAGGCAGAAGCACATACATGTCAATTTCTGAAAGGAGGCGTGGCCCAACGGGACCTCACGATTTCACCAGGAGTTCAGCTGGGTCAAGCGATGCTCACATCGTCAGACACTTGGTATCAGATGAGCAGGTGCCACTGGGAGATGAGTCTTTATTTTTTTAGTGCAATTATCTTTGAGTCTTCTAAAAACAAAAACATTGCTCTGCAAAAAGCTTCTCTGCGGGTGTTGAGAAGACATTTTTAAAGTTCCAGCCAGTCACCCTGCATCCCGCTCCCTCCCACTTGCCACTGCCAGGAAAGAGGCTTCCCCATGCGATAGATGGCCACACTTCGGCAGAAGCAGCGTGAGGAGCTGTCTGGTTTCTATTAATTATTCTAAATCAGTTATTCCATCTGGCCAGAGATGGAAATATAGTCACTGCCCTGGTTTAAACATAAGCACTGCAAGACTGTTGCTTATGACTAGGGAACAGGCTAGAAGATCCTAGTTGGCTTCTACATCACACTTTGAGAACCCTCGGAAACCAAAACTCCACGTCATTAAAGAATTTAAAAACTACAATGATGATGACGACAGTTAATATCAATTCAGCAGACTGCGGGAGAGGCACTGTGCTAAGTGCATGAGCGCCTCAGTGCTACATGCTTTGTTTGCATCGGGAAGAGGAGAGAAAACTTCCTTGTAATCTGATTGGGTCAGCTTACGTTGGCCCACACGTATAGCACTGGATCTTTGCCAGGTGATCACCATCATCTGATTATCAAGATTTTCATCTGGAATAGGAATGGGATGGGGAAAAAATTGGGGTTCAATTCGGAAGGAAGAAACAGGGGCTAGATGTTGACTACACAACCAGAAGTACCCCTTACGTAGGTACCTAATAATTATTTAGTGAATGATATAATAAAAATGAGAGCATGGCCTGGTGCTCCTAAGAGTTGTTCCAATGGGGAAGTCTACCAACAAAGTAGGATGGGCTGGGGCTCTGGTGGTGGCTCTCTGGGCAAAGGAACCTCTCCTATATCTAGGTACAACTGGGTCTTTTCCAATCTGATGCTCTACTCCTCAACAGTCCTCTTACTCAGAAAGGATAATGGTAAACTTCTCCAGCCACGTGAAAGCGTTTTGAGAGTTTTGCAGGCATTACCCGCATCTCCCCATCTCAAATTTTATTTCCTTGACTCTAGAGAGGTGCTTAGCAAGCCTACTGCTCTTGTCCGCCTTATGACCTAATCTCTTTGGTGCTCGTTCATTTTCAAGAACCAGAGTCTCTCTTAGAGACAATTAAAGAATTATAGCCCTTCTTCCCAAGTCTGTGTCCTATAACCTACCCAACCCACTTCTCAGGGAGGTGGTGAGGGCAGATGTTAATACGGGCCTTTGGGATCTGATGGGTCTGTCTTAGAACACCAGCTCCACCACTGACGCTCAGTGAGACCATGAGAAAACCACTTACCCTATCTGAGTCTTCTTTTCTTTGTCTGTGAAACAGAGTGTTCATAAATAAAGCACTGCCTCCCCTACCTCGAAGAGTGGGTTTCTGAAAACTGCCAGGAGAATTTGGGTTTGGAGAAATTAAGACCTTACAGAGAATTGGGGTAGAGAGACAAGGGGATAATGTCAGCAATAAACCTATGAAAGTTCTCATGAATATATATTTTCTTAATTTTTCCTAAAATAGAGTCAAAAAATATAAAATATCAGTGACATTTAACACATATTAAAACACTAAAAACAAGTGCTATTCAACTAATTTCTATTTATCATCCTTGGCTTGTAAGGATATTTCAACATCTCCTTCCTGAAAATTTGAAAATTCAGATTGTAGGTGAGAGGCAGATTGAGAAGAGTTTGTGGACTCGTGTGTTTGTTTTTGTGGTCAGATCTCCATCCATGTACTCACTGTCCTTCTGTTGGTTTGCTTGGGCCTTGTTTTCTTTTGTTCCCCAGAGACCTAGGCTCAAGGCGCCTCAAAGAGCAAAACCCCATGCACCATCTGCCTAACTAGGCCTGCTCCTCCCTGGGGACACCCGATCTCAGGGAAATACTACCATTTACCCAGTCAGCCAAGGAGAAACCCAGGAGCTGGCCCCGACTGCTCCCTCGCACTGGCCCCTCACCTTCACTATGTCCCCAGGTCCAGTCCTCCACTTTACAACACCCCATGAACCCATCTGCCTCTCTTCATATCCATTCCAGGTGCTGTAGGCTCAGCTTTCATTATTTGCCAAGATCCCTACAACCACTACCTGTCTGGTTTCCTCCAGTCCTACCGGACTATACGAGGCAGCCAGAACGGAAGCAAATCTGATTCTGTTGCTCCCTTTCTTAAAACCTCTCAGACCGTCTAGCTCCATTCTCCAGGCCCTTGCCCCAAATCTCCTCCCGCCAAGCAGCAGTCATGAAGAAGCCTCCCAGTTATTCTTCTTGCTCTATTGCAGTGGTACCCAAACTTTTTGGTACCAGGGACTGGTACTCCTATGAGAATCTAATGCCTGATAATCTGAGGTGGAGCTGAGGCAGTGATGCTAGCGCTGGGGAGTGGCTGCAAATCCAGATGAAGTTTAGCTCGCTCGCCCACTGCTCACTTCCTGCTGTGCGGCCCATTTCCTAACAGGCCACTGACAGGTACTGGCCCATGGCCCAGGGGTTGGGGGCCCTGCTCTATCGAATCACCATGCCTTTCCACGTGTTGCTCCACCCCCAACCTGGCTAACTCCTCTTTGCCCTTAAAGACTCAGCTCAGATTTAACTACTCTGTTCCTCAGTTCTTTCATCCCATAAAATGAGCATAATAATGGTACTTAACTCCTAGGCTGTTGGAGGAATAAATGAGTTAATCCATGTAAAGTACGAAGAACTGCCTGGCAGTTTGATCAAGCTTAGCTATTATTATGCCTTCCAGGGAGCCTTGACCTTGAACCATATTCCCCATATTGTCCCACAATTCCAGCTTCACGACCCTGAAGAAACTGAATTCAAATGGAATCATTAGACTTTGCATTCCTCGAGAGCCTACATGAGGTTGTATTTATTTCTGCCTCTGCTCAGAGTAGGACAGAGCACTGAAGGGATAGAGCGAATTTTAGTTGAATGAATAAATAAATGTTCAAGTCAAAGGCCCTTTTACCACTGCCTGAGAGTCATTCCAAATGACTTATGGCAACTGCCTCTCACTAGGACTTCTGACAAAATATCCTGAAATGTCTGGGCTTCTGACCCACTTCTCACGAACCAGAGACAACCCCATCAACCCTCCATGTTAGTGGCATGACAGGCAGGGTGACTCTCTCTTTCACTTTAAACGGAAGAAAAAAATGAAGAGGAAAAGACTTAGTCATCACCATCGACCTTGGCAAATAAACATTGCTATTACATACTTCAGAACTCAAGGAGCAACACATAATTAGGCACAGGTTCAATCAGGAGAAAGAGGCCAGTTAGGTGAGAGCTTGGTGCTTGAGAGCGGCTCATTTGCACTGCAAAAGAGGTGGGGATGTTGATTTTCATGCAAACGTTGTCTCTAAGATTCCCAGTTAAATAAACACATTGATATTTTTGAGGCCCAACTTAGGCAAAATGCTTTTTCTGAGAAAAGGAGCAGAGAAGTTGAGTAGATGTGTTTCTGAGTGACAGCAGCAATTTCATTAGGATTTTACGGGTTTTCCAATTATAAAAGTAATAAATTTTCATTGTGAACACCTTGGAAAACACAGAAAACGATAAAGAAGAAAATAAAGATCTATAATAATCTTATCATACATTGGGTCCTATCACCCATTTGATTTAGTAGCTCTACATTCAGTAACTTAGTAAATGATCTCATCCAGTCCCATGGCATTAAATGCTATCTTTATGCTCATGATTTTCAAATTAATATCCCCAGCTCCATCCACTCCACCAGCTCCAGACTAGATGTCAAGAGACAAAGACTTGTGGATATTTAATAGCACCAGAAACTCAATTTGGCCACAATAAATCTCTTGCTTTCCACCCTCTCCTCGTGAAACTGTTTTCTCCTCTGATCATCCTCCTTTTAGTAAATGTCATCATGACACCAAGTTGCTTAAGCCAAAAAGTAGAAGTCATACTCTAACCTTCACACATATTTTATCAGTAAATCTTAATTCTGCCTTCAAAACACAGCCCAATTTCCTACATGTCTTCCATATCTACTGCCATCACCCAAGTGCAAGAGACCAATATTTGTTGCTTTTAAGACCAGTCCCCTAGCCCATGTCCTGCTTTCTCTATTCTTTGTACAGCGGTCAGAATTACAGCTAGTTGTTTTCTATTCTTTGTACAGCGGTCAGAATTACAGCTAGTTGTTTTCTTAAGATTGATACCTAAAAGTAAGATTGCAAAAACAAACAATTTAAGGTCTTGATTATCTATGTATACAGATATATTCAGCTAGAGTGACAGAAATCATCTCCCAATGTGGACTGCACCGGCAATGTCTGAGTGTCTGACTTTTAAGGTAGCACCCCGACTTGTGCTACGCATGCGGCCAAGAGCAAACTTGGATCTTTCCGTTGGTTTTCATTTCTATTTCTGCTACTGACTGAAGCAATGATTACTTCTTTGATCATTTCATATCAATATAGCAGTATGAATTTTCAATCTATGATACAAGTGAATCAAAAATATGACTTTGTACATTTTTTTCTCTTAATTGAACTTAGTATCTATCTGGAACTCCCATGTTGTCTACTGGCAGAAAATTCAATCTATTTAATTATAGATAAACTCAATCATTTATGGGTTTTTTCTGTCACCTCAAGTTTGAACTCAGTCAATTTGGATCTTCTTCACCGATTCCTTCTGCTCATGACCTGGGATTTATCTAAATTGATGGAGGTAGTGGGGTGGGAATGGGCTTTACAGAATCCTGGTCCCAGACAGAAAAAGGGGAGGAGCGTCCGGTTTATAGCTGTCATTTGTCCTTGCTGGAATTTACTAAGAACCTTGTTTATTGTGATTTTGGTTAATCCTACTTTTATCAACTGAGATATCCCCACCCCACCGTCAATTCTAGATGTCAAATGGTCCAAGTGATCTATGCTAGACCCTCTTGGGGCCACAGAAAACTTCCAGACACTCCTCCATGATAGTCTGGGGCCATGCGAGACAGAAAGGTCTGTCTTGGTCTCTCTGGGGATCCTGGGGCCATTTCTTCTCTACTTCCAGTCCCGTCATGCTGCCTCTCTTGGGTTGCACTTGAGAAGTTCTGTACAGGTACTTTTTGCAGGCTTTCCAAACGTATCCAAGGGTTGTATTATCTCCTGGCCTGAGATTAAGTTTAGGGAGGAGAGGATTAGTGTGGTAGACAATGAGCCACACTGCTTCTCAGCTGCAGGGAGCGAGTGCAGGGAGTGAGTGCAGTCAGCAGATGGTCTACAGCTGTGAGCTCCTCCCAGATGCAAAAAGCCACCTGGCCCAAGGTCATACCCTTCCCAGAGCAGCTCGTATTCGATGACTGAGTATCAAGGTCCAGCCACTCCACTCAACATATAACAACTTTGGTGAGTAATATTTGCTCCAGAGCTCCCTACTGACCGAGGTTCTGGCAGGCTTGCATCCCTCTGCGCAATTCTGCTTCCTTTCCCTTCCTTCCTGAGGTGTTAATTCCTCGTTAGCATTTTGAACCCCAAATTTATCTTACAGTTTACTTGCAGAGAACCCAACCTGTAATATTATTGAAGCTGAGCCATATTCAGGGGCCCTTCTGAGGAATAATGCAACTCTCTCCTTTCCTCTAGGATCCCCCCCA
>NW_006431915.1:2703629-2717210 GCF_000325575.1 Pteropus alecto
CTGTTTTTCATAATATCTTAATATATTGTTAAATTTTATATATTTCTTTATATTTTACATATTCTTGATGTGTTTTTTATATATCATCATGCAATCTCCCCAAATCTATTATAATTAGCTTAGCATCTGGCACAAGAAAAGCGAAGCTTTCAAAACTCAAAACCCTTTTCTATCAACATTTTTTTTTAGCCAGAACTCTGAAAAGGCTCTTTTGAAACTCAAGATCAAGAACTGATGCCTTTGTTCTCTTTTGTTTGTCTGTGGCCTGCCTTCCTTGAGGCAATGAGCTTAGGTTGTTGCCCCAGCTCTGCCTGAACCCATAGAAGGTTCCCATGATCTATTAGAAATGTGGAGGTCTGTGTTTGTGGGATATGGAAAATACTTGTGTTAACTCTAAGTCTTAGCTTATTTGCCAAATATCTGTAGCCTTCTAAACACCAACGAAAACAGTTAGAGCTCAAGTCTGTGCTGGTTCTGAAACCCAGAAATGGAAGGGTAAGCCACAGCAAGTGTGAGAGCTCTCGGAAATCGTAACTGTCAGTACTCTAAGTGAGAAGACATTTTACCAAGAACTTGGAAATAAAGTTCCTCCTGAAAAAGATATGCAAAGTCACCTGAAATGGACAAAGGAGCCCTCAAAAGAGTGGGGCTCTATTATACTGAAATAGATAACGCGGTTCAGAAGATGGAATTAGAAATGTTAAGCTCTGTCAAGAGAAAGTCTCAGAGGTGGATGCAGACAGTCCTACTGGAAAGTCCTTCCCTATTGTGTAGGTCAATAGATGCAAAACATCTGTAGTATTCTGTTAAAGTGGTGGTCCTAAATGAACCAAACTCCGTGCGGTCCCTTCCTTTGAATCTGGGCTGGTCTTGTGACGTGCTTCAACCAACAGACTATGAAGGAAATGATTCTGTACCAGTTCTTAAGGCTGATAGCTTCAGCTTTTGTGCTTTTAGGACCCCTGAGTCCCATGTTAGGAGTCTGGCAACATTGTTGGAAAGACCTATGGAAAAGCCACAAGAAAGAGAGGACCTGAGATTATATGGGAAGAGAGGAATCCTGGCCATCCCAGCGTCCCAACCGAACCCAGTCACAAATGATCCTCCAACAGAAACAGCCACATAGGTGCCCTCCAGTCAGACCAGTAGAACTGTCCATCTGAGCCCAGCCCATTTTTGAAGAATTACATGAATCAATATAACGTTTTTTGTTCTAAGCCACTAAGTTTTGTGGTGGTTTCTTATACAACTCTAGTCAACTAAAAGGAGGCTGTAGCTTACAGGAGGGTTTTCAAGGCAGGCTCTCCAACTTATGAAATGAATTCATCACACATCGTAATTAATGCCATTAAATATTCAATTCACTTTACTCCCTCTGTGCTAATTCCCGGCTCACCCAACAACCTTCCAATCCATCCTTGATCCCGTAGCCCCTACCCTGCCATGCAACTCTGACCTAAAGGAAAGAAGTCACTAGTAAAAGACAATTGAAAGCTTTCTTCCTAGCTTGCAGAGGCTCATTTCTCACTAAGTCCTCACATGGACTTTCTTCAGTATGGGAGGGGAGAGAGAGAGAGAGAGAGAGGAGATGGAGAGAGAGAGAGAGAGAGAGAGAGAGAGAGAGAGAGAAAGAGAGGAAGTTCTCTGGTGTCTGTTCTTATAGGGACATGGATCCTAATGGATCCATGTTCCATCCTTATGACCTCGTTTAACTTAATTGCCTCAATATATGACCATACTGGGGATTAGGGCTTCAACAAATCTTGGGGAGACATGTTCAGTCCATAATAACGGGTAAAGAATCAGACCAGTTAGGAAGTAAAGGAGAAGAGAGCTGAGGAAGTTCCTGTTTAGTGGCCATTATTTTCTGTGACCTAGGACACAAGACCATCTGTTGATGATGAGTAGGATCTGGAGAAGGTGGAGGTCAGAGGAAAGGACCAAAGTTTTGGAACAGAGCAAGGGAGGGAGGAGGCAGGACAGCGGAAGCCTTTACAGGGAGGATCGAGAGCCTCTTTTGCAGGTGAAGGCGTAGGTCTGGAATGAAGCTTCTCCAGAGCATAGTTAAGCCCTTAAATTTGGAAGCCATCAACAACAGTTCAGGAGCAGGAGCAAAGGAAAGAGCAGTGAATTTATCCCAGCTAAGAGAGGAATGTGTGTGTGTCTGTGTCTGTGTGTCTGTGTCTGTGTGTCTGTGTGTGTTTGCACGTTGGGTGGGGGGTTGTAGAATGAGGGGGTTAAATGTAGTTGAAACACAGTCCATGGGATCCAGGCTAGGTTAATAACAGAGCAAAAATGAGATGGGATTTAATGGGAATGAAAATTTAGAAGGGATCAGAAATATTGGGATAAAAGTAAAGAGAAAGCTTAGAACTACCTGAAAAATAGCCTCTCATTTCACAAGAACTCATGAAGGTTAATGGTTTCGTTTGTGTCTAAACCTGACAAAGCTGGTTTGGTAGCTGCTTGATCCCCCTTTCATGCTTTGTGCCGTTCTCTCTTGGGGTGGACTGCCTAGCCTGCACACGCATCTGTTGGAACATTTTTGTTACAAAGCTATAAAGCTAATGTGAGATTTGTATGAAGTTGTATTTACAAAGAGAGACTCCTTAAAGAAGAACAATTCTTGAGAATTTCACCAAGTCAAAGATACACATTTCTTTAGCAGAGAGGTGATTAGTTGAGGTGTTTGTGACATAATAATTACAGGTCAGTGGTGGGAAAATTCTTCCTGGATTGTCCTCATTCATGCCTATATTCCTGGCATAGTTTAGAAGGCACTAGTTCTGCCACTCCTAGATATGTGACTGGCCAAATAAATTAACTTTCCTGAGTCTTTTTCCTCATCTTGAAACAGCTTCCCTGCCAGGGCTGTAATGTGGGCAGAATGAGATCATGGATATGAAGTAGTGTAAGGGTTAGTCATAATTACTGTTGAAGTGCTCAAATATCATAGATTTCTGTAAGCCTGATCTTTTTAAGAGTAGGCTGACCTAAAAGGGTGATCTGGGATAGGATTACCGCTTTTAATGAAGTTCCTTTAGTTCTCATTTAGATCCATGTAGGAAAATGGAAAGATAGTTGAGTCTATGAAGGAACAAAAGCTTGGCACCCGTGTCAGAAGCAGATTCTGGGTCTAAGTTCTCAAGCTTCAGCATGCCTCAGAATCATCTGGACGGTTTGTTAAAACATCAGTGGCTGCAGATCACCCCCAGAATTTCTGATTCACCAGTTCTGGGGGAAGGCCCAGGTATTTCCATGTTTAACCAATTTCCAGTTGCTGCTGCTGCTGTCCAGGAGACCACACTTTGAGCATCACTGACCTAAAAGAACTACAGATCCGATACGGTGCATCGCTCCTCATGCAGCCCCATTTTCACAGCAGAGCCAGCTCTGCTTCCTGTCAGCAGAGGAAGACATGTTTTATGTCACAGATTAGCAAGCACCCTTGATCCTTCTTTCCCAGTCAGTGGCCAGAAGTGAAAGTCACTGGCCCTTAGTGATTAAACCCTAGAACTGGCTTGGCCAGTCATCCAGGGAAGAGGGTTTAACCATGCATCTAAATGAAAGGGTGTGATTAATAAATGAGCTGCTTCTGGAGTGGCTGTGAGGATGCAGCCGAGGTCATGCTGCAAGGTGTAGGAGGCAGTTAGGAGCTGTTGCGCTTGTTCATGCTGGGTTCAAAAGGGCTTCGGTGAGTTAGAAACAGCCAAACAATTTAACGCAGGGAAATAAGCACTACTGACAGGTAAAGGTGCAGGGAGTATAAACTGGCTTCTAAAACGCCTTCTCATACTTGATAGTTACCAAATTTGTGAAATCGAGTCCAACTTCCACAAAAGAAACCAAAAATGCCAGGTATTTGCCTCTCCCTGCCTTCCCTGCATTTAGGGGACCCAATGAAGGCTCTGCTCACCACTGTAGTAACTTCAGATGCCACCAGAAATAAAGGACCCAAAGGCAGGGATCATGAAAATCCATCCACCAATGGACGGAGCAACGCCACTGAGCTTCTAGAAGCATCTGGGGCAGCAGTCCAAGAGGCATCATGAGGTACGTTGGTGGTTTCGGGTGTGCAAGTTATGGAATCTAATGCCCAGAGAAGGCTGCACTGGTGCCGTCACAAGGCCAGTGCTGGGCCTGGGTGACTGGTGATATTCCCACTACAGAGCTTCCAAGCCTGGTGCCAGAGGGGTGTTTTGGTTTTGTTTTGTTTTGTTTTGTTTTGTTTTGTTGTATTTTACTCACAGCTTTTGCTCACAGCTAAGAACCCTGGTCAATTCAGAATAAATTCAAAATAAACTCTGAAATTAAAAAACCTGGTTTTGAGATCTGCTTTTCCTTTTGTGTGTGTGTGTGTCATTTTGAGCAAACCTCTCAGTCTATCTGAGCCTTAATTCCTGGAATTTCTACATAAAGGTATTGGGGGAATAAAATGAAATAACGATGTGAAAGTACTTTAAAAATCACATCGTCCTTGAATTTTGTGAGTTTCTATTTTATGTGAATGTGCCATAACGCACATAGCTTCTCTATAACTGAGGCATTTATTTGGCCCTGCTTCATAAATTAGTGAGCCTTTCTTTCTCTCTGCTCATCAAAGTGTCTCTACTTAAAGCACTTCCACCATGAATTTTAATTAGTTGTTGACTAATCTGTCTACCCCACGAGACTAGGAGTTCCTCAAGGATAGTGTCTGATTGATCTTTGGTTTTCCCTTTGATGTCTACTGGTACACAGTAGGTTTACAATCCTTGTCAATTGGATGAAAAAATTAAAAAATTTGCTGGGACCTCCATGAGTGTACCAGGACGTTTTCAGCTCATATGCAACTCTCACTTTCTTCCTTTGCAACCTTTTTTGAACTGTAGTAAAATGCCCCAATGGACAAAGGAGCGATCAGATGGAATATGCTCCTGGCGAGGCTCCTGGTTGTCCTACAGGTGCAAGTGATGGACACAGTGGAGGACATGTGTCTTAATTGGTAGCGTGAAAAACATTTCCCTGGTGCTAGGTTGGGTTGTAAGTACCATCTGTCCTGCCACTGAGAATTAAAGGGAAGAATACTTTTCTCTGGGTTCTGGGGACAGTGTAGGCATCAAGATGAGCTGTTGATATTAACTTGTCTGTGCTCCACCTGGATAATTGCAGGCGAGGGAATCTGTCTAGGGTTTCCATTTTGAAATCAAATGGATGATGCAGTGGCAGGCCTCTCGTTCCCAGGTGTTTGGTTGTATTTGTTAAAGGAGATTCTGGGGAGAATGAGAATTAAACCTTTTTTTCTTTCTTTTTTCTTTTTGGCTTATCCTGGAAGATTTTAGATCAATATATTCCACACTATTTGATGTTTAATCTCCCAGTAGCAGAAGAAATAAAATTTATTTCTTCATTCTGGCCCTGTCTTATCTTGAATGTCTTCTTTCATTTGTTTATTCACTCCACAGTTACTGAGTTCCCATGAAGGGGCCAAGTCCTGGGTTGTCAGGGCCTGGGGATACCAAGGAAAATATGATATTGTTTCTGAATTAAGAAAATTCACTGTCGTAGATAGGAAGTGGGGGAAGGGGATCAGACTTGGAAACAATACAACACAATGTAATCAAAAATATAATAGAGGTATATAGAAAGATTCTGGTGAAATCGGGGTGAGGGCCAGGGAGAGAGAGAGAGAGAGAAAAGGCAAAGACCTTTAGCTATGTCTGTTGTATTTTCTGTGCCTTCCCCCTCAATCTCTTTGAAAACGGCCTCTCCCCCATCATTGAGTTTCCAGGAATCTCCTTTTGTCTGAGCTAATTTTGCTTTTGGTTTCAAGCATACACAACTCAGTGAGTCCCAACTAATACAAGAATTCCATAAGGTTGTCCACATAAAGCTGCATTTGAGCTTCAGTTTCTCACCTCAAGGAAGGCTGGGTGCTCCAGACAGAGAATGGCACATGCAACACCATGAAAGTCCAGGCCTGCCCTGGAAATGTTGAGATGTTTGGTACAGTTGCATTTTATTCACATGGTCCAGATGATTCTAAGCATGCACAAGTTGGAGATCCTTTTCTTTAAATAATACCCAACTTGTCAGATGGGTACTAGACTTTTGGGGGTGATCACCTCATAAGTTATATAAATGTCTAATCACTATGTTGTATACTCGAAACTAATATAATATTGTATGTCGATTGTAATTGAAAACTAAATTTAAAAAAAAGAATAACCAACTATTCACATCTCAAGAGTCTCCCAACTTTGTTCCTTCAATAAAGCAGAAATTCCAATACCTTCATACCTGTTACCTATTACAGTGACTCTGTGGAAATACACTTTAAAAAAATTAACCCTCTATCTTTGGTTTTCAGTGACTGTATGCTTCTTGAAAGAAGAGCTAAATAATTAATGTACCTAATTATTCTTCCTAAATTAAGGGATTTCCTTTCCTGAGACAAATGTTGGCACCTGTAGTTGGGAAAATGTTTTTCCCCAACACCAGCAAATGAACAGTCAATGAATAATAAATACACATACACAAATATTGCTGCTCAGTTTTTTTTTGGAGGTGGGACATTACATACATTCATGAATATTATGATTATTATTAATGCTCCTTTGCCTAATCCATGTGTGAACCTCATGCCTTACACTAAATAAAGCAAATATAACTCAATGAAGAATAACAGCCCCATATTCAGTGATAGTAATAAAAATAATAACATCCACTTATTACGTAACTTCTCTGTGTCTAGCTCTATGCTGGGTGCTTTTATGCTTGATCCAATTCTGTTTTTAGAACACCCCTGTGATAAGTATGGGCATCCCCATTTTAGAGATGAAGAAACAGAGGCCCCAGAGAGTTTAAATAATTTGCCTACAGCTAGTGAACATCAGGAAAGGAATCTAAATGCTTCCTTTCCGCCACACTTACCGCCCTGCCTCTCCAATTCCTATTCCTAGCTCCCAAATCCGGTCTCAGTGTTCACTTCTTGGGGAGTGAGTTTCTGGCCCTTTCAGCTTCTACAGTGGGAGGCGAGCTTCTGGCAAAGAAGTCAGGGAAGAGAAGAAATGGCTGTAAGGAAGGCGGGCAGCAGCAGCTGTCCCTCTGTGTCACGGTCGTAGAGATCGGAAGCTTTTACTCAGAGGAAAGAATAATGAAGAAGGCATGCATACTCTCTTCAAACATCCTAAGTCTCTCTTACGAATGGCTTTAGAAGGTAAACCTTGGATGATGGTGGAGATTTCAGTAAGAATCTTCTAACACCAGCACTCAAGAGAATGGGCTGAACCGAGGGGTGGTAACTCCAGGTGTTCAGACACAGATGGGAGGTGGTGGCCGTGGGAAGTGGAAGCCCTCTGGCCTCAGACAGACCTGGGTTGATCCAGCTCTGCCATACCTGAGCTCTGTGACACAGGACAGATTATTTAAACTTTGAGTCTCTTTCTTCATTAACAATTAAGCCTAATAATACCGCATCTGCGGGCTTGTTATAAGAATTAGAGGTAATCCACGTATAGCATCACCACAGAGCAGTGAAGATAATAATACCATAACCATTGCTGTAAAGTGGGCATCTCGCTTAGCACAGTTATTTTAGATTCAGAATCAAATGGGAAATGTATGACCTGGAGCGGTCCCACCAGGTGAAAGGTCTTTCTTAACCACAACTTCCCAAAATGTGAACAATTTTCTTGGTGATTCCAGGATGACACTTTTAAGAACAGCGCTGATTGGTGAGTGGCTGGAGTCTTTACGGGAACTTTTTCCTTTGTGCGTGTTGCGGGAGGGGGCAGAGGTTCCCATACGGTGTATACTTCATCTCCAATAAGGGATCAAGTTCCCCTTTGACGTAACCACAGCAAGCCTGTTATCTGCCCTCAATCTCTGTAAAATTCTCACCACTGAGTTTACAGTTGATTGATTGTTCTTTCCACATACTATAATTGCTTCATTAGAGGCTTCAGATGGTTCATTGTGTTGGCAACTTCCTGTAAAACTGTCTGCACAATCAGGGCCAGACACATGCCACTTGAGTCCTCAGGAAGCGAAGCATTTGTTTGTTTGTTTGTTTGTTTGTTTGTGTGTGTGTATGTGTGTTTGTTTTCAAAAAGCAGCATATTACACGGGGTTTAATCTCAAGGCAGGGTGAGATTGTGTCAAATGGGGGCAGCACAGGGCCAGACAGATCTCTCCCTCGGTGATCTCCACGCTGCAGGGCATCAGTTACCATCCACTGAGTAATGACTCCCTGATTTCTCACTCCAGCCCCATCTCTCTCATAAACTTCAGAAGGAGATAGCCAAATGCCTCAGGACGGCCCCCACCATAACCTGGATTATCCCTCAAGCATCTGTGATACTGAATTTACAATCTCCACGACATCCTCCCTCCCCTGAGACCTGTATCCTCTGCCGGTCTCCATCTCAGCAAACAGCATCACCATCACTGCAGTAGCACAATCTCTGCTCGTGGTCCACATGTCCTTCCTTTCAGTCATCCTCTGTACCCAACTGCCAAGCCCCATGAATTCCTCCTTCTACACCGTTTTTCTCACTGGGGCTACGCCCTCATTTCCATGGTCACTTCCTTGACCTATTTCTTCCATGGACGACAACACCAGCCTCTTCCATTCAAGCCCACTCCAGGCCACAAGAGCAGAGCCATCTTTTAAAAACTGAAGTCTGATAACATTACTCCTGTATTTAAAACTGTATCAAAAACTTTCCAATGTCCTTCGGGAAAAAATTCTTAGCTGGCCGTGTTACATCTGATTATACTTTTTTTCTTAGCACCTTGTATTCCTCCCTCTCCTTCTTTTAAAAATTTCCTTATTTCTTAGAACCCTCTTTACTCCCTGGAGTCAGGGCCACGACTTTCTTATTTCTCAGTAATTAACCCCATGATTATTAGGCTGCCGGCCACAGAGAAAGAACTGAGGAACAACCTGGGGACCTGTATCCATGAAAGAACTAATAGCAAGTATTCCCATGAGCCGATTTTTCATGCCCTATTCCAAGATGGCTTCAGGCATGGAGAGAGGAACACTTCAAAAAGCAAATAAGAAAAACATAACAAATCAGCCAACCTTGAGAATGGGATACAGGGCCTTACAAACATGCCTCTCCGGCCTCATCTCCGCCAAATCCTACTGTCGTCTCCCAATCCCATCACTGCACAGTCTGTGCTCCAGTGACAGGAACTCTCTCTGCTCCCCAAACCCCCCAAGCCTGTTCATACCGCTGTTGCTTTTGCACAGGCTGTTCTATGCCAAGAAGGCCTTTCCCCGCTTCTGCACCTGAGGAAATTTTATTCACCCTCAAAAAATCAACTCAGTGACCACTTCTCTGACTCCCTCAGGTAAAGACAGTTGTTCCTCCCTTGTCTCAGTCAGCTTGGATTATCGGAAAATAATACCATAGACAGGGGGGCTTGAACAACAGATATTTATTCCTCACAGTTCTGAAGGTTGGCAAGTCCAAGGTCAAGGTGCTGGTGTGGTCGCGTTCTGGTGAGGACTCTTCCTGGCTTGCAGATGGCAATCTTATCTCTGTGTGCTCACATGGCAGGGGAGAGCAAGCTCTCTGGTGTCTCTATAAGGGCACTAATTCCATCATGAGGGCCCCACCTTCGTGACCTCACCTCACCTCCCAAAGGCTCCACCTACAAATTCCATAACATTGGGGGTTAGGGCTTCAACCTATGAATGTGAGGAGGACACGATCAGCCCATAATATCCCTCTACTTTACCTTCACACTTTACTATATGTTATCATTAAATGAATATGGATATTGAACACTTGCTATGGGCTTCATATTCTTCATATTCTTCATTTCATATAATTATTTTAAGAGTGTGGTACCCCATCTTAGAAATGAGGAAACAGTTTCTAAATGGTAAGTCATTTGCCCAAAGGCACAGAATCAGCAAGTGGTGGCCCCAAGCATAGATTCAAAGGCTCCTGACCCCACAGCCAAGGTTTATCCACTCTCCCACATTGCCTAGAACAGGAGTTGCTGAATGGTTTCTGTAAAGGGCCAGGTAGACAACATTTTAGGCATTATGGACCATGTGTTCTCTGTCCCCATTATTCGACTCTGCCATTTATGCAAAAGCAGCCTTAGACAATACATAAATAAATGGACATGGTTATATTCCACTAAAACTTTATTTATGGACTCCAAAATTTGAATTTGCTATAGTTTTCATGTGTCACAAAATATACTTCTTTTGATTTTTTTCCCAACCACTTAAAAACAGAAAAACCATTCTTAGATCACAGGCTATATGAAAACATATAGTTTGCTGATTTCCGGCCTGAACGATTGCAATGAACTTTAAAAGTAATTATTTTTTAAACATGTCTCTCTTCTCTAATACCCCCCGATTCTCTCAAACAGGGGCCCGTAACATTCATTCTGTCTCCAACAGCCCTCTTAACATTGCCCACCTCAGGGGCTTTTAACTTGTTATTCCCTCTGCTCGGAATGTGTGTCCCCCATATAGCAGCAGGGTGGCTTCCTCGCCTCCCTCAAGCCCCTCACTAGAACTGTGACAGCCTCCTCTGCCACTCCATATGCGCCTTATTCTGCTTCATCTTTCTCAGCACTGACTGCCATCCAACCAAGCACATGGATCCCCCATTTATCTTGTACGTCATCTTAACCCTATTAGAATGTTAGCTACGTGCAGACAGGGACTTCTGCTTCGTTCACTGCTGTAAACCCAGAACCTAGAAGAGTATGTAACACACAGTTAGAGCCAGACAACTATTTAAGCAACCCATTCATTCACCTAAGTCATTCATGAACATCCAGCAGAGAGTAGATTCTCAAAAATAAAAAGCTCAGATGAATAGAGATGTGAGGTACGTATCAAGTCCTAACATTCTTGGGTTTGTTGAAAATCTCTCACTTCCCATGGAGTTTGTACAGGGCACAAACAGGCCTTGTCCTTTTTCTTTGGCCTCCCTGTTAAGCATTGACCTGTGCTCAGAATTTTTTGAGGTGTGAACTCCTGACCCTGCTCCTTCTGGAATGCTGAGCTGGAGGCTCTCAGGGAGAAGGCAGGACGTGACTGGGGCATAAGCATCAGCCTCAGACGGGAGCAGCAGATGGAGCTGGGGACAACTTGGTGAGGAAGGCATGGAATTCTGGCAGAAAAGGAAAAAGGTGCGTGCCAGGGCTCCTAGGCAGGCTGGCAGAGGAGGACGGGCTTCTTGTTAAGTTAATTGAGGTAATTTTTGCTGCCACCTTTTGGATAGTAACAAAATTCTCCTTCCACCAGCCACTGATCATATCTCTACCTCCTGCCACATTTCATTGTAAAGAGACAGTGCTCTAAATTTAGCTGCATTTATTTAGCTATTCCTTAAAACTTTGTCACTTAAAAAATAATTATAGGATTTCTCTGACAGACTATAGTACATGGAGTGCACCAAATTATAGGTATAATTTGGAGATCCAACTGGGATCACCAAATAAAATTGACGGCCTAATTCCGGAACGATCCATGCAGCGGCTGACAAGACTGTGTTCCTTAGGCCCCTCTCCTTAATCTGCATATTGAGCCAAAAGGTCAAAGGAACCAAAAGAAACTAAAGAAAGTGATCTCTAAATCAAGATATGGACCCAGGAGAGTACAGCCTCTCTTCTTCTCGGCAGATCTGGGAAGATCGCCAGGCCCCCCAAAGCCAGACGTGCTCTCCCCACGTGCAGAGTGTAGCCTGAGCCTCCCTCTGCCCTCCCATCCAGCCAGGAGCCTGACATACATAGGTGACCTCTAGCACTGGAGGTTTGTTTTTTCTTTTCTTTTCTTAAAAAAAAAAAAGTTTTTTTCAGCTTTCTATGATTGTAAACTGCAGAAACCAAAGTTAAGTTTCTCAAGAAAAAAATGATGCCTGGGAGGAAAAAATTGGGTCCCTCTGGGAAGTGACAACCCCACTCAGCAGAGCCCTGGTGGACGAAAAAACCACAGAGAGATGAATAATCCCGTTTCTGATTCATCCCCCACACAGTGCTGTGCTCTTGCTGAGCGTCCACTTTGGTACAGTCCGTGGGGACACACAAACAAATCAGAGGGAGAAAGGAGATCTAGTCACTCTAAAACCTTCTACAGGTAGCATAAAAGAAGGGCCTCAGAAGGACATAGAGGGCCCTGGGAGTGATGCCTGGGAGAGTGCTTGAGCCGAGGGGCAGAGAACGTGTGCTGCCAGTGATGTCTGTGGATTCGCCTCTTTCTAAATCTTCACAGATGGTTCATCAAGTCTTTGGGGTAAGAATAAGGGCTCTCTGGCCAGGAATATTTCCCTGGGGTCTGGGTAAAGTCTAGGGTCCCGGGTCATAACCAACTGTTCCAAGTTAACCCTGCACACCCGATGGCTCAGAGCACCTCCAGCAGTAAGAGAACCGCTGGTCCAATTGCAAGGGGTCTCCCAAGTTTTCTATTCTAGCCTCTGTGTTTGTCAGACTTGCTGACTCAAGCCCAGAGCACTTAAGTAACTTGCTCCACAGAGCAAGGCAGTGGCCGCATCGTGAAAAGAAGCTGTCTCTCTGTGTTTCGGTCCAAGGCTACCACTTTTAATGTAGCTGCTGGGTCTGTGGAAAGTGCACTCACTTTGGAGGCAGCTGTTCTTAGATTTGAATCAGGACCCTGCCACACGGGTTTGGGCAGGTCTCTCAAAGCTGCTGTTTCCTCATCTATAAAGTGGGGAAGGTCGTGCCTGTTGTACTGGGAGGTTATATAACCTCCCTGTACTGGGAGGTTATAGGGATTAAGTGATTCAGCCTGACGGAAAGTGCTTCGCATACTGTAAAAGGCTAAGCAAATACTGCTCATTGTCATATTTTCTTCTCTGTGGCTCGGATTTCAAATGGGCCTAACCTTCTGACTTTAGTCCTAAACAGCACAGGATAGATAGCACAGGACAGTGGCCAGATGACTGTGTGTCCCAGAGCAGAAGAAGGCAGAAAGCGGGCCCCTGCACCTTCCTCCTGTCCACCCTTCCCTCTGTGCCCTCTGACTCTCCCAAGCGAGGCCTGGGTGGAACGAGATGCAAAGCTGTCTGTCCACTTGCTACGGTGGCTCTGAGTCCCTAGCTGGGCAAAAGCTGGGGGACAGGCAGATCCTGTGTGGCTGACCAAATCTTTCCAGCTTGTATGAACATCTCGTCTCTGCCTTTTCCCCGGGGGTTAGGACATGCAGAGAGCCCTGTCCCTGGGCTCTCTTCCATGAAACCAGAGGGGACCCTGTATTCTGGAAGGCGTAACAGCCTCCCTAGCTACCTTGGAGGGCCCCAGACTGGGACGGCTGGTAGTTGGAGACTGGCCTACAGACCTCCCCAGCCCTAACCACTGCTGCTTCCACAGAAGTGGTTAGAACCACCAGCCCAGAATGAACCACCGGTGGCCAGAACCACCAGCCCACGTCAAGGGAGTTTGATTGCAGCAATCTCAGGACCCTACATGATACCACATCCTGCTAGTACCCGAGGGGCAGAGGGGACACCTGAGCTGCCCCTGTAGATGGCCTTCCCAACCAGTGGCCACCTCCGAGCACTAAGCACATCATTCACTGAGCATCTACTATGCGTCAGGGACTTC
>NW_006431915.1:2717710-2720766 GCF_000325575.1 Pteropus alecto
TTGCTGCATATCACCCGGGGGGCTTCTTCAGACTAGGTTCTCGGGCTCCACTCCTGAAGATTCCGGTTCTGCTGATCTGGGAAGGGCTGTGTGGCTGTGTTTATAACACGCACCCCAGGGCTTCCACAGCTCCCCCAGGTTCCAGAAACACGATGCCCCGTTGCTGCCTCCCTAACTGTGAAGATCTCTGATGGCGAGACCTTGCAGTTTCCATCTTCCATCCTCAGCTTCTGTCCTTACCACACCTGGCTCTGTCCTCGCCTCCGTTACCTTCATTGTAAATCCCGGGGCCGCTTTTAGCTGCTCACCTCGACGAGCTCTCAGTGGCAACCGCAGCTGTGACCACTCCTTTTTCGTGAAACTCTATCACATGTTTTTTCCTCCCACCTCTCAGGTGCTCTTTGTTGGCCTCCAATGGACTTTTCTGCCTCCTTTTATCCCTTTAATCTTGCTGTTCCCAGAACTCTTTGCTCAACCACCTTTTGCCATTTTCTTCACCATGGATGACCTCATCCACCCCATGGCCTAACTTTGTGTCGATGATGCCCAGACTTCCCTAGAGCCCCCAAGTGGCGGACGCCTCTTGATCACGTCCACCTGACTGTCCCACGGGCTCCTCAAACATGGCAGCATGTCCTTAATGGAACACGACGTCTTCACCTGCTCTGCTCCCCTGGTATCTCATCTCTGTGAAGGATCATTCATAGTCACTGAAGGCAGAAAACTGGTGGCGTGTGGAGCAGGGGTACAGCCCTAACTCCTCCATGTCCTGTCATTCATTACCAAGTTCTAGAGATTCCAGCTTCTAAATCTCTCAGAAGCCTAGCTCTCCATCTTCATGGCCACTATTCCAGTTCTTCCTCCCTTCTGTATCTGCTGCATTACTCTTGTGTCTTCCTAGCCAAGCTTTCAGCCATCCAACGCCCTCTCCACCCAGAAGCCAATCAATCAGGCCATGCCACTTCCTTACAAAAGACCAGTAGGTATTTCCCTATTGCCTTCAGCATGAAATCCAAGCCTTTTATCTCCTACCGAAAGGGCTTCCTGAGGGGCCAAAGTTTCCTTTCCAGTCATATCTCTTGCAGCTCCCCACCAAACAGTCCCGTCTAGGCTCAGGCACTTAAGCACTTCGTTCTGGGAAAGTTGCAGGTGTTTTGATATCTTTGCATACACTGTCCTCTCTCACAGGAAGACTATCTTCTTCCCCACGTTCATTCTTCAAGTCTCCCTGTAGAGGCACCTCCTCCAGAAGCCCTCTCTCACCACTGGCTTTGGGTAGGTGTTTCTCCTTTGCCTGCCATGGCACCCCCATGGTTACATCTTTCCCAGCGCTCATCACCAATCCCGAACCATCACAGCCGGGTCTGCTTTTCCCACTGGACCACAAGGAACATTTTATCTCCTTCACCTTCCTCTTTCCGTGGCCCAGGATGGTACCAGTAGCATTCAGTAAATATCTATGGACTAATAAGGATAAGAATAATACCATGTACCAAACGTTTATTGAGGATTTAGGCAGCTGGGCACCATACTAAGGACATGCATTGTAATATTTAACTGAAACAGTCACCCTAGTGGGTAACTAATTCTTATTCCCATAGTATAGAAGAGAGAACTGAGGCATGGGGATGTAATTTTCCCAAGGTCACATGTTTAGTCAGTGACTGAGTGGAGACCAGATCCCATGGCCCAATCGAATGGATGAATAAATGAACGAGGAAATTGTGACTCCAGGAGGCTGAGTAACTAGAGCTTCCGCTCAGAATTTAGATAGGGCAGAAATTCTGGAAGCAATATTACCAGTGTATTCCTGAGTAAAAGTCACAAGGAAATAAACTCTGAATTCACCCCAGAAAAGAGAAGATCATTAGCTCATTAAAACTAACTGGCCATCCCACAACTCTGAGGGCCTGAAGTAACCATATTCCTAAGAAAAACAAGGTGAGAAAGGTTTATCTCATTAGTCTCTCTGTCCCCCAGCCCCACCCTCTGCCTTCTTCACTCTGCCCACTGAACAGTTCCAGGCACCACGTTGCTTCCCTGGCAGCCGGAAGGGCTGTGGGCAGAGGACCACAAACCCCACCGCTCCCTCCAATTACCCCCTGATTCCAAGCGATGCCAAGAACACACAAGGGCAGAAAAATGGCTTGAAATCTGTGTGCGGGAGAGGTTGGGAAGGTTGAAGAGAGCAATTTTTGTTTCACATCATTCCTTTGTATAATGTTGTATCCTTCTGACAAGTCCGCATAATACAGCTTAACTTCACCAATTGCTGCCTTAAGAGAAAACAGTAAAGACCTATCTTTAATGTCAAATGAACAATGGGCATCCTTCCAGAGGAGGAAAATGACTTGCTTTGAAAGAGCTGGAGGAGAAAAGTGCAGAATGTTCCAGCTTAGCGCGAGGGGGGGAAGAAAGTCAGCAGCTGTGTGTTGGCACGTCGGCTTCCCGGCTGCAAGCCTAGGGCGGCCTCCACCAGCCCCATCTGTCTGTGGGGCCTACAAGCTGAGGAGGAAGCCTCAGCACGGGTGGGGACAGACAGCAGTGTTTATTCCCAGGGCGAGCTCCCCTCAGCTCAGGTGTGTCTGTGTGTGTGTGTGTGTGTGTGTGTGTGTGTATGTGTGTGTGTATGTGTATATATATATGTATATATATGTGTGTATGTCTATGGCTGTCAACATTTATGTAAAATATATTAATCTACGTATATACCCGCACACACATATATATATGTATATATATTTATATATATACATATATATATGCATATATATAAAACTTTATATATATATATATATAAAACTTTCCCTTCAAAGACAATGGATGCCTGAAAGCATATGTGAAACCCCCTGGGAACTTCAGCATCTCCTTCTCCTTCTTCTGCAAGAGCATTTTTTTTGCACCTGATTCTCCCAACAAATAGCTACTTTCCACTAGTCATTGAAATGGGGCTACATGTTGACCAATTTCTGCACAAAGGCTGGGTGGACTAAACATTATTTAAGCTCTTTAAGCTTTTCCCAAGCGATAGGGAACATTGGGCTACCTTTCCAGAT
>NW_006431915.1:2720842-2721121 GCF_000325575.1 Pteropus alecto
TCATGTGGTTCTATTCTATGCCCCAGTGCCTTTGCACCTGCTGTTCCCTTTGTCTGTAATGCCTCTACAAAGACTAATCATCCTTTAAGGCTCAGCTCAAATATTTACTCCTTCTGGAGTCCTATTGACCTCCCTGCAAATTTACCACCCTCCTCCTTGGGCCCCAGGCTATCTCTATTATAACAGACATTACCCTCCACAACATGTATCAATTTACATGACTTCTCCCTTATTAGGTGATGTTTTATTTTCAAGAGCAGGGACTTTGTCTTATTCATG
>NW_006431915.1:2721165-2725063 GCF_000325575.1 Pteropus alecto
ATATATTGATATTACTTTCATTTTATAAATGATGAATGTTCTCAAGATAATATGAATAGTAAATGTCAGTCACACACACGCGTATATATATATATATATATATATACACACACACACGTGTGTGTGCATATATATATTTGTATCCCTGACCTAGCTCGGTGCCTAGTATATAGTATGTGCTCAATAAAAACGTGTTAGATAAGAGGGTCTAAAACTAAGTGTCTTAGTCCTGGCTGCAAATTCAGTCAGAGGAAAGAGCAATGAACTCATTCTGTAAGAAGTCAAAGAAGGTCTGAGAGAAAAGATGAGATTTGAGTTGGTTCTTAAGGATGAGTAGATCACAAAGTCGAGGGTCTCAGAAGGGTGCATTCTGCAGAGAGAACAGTTTATTTAAAGCTTTCAAAACCTGAAGAAAATTGGTCCACAGAGAGCAGCAAATTTTTCCGCTCAATGTATCAGATGCCTGATACATTGGTGAGATAGCGATAGGAGTGAAAAAGTATGAAATGTCAACATTCAAGGAAAGAATAAGGATTCTGGGACTTCTCTGTCCAGTGAGAATAAAGGGCACCTGGTAATCTCTGACCAATAATCATAAATCATTAGCGTCCCAGGTAAGTGGCTGTGAGAACAGCCATTATCTCTCCTATACGCACATTACGATGGTGCCTTTCAGATGGACGGAGAAGTCAAGGGTCCATTTACGGTTCTTTCCAAATGACTCACAATAAATCAAAATATTTATTATTCAGAATCTGGTTCGAAAGATGGAGGGATGGGTGAGTTGGCAGGGGGTAGGGAGGGGAGTGGTGACTCCTAGGGGAAAGGTTGGAGGATTTAATGAGATAGTATCCACAGAGCACTTTGATCTCCCTGAGGCAATACGCTGCAGCTCCTGCTCTGGGACTGTGAGATATGGGGAGGTAATGTTTCTAAGTAGAGATGCCAGGCTGTGTGAATGGTAGACAGAATGGAGCGGGGAAAGACTTGCTCCTTAAGTAATTTCCCTCATCAGCATCAAGGCTGGAACCATCCATGAGAGCAAGCATAAAGAAATGCCAGTTTGCCTGCTAGGGGACTTGGGTCCAGACACTCAGGCCTATATGGCGTTTTTCACCAGAAAGAAACCCACCCTCTTCCACTCTGAACCATATACCAGGCTCACATCAGAAACTGCCCAGGCTCCAGAGCCTGGCTCACAGGATGGTTCTGAACCTTTCTCTCTAACCCCTCCTCGTCCCACTTCCCAGCCTAATTCAGATGGCCAGTTGTGACAGAGGAAAGAGGAGCAGGATCCACAATTTCAGATTCCTGACTAGCTGCTTACCGATGCCACGGGTTCCTCGTGGGCGCATACCTAGGAAGAACACACACACTTTGTCCACCACCGCGATGGGTGGGGGAGGCTGGGCTGCTTTGTGTGAGGTGAGGTCATATTCACTCTCCTCCCCCTGCTCAGTGCCTCCTTTTCTCTGGATCGTTCCCTCATTCCTACCTGGCACTATGCACAGACACGGGAGAATCGCCAGTCCCATGAATGAAAGATTTTGGAGAGAAGCCCAAGACGGTGGAACAGTAAAGCATCCACAAAGAAGAGAGAACTCTAATTCTCTTCATTCTCCTCACTCGACGCTCGCCCGCCTTCACGGTGACCCAGTTTTATGTCCCTGATGACTGCATCTGAACGTGATCCGTTTTAGAATTCCTTCTCCTTACACATGTGCATTAGTTAGGATGACACTAACTGCTGTCACAAACGAACTCCAAAGTTTCAGAGGCTTAACTTTGTAGAAAGCTTGTTTTTATTGACAGACAATGTATATGCTTTGCTTCATGTCACGGGGAATGGGTTAGGGAGCAAGGACAGAGGATGCTATGACTCAGTGTCTGTGTGCTCCCCAAATTCATATGTTGAAGCTCTAATCCTCAGTGAGATGGTATTAGGAGGTGGGCCTTTGGGAGGTGATTACATCATGAGAATGCAGCCCTCAAGAATGGGTTTAGTGTCCTTATGAAAGAGGGACAAGAGAGATGACAAGAGAGATGATCTCTCTCCCCAATATGTGAGGACACGGCAAGAAGGCATTTATCTGCAAACAAGTAAGTGAGCCCTCACCAGGAACAAAATCCACTGGCACCTTGATCTTGGACTTCCCAGCCTCCTTCCCAGAAACATGAAGAATGAATTTCTGTTGTTTAAGCCACCCAGTTGATGGTATTTTTGTAACAGCAAAAGACAGAGGGGCTAAGACAGAGGGGCTCATGTTTCATGCAGGAATTCAAGGGGACAGGCTCTGCCATCTTCATCAGGTGACTTTCGAGGTCATCATGAGTATCCACATTCTCTTTGTAAAGGGGGAAGAGCACGGAGGATTAGGTGTGAGAGATTGCCGCAGGCCAGGCCTTGAAGGGGCGTACTCAGCTCCGCTCAATTCCGTGGACTAGAATGCAGTCACGTGGCCCCACCTAACCATGAGGAAGTCCAGAAATGTAGTTTTGCTGCAGCAGCAGAAGTAAGAGTCGGTAGGTCTGATGAACAGCTAGCCAGTTGCCACGATTTGCATCTGCAAGGTCCAAATTACAAAACATTATGTGAGAATTTGGCTTTTGGCTTTGAGAGCACAGAGTTGAGGTTTTGGAGGGAGAGTAGCAGCAGCTCCAGGTCTGAGGGACATCAATGGAAAATCGCTGAAGGCATGGTGAGGTAGATTAGATGTTAGCTCCAGCTCTGGAAATGCTGCTTGTAGGAACCTTATGAGCTGGGTCGAAATGGCCATCGAGAAGCCAGCAACACAGACAGACACTGGGACGAGGTTAGGGATAAATAAAGGAATTAGTTGAAGAGCTCATCTTTGTATATTCTGAGTCTCTGGGGAAGATGACAGACATGTGGGAGGAGAGGAGGTTTGTGAATAAGGTACAAAAATCCTCCATGAGTGAAGGGAAGGGGAGTGGAGGTTGGTGGGTGATATCACTGGGGTTTGGAAAAGAACAGTGGGATTGGCTCGAAGAAAGAGGAGACACAGGAAGGAAGAGTCAGACAATATTCTGGACAGATGAGTGGGAAAGGAGGACTCAAATCCCACTGGTGGTCCTGACGTGGCAGGTGTGGGAAGGTGAGCAGCATTCACTTGAGAGGATGCGGTGGGGGCAGGTACAGCCAGGTCTCAGGTTAGATGAAGCGGTGAAGGACGCATACCAGGAAATGCTGGTCGACAGGCAGGAGTACAGAGGAAGTCCATGGCGAGAGTGGCTTGCCACGGGGCCAGGGCTGATCTAAGTGGGACTTCAAGGAGATGAAAAAGGACAGCTGATCAGAGAGACTGTGAGCTGAGCGAGACAGTGAGCCCTACTTCGTGATAGGTACAATTCACTGTATGCAAGTTATACCCTGATTTACTTTTTTTTAATGGAGTAAAAGCCCACGAGGACAATTTTTAAAATGATGTTAAGTTACATAGAAAGTGTCAACCATCTCCCTCAAATGAAGAGGTTTGTTATACACACATTTTTTAAAGACACAAAGTATAAAGATAAAATTACTCTTAAAAATGTATATAAATGGCTGATACACGAGCAACAATGATTATTTAAGAAAGACTCCAAAGTCAAAGAAACGAATGATCCTGCCTCTGTTTTACTCATTTCCATTAGGCTTATCTGAGCTGGCAAATGTTTCAGCTCAGGATGGAAACGCCTGATGGAGAAGTGGAAAGTTAGTTTCTTTGGGAGAGGAAAAGGATGGATTCTACTTGAAAGGTTAAATTTCAATCTAGGAGCCCTAACAGCACTGTCAAATAATTATTGTTGTTATTTTTACAAATCTATTTCACTTTGAAACAAGTTGGGAAATTTCTGACTTAGTTTAAATGAGACCTCAATTCTCCCAGGCCTGATG
>NW_006431915.1:2725098-2732232 GCF_000325575.1 Pteropus alecto
GAGTCATTAAAATGGCAGCTCCCACTGAGAAAAATAACGGAGCCAGATTCTTGTGGCAGAGCTGCTGAACAGTAGGGGGAGGGAGGGAGGGAGGGAGCTCATTTTTCCAGGCAGATCTGAATGCTTATTTTTCATAGGCACTCTTAGTCAATATTTATCTAGCTATTCAAAGAGTTCTAACTAATCATTTATCCCTTTTGCCTTTTTGTTGTATTTCTCTGCCTCTTTGTGGTAGACTGAACTTGGGCAACAGAAGGAAGTCCTAGCCTCTTCCTTCCAGACTTGAAGATGTCAGAAGTAAAACTTCTGGCTGAGGTATGACCCAATCTCAGAGAGTTAGTACAAGACCTTTGAAAAATAAGGCACATGCCCCCTCCTTCTGGGTATGGATTTGTAGAAAGTTAAGCTTCATTATGTAGGATTTATATTTCTGGAATCTTCATTTTTATTTTTTGTCATTGTATTTTGGGGGGTTACTAACCTAGTCCTTCTCTAACTTACTATCTTCTCTGACTTTGGACATTAGAATAGTTTGCCTGGGAGAAGAAACCTTGTTTGCTTTTTGAAGTACAGTGAGATACACAGCAGATGTCAGCTTTAAAGGTCCCACTTGCATTTCTATAATGATTAAGAGCGTGGAGGAGCCAAGGCCTTCCTTCCATCAAGACTTTTCATGAGAGACACTGAAGTTCCAGGTCCAAGTCTGTAGAGGACACGAAGCCAGAGGACAAGAAATCAAAGGTCAAGTTTCCCTGAAACACTCTGAAAAGGAGGTTTCTGTGTAGATATTTTCTTGGGAAGGAAGTGAAGGAAGCAGGGTTGGGCAGAGTCGAAGGGGAAGCTGACCTGGGACACAGTTCCGAAGGACTCCAGGGGAGTTCTGAGCTGAGGCAACTCTTCAGAGATGTCCAAAACTGAGATGACAGGGCTGGGCCTTTGCATCCCACAATGACTAGTGACTGGATGAAGGCTGTCCCAGGAGGAGCTAACTTGAGAGAGAGGCAGTTCGTTTCAGCTGAGGACAATCCCGTAGAGAGTCAGCAGGCAACACTCCCGGCAGCTGGGAAGTGAGTGACTCAGTTCTGAGGGGAATTCTGAGTGGCACATCCCAGTATCCAGTAGGGCTACGCTTTTTGTACCTGAAGTTTACTGCTGGAGCCTTTCTCGGACTCTAAGAAGTGAGTATCATTTGCGTTTAGATTTACTATTTCCGCGACCCTTCCACGTCTATGGTTATTGTCTGGTTTCATAAAACATAATCGAATGCTAGTTGGAAAAGGAATATGATCAAATCCAACCTCGTTTTATAAATGGAGAAAGTGAGGCCAAGAGAGTGGGAATAATTTATTCAAGTCTGCGTAGCCATGGCAGAGCTAGGACTGGGGCCCTGGTCTTCTGACTTGCAGACTCCCCAGCTCTTTCCACTATCTGTGCCTGCTCACTCCATTTAGTTCTTGCAGTGCCCTGGAGAAGAGGCAGGAAAAGTATTCTACACATATGTATTTTTGAAAGATGAAGTGATAGTGAAGTTCACAAAGCTAGAAAGTGGAAAGATTCCAACCCAAGTCCGTTTGAGGACAAAAATGGTGCTATGTCAACCACACCACACTGGGGGCCTCTCCCGAGGGGACCCACCTCTATTCAGTTCAGCTCAATGATCACTTGTTGAGCATCTGGACACTAGGTCCAGGTGATGCAAAGGTTAATTAGACACTACATTAACTTTCAATGAGCTCATCCCACTGAAATGGGAAAAATAGAAAAATAGAGATCTGTTCAATATCATTGAGTAAATGTTCTGAGAGAACTAAACAATGCCATCAGGGTACAAAGGAGGACCCTAACTCAACCTGATGGCTTCCTGGAGGAAGCAATGCCTAAAGGTATTCACGTGTGAATGAGATCCAACACCTCATTCTCCCTGCACACCCCTACCTGATGTTCCCTCACTCAGGAAGTGGCTCCATCATCTATTCAGTGACTGGAGCTGGACAGCTGAAGGAGGGGGCCAGGGAAAGGCTTTCCTCCTCCTTCATCCATCCTCATCTCCATCCCCATCTTTGCCTTAGCTTATGTATTGTGACTTGTTAACTGGATGAGTAAAACCACCTCCTCTCGGCTTCTCTGCCCCCAGTTTTGCCCTGCCCTCTTCTTTCTGCCCTTACTATCTTAATATAGGGCAAATATGACTCTGACCTTCCTTGTTAAAATCCACCTGTGACCTCATGTAGCTTTCTCCTGATATGAAGGTCTTGACATGTCTATGGCTTCAGATCCTGCTCATCTGCCTGGAAAGCCCCAATTGAATCCTCTTTTTTACCTTACGAACTTCGACTCTTTCTTCAAAACTTACCTTAGACACCCACCCCCTCCAAGAAGCCTTCCCTGATGTCCCAGTCTGATGTAGATGTCCCCATTGAGTAAACCTTATGTTTACCCAAATGAACCTTTACCGCATAATTCTTTACTCATTGGCATAGTTGCATGTCTTTCTCACTAAGCTATGAGCTCCTAGAAGGTAGGAGGTTGGGGTGGGGGTATGGGTTTATTTGCTTTGTAGTCTAAGAACCTGGCACATGGAAACTATTTAGTAATTGAGGAAGAGAGGCAATTGCAGGTAGCAGGAAGAGCTTGAGCAAAGGCATGATGGAGTGCAACAATGGTGCATTTGAAGATAATGTATGGCAAAAAGTATCACAATAATGCTAAACAGAAGACAGTAAACTTCTCCTGTAAAGAGCTGGATAGTAAATATTTTAGGCTCTGTATCCCAAGAGGCAAAATCGAAGACATTGTGTTGATACTTGTACAACAATATGTAACCATTCAGAAACATAAAAGCCATTCTTAGTTTGTGGTCTGATCTGGGGGGGCTAGATTTAGCTCCTGGGTTGTATAGTTTGCCAACCTTTGCCACAAAGAATGAGTAGATGAGGCCCACAGGGAAAGATGGGAGAACAGCCCAGAGAGGTAAGCAAATTGCCTGATCATGGAGAACTAAAATGCAGGTAGAGGATCTAGAACTTGATTCCGTAATTAATGGTGAGCCATCAAAGGGTTTTAGGCATGGGGGTGAGATGATCTGATCTGTGTTTTAAAAAGGCTCAGCTGGCTGTAGTGGAGAAAGGACTCTTCGTCTGGGTAAGTAAAACTACCCCCATCCAGTCACGACCTTCTGATTGAAACATGCAAGCATCTCATGTGAATTCTGACACCATCCCTTTTCCCAAGTGAGGAATTCCTGGAAAGAGTCCCCTAAGACCACAATTTCTTAAATCTTCCTGCACGAACTACCGGCGTTGGGTTTAGGGAGCATTCCTAGAGGACAACTTTCCTCATACATTTTGAGAAGAATGAATTGGGGCCTTCAGAACCAATGGGACAGGACCCACAAAGAACATTCCCTGCCCACCCATTTCTGCCTGGGTTTCCTCATGACAATGGTTATTTATCTGACCTTGACTTTCACATCAGTCCAGCTCCCACACTTAGTTCCAAAACAGGTCTTAAATCACTCAGGAGCCAAGCCAAGCCAGGCTAAAAGAGGAAGCAACATTGGCCAGGTCTGTGTTCCAGCACACTCTACAGACATCAAAACAAAGACAGGGTAAAATCTAATGAAAACACCCTCAAACAATGAAAGCAAGATGCTGGCATCTTCTTTAGGGACGGGCCCAAATTAAGATTTTAATGTCCATAGATAAAACAAGCAACTGAATCAGAAGGCTTTGCAGGGGGAAGTCTTAGGAGCTAAATTAGTTGATGACAATGACTGGATATTACAAATTTGCCTGTGAGTTAAATGAATATCTGCTTTTGGATGCCTGTTTTGACTCAGTGAGGCCACTTCCAGAAAGATTAACTTAACACAGGCCTCTTGAGTGGCCACACCCACTTCTACAGCCTATATTAATGTTCCTCTGCACACTTCCCTCCAAGAAAGCAACCTTGAACCAGACCCTACTGACCAGCTGAGGGGTGGTAAGCAAACTTTGCCATTGTCTTTCCGGTTCTCCGTTCTTACTCAAATTCCTTGGAGAGGAAATGTGTTTAAAGCTGGTGTGAGATCCTATCTGCTAGCTTCAGGCTACAATGAGACAGAATTAGTCATTCAAATGGTGAGTCTTTGTTGCATCAACTCTGCCCCTCCCATCCCTTTATACCTTATTCAGGTAAAAGCTGCTTCCTTAGGGCTTCTGCAAAAATCCTCAGCAAATTATATCACTGAGGAAGGGCAAAGGTCAGATTTGACCAAGGTTACCACCAAAACTTTTGGTTTTATGAGTTCTATCAGAGTTGAGCTAATATGAATCAAATAACTTGAGACTGGCCAACTTCAAAAGTTTTTAAATTATCTTAAGAAAGCCATCATGAGAAGTACCTACGATTCCCCCAGAATAACTTGCCTAGTATTCTGATGGCCAAATACTTTAGATGAAATGCCAAAACAAATTGTGCTAGGTCCCTAAGGATCTTATAGAGTCCAGACCCTCATACTTTAGCATCTAATAGCAAACTTTTAAATGAGTATCCAGGGATGGGGAATGTGATTGAGAATTTGAATTAAATAGAGCCTGTGTAAAATACTGAGACTAGAGCCATTCACCCACCAAACCTTTTTAACTTTGGTGACTTGCAGAGAATTCATGTATTTTCTGCTGCAGCAAGAATCCTTTTGTCCACCTTTAGGGAGAGGAGCTTGGATGACAGGACATGTTTAGTTGGGGAGTCTTTCTCAGAATCATAGGGCTTGGGGAGTTAGAGATATTATAGGACATTTGTAAAGGATTACTTCTGGACTGCTAAACCATGTTGTGACCTATTTTGAGGTTATCCATTTAAGACTAGGGTACTATCTAAGAGGAAGCACCAGGAGTAATAATAATCCAGACATCCCCAACACCACTGCTGCCAGCCTCTCAAAACTTTTGAGAATTGGTGAATGGAGGCCCGTGATTAGGTATTCGAATTCTGCCTTCACCTACTTCTACTAAGTCTTTATTTTATATAGAGAGATCAGCTTTGAGGACCTGGACTTATATTAGGGCAAAGATGAAGAGGAAAGCCAGTGACACGCACTATCAAAGGCCCATGTGTATGAGAGACCAAGTACCCAACTCAGAAAGCAAAACTCCTGGCCTCGAAATGAGCAATCATTAGCAAGTTTAAGGGACAGGTGTAGAGGGTCATTGGGCATGGCAGTTCAAAGTGGGAACCTGTGTTGGTTTACACGTCAAAGTGTGAACCAACAACTTCCTGCTTACACATCTGTTGGCCACAGTAGAAGCAAGGAGCCAATACCTACGAAATACGTGGGTGGCAATTGTTTCACCCACTGTGCCAGGCTTATCCCACCATCCAAAATCACCCAGATTATAGGAGAGAGGTTGTTTTTAGAATTGGTGGTCTCTCCATGAGAATTCACCAAATAAAGGGGAAATTCTAAAAATAACTTACTGTGAGAAAGCCCTAAACTAGCGGGAGTCCAATAAATCTATAAAGAGGAGATTGTGTGTGGACCTTCCTCATCTCTAAAGGAGGTAGGTGTCAAATGTCTCAGGTTCCTCTTGCTGAGTGGCTCTTGGCTTCCTACTTGGCAGACTCCACTGAGCTGGGTTACCTGAGGGCAGTTCTCTTAACCAGATCTCTGGACAAGAAATTATTTCCTAGAATCGCCATGACTTTCCCTGGGCCACTCATTTCCTGCACTTTAAGCACACGCAGGGGCCTGCGTCTCTCTGACCTGAGTTAGCAAGTAGTCCTCGGTGGTCAGCTTTTTGTGCTTTTTGTGTCATTCCAAGCTCTCAGCAGCACTAATTTGCCTTCAGGTGTCTCTTGGTGTCTCAGTTTGGGATCACAGCATGAATGAAGGTTGTAATGCAGAGCTCTGCTGTACTAAGGCACTGGCCACAGCCCTGCAGACTGACCAGAGCAGAATGGCCCATTGTCTTGAGTGTGGTCACCACTTAGCTTTGCAATTGTGCCTCCTACTGAATGATTATCATTGACACACAACCTGTGTTTCTAAACAACTAGTCACTGGCTGAGAGCACCTCCCAGCTACGCTACCACACACAGATCAACCCCAAGTAATAGTGTGCGTAATCTGTTGGTGTAGGAAAGAAGCTGCACTTTGGAGCTGGACAAGTTCACTAGAGTGTCCCTGACCTTGGGGAGGAGGAAGTGGACACACGTCTGACACATCATTAACCTGAGAAGGTAGGTAGATGGCAGGGACTGTCTACTGATTTACAATAGTGGCATTAGTCAAGTGTTTACTATGTAATAGGCATTGTCTAAGCACTTTGCATGTATGATGAAGTTATTTAAGCCTCTCAATCATCAGACAAGGTATGTACAGTTTTCGTTCCTATTTTATGTATGAAGAAAGTGAGGCACAGAGAAGTGAAGGAATTTACACAGGTAGTAGGGGTCAATTGGAAAGTCGCCCAGGCTGCTGGCTCCTGTGCCCGTGTCTGGCCACTATGCCACACAGTCCCCGCTAGGACTACATTTCACATTCTATCATCGGATCCTCCCAGTTCTCGAGTTTAGTAGCCTCATTTTATAGATAAAAGGTTGAGTTTCAGAGAGGTTAAGTAATTTCTCCAAAAACCACAGACTTATTCAGTAGACAAGCAAGGATTTCGATTCCTGCCTCCAAGGCCCACACTTTCCCACATATAACACACTCAATGAGTTCATTTTCCAGAAGTTTTGAAACCTGCGAGGATGAGACAGAGAAAGGACAGCAATTCAGAAGGGGGAGAAAAAAAGAATATTTAGAGAAAAATTAAATTAATGAAATGTTTAAGTTTTACACATGTCATAGATCTAAAGTTACATCACGTGAGGTTTAGAACATAAAAATATATTATGTGTTCCTTTGTTTGCAAACAAAATGTTCATGCATTGTTCATTCAAGGACATGTAAGCCTAGAAGAGGGCTGAAACGAACTAGGACAATTAGAAAATAAACAAAAAATAAGACCTTTAAGTGATTAAAAAAAATAAAAACATGTTTTTCCACTAATTTTAAAAAACCGTCATGGTCTCTCTTCTTTGGTTATTACAGGGCTCTGCAGCAGTCACATACAATTTGCAGTTGACCATTTGGGAGAAAGTATTTTGGCA
>NW_006431915.1:2732244-2777900 GCF_000325575.1 Pteropus alecto
GTAGGAAAGAAGCTGCACTTTGGAGCTGGACAAGTTCACTAGAGTGTCCCTGACCTTGGGGAGGAGGAAGTGGACACACGTCTGACACATCATTAACCTGAGAAGGTAGGTAGATGGCAGGGACTGTCTACTGATTTACAATAGTGGCATTAGTCAAGTGTTTACTATGTAATAGGCATTGTCTAAGCACTTTGCATGTATGATGAAGTTATTTAAGCCTCTCAATCATCAGACAAGGTATGTACAGTTTTCGTTCCTATTTTATGTATGAAGAAAGTGAGGCACAGAGAAGTGAAGGAATTTACACAGGTAGTAGGGGTCAATGTGAAAGCCCCCCAGGCTGCTGGCTCCTGTGCCCGTGTCTGGCCACTATGCCACACAGTCCCCGCTAGGACTACATTTCACATTCTATCATCGGATCCTCCCAGTTCTCGAGTTTAGTAGCCTCATTTTATAGATAAAAGGTTGAGTTTCAGAGAGGTTAAGTAATTTCTCCAAAAATCACAGACTTATTCAGTAGACAAGCAAGGATTTCGATTCCTGCCTCCAAGGCCCACACTTTCCCACATATAACACACTCAATGAGTTCATTTTCCAGAAGTTTTGAAACCTGCGAGGATGAGACAGAGAAAGGACAGCAATTCAGAAGGGGGAGAAAAAAAGAATATTTAGAGAAAAATTAAATTAATGAAATGTTTAAGTTTTACACATGTCATAGATCTAAAGTTACATCACGTGAGGTTTAGAACATAAAAATATATTATGTGTTCCTTTGTTTGCAAACAAAATGTTCATGCATTGTTCATTCAAGGACATGTAAGCCTAGAAGAGGGCTGAAACGAACTAGGACAATTAGAAAATAAACAAAAAATAAGACCTTTAAGTGATTAAAAAAAATAAAAACATGTTTTTCCACTAATTTTAAAAAACTGTCATGGTCTCTCTTCTTTGGTTATTACAGGGCTCTGCAGCAGTCACATACAATTTGCAGTTGACCATTTGGGAGAAAGTATTTTGGCCCAACTATGCAGCCTCCCTGCCTTACCCACAAAGGGCGGGCGCACTCCAGAGAGCGGCTGCCATTCATCAAATGGGCTCGGCTTTCAGGCTAGGTTCTTAGTGCCACCCCATGGGGAAGGGCAATTGTTCCTCACGTCCCAAGGGAGGACGTCAGTTTGGTTGTGACAGTCCCCGAATCACACGCATAATTGTTCTGGGGGAAGTAGTGTAGGATCAACAAAAAGAAATCTGTGCTGTATTATTTTGTAGGTTCCAACTGGTTGGATATAAAACAAAACAAAAAAGAAATTACATACTTGATGTGAAATTAGAGCATTTAACATTTCTATTTCTTTTAGACATTTTAATCTATTCCTCTATGAGGATAGCTAATGGTTGTCTAAAAAGCTTTTGCCACTTTTCTACCGCATTTTAAGGTGCCTATTTTCTTTAGCTGGTCCTTCCAACAAAACCACGTTCATTTTGTTCTTAGGATTTATTGCCAAGGATACAGTTCTTAGAGTAATTTAGGAATTATCCAAAGAATTATTAAAGGATTTAAGAATCTTAATATAGCAGTATTAATTTACTAAGGGATCTTTCAGGAAATTTTTTTAAATGTCTGGTGGTGAAAAAGAATCTTAGAAAAAATACTGAAGACAGGGCTTCAAAATGATTGCGAAGAGGTGGAGAATGTAACGTAATTGTAATTGTTATAAAAGAAGTTTTTTCATATATAAATGTATATGTATGTTTGTTACATTTACAAAGGCAAATTCCCATGATAGTGTTGTGCTGTTATTTTTTACCCAAATACATGATATTTTTCTATCATCATGGAGAGATGCATGATGTGTAAGCTGATCAGCAAAGAAAGATAATGTACTTGTTCACAAATGCCTTTTCTATTTACAGTTCTAGTCCTAAAGCAAATTAAGTTCTCCTTTGATCTCAGGCTTAATAATAAGAACGATTTGGGTTTCCAAAGTCATATTTAATATCAGAAACCCAGTCCTTTAAGTATTTCCTTGTGTTAGCGACTGCTGAATGAGTCAGATGGTCTTAATTAAACAATCAACCTGGCGAGAACACAAAAAGCAACTGGTAGCTTTGCTGTTTCTTCTTCCCCTTGTGCACACTGACATTGTTTTCATCAGTGACCCATGAGGTGCATCATCTTCTTTACTCACATATCACCCCAATAATGAGTAGGATATAGAGATGCTCCTCTATAGAGCGTTTCTATAATTTGGAGAGAAATGCTGTGAAAGCTAGGAGTGCAGGAGCTGGAGCTCAAAAGGCATGCTTAAGTGCAAAAAAGGGGTACCTAACTTGCCTTCGAAGGTGGCAGGTCTGTTAGTCGGCGGGCCTTTTCTTCCACTAAGCAGCTGTGGGTATTGTGGAGACAACATCTACGTAGAGGGGAACTGTGGGAAAGGGAAATGATGGTGACCTCTCCACTGGCGCAGAAGGAGAGAAAAGAAGGACCCCTGTGTTTGGGCAGTAGAAAAGGAATTGAGGAAGAGGGAGATGTCTGAATTTGGGGTTCCAAGCCCATCCCTGTTTGATGTACGGTACAAACGACTTAGGTTTTTCAAAGGGGACTTGTGGCCAATAATCTCAATTAGTCCATAGTAATTCTGTGTTATAGAATTACTAGAAATCAGGGGCTCATAGCTAAATTCCTTGAAGTAATTGTGTTTCCTACATTTTGTTAACTGCAAGGTAATTATAAAACAAATTAATCACCGGCCTCATTCGCATTTATTGATTATTATTTAGGGTGACAGGAAAAGGGGATGGAGGCAATTGTCAGAGACTTGCTTCTTTATTCTAACTCCATTTTGGAAGACTCTCCTTCCTTCTGTGAGCTTTCTTTATGGAATTTAAATTTCATGTATAATTAAATCTTCAAAGAATTGAATGACAATCAGGAAGTTGCCACTCTAGAAAATACAACTGATTTAACAATACATTTCTAATTGCTCTCCCTGCTTCCACACTTTTCCTCTTCCAACTCACACTAAACATAGCTGCCACGATACTCTACCCCAAACCTAGCCCCATCATATTACTCTTCTGCTCAGAAACCTATGAACTCTCCCCCATACCTGGAAAATCTGACCTGAGGTATTTTAGCACAGCCTTTAATACCTCCTGTCATTGTAGAATAGATGTTCTCAGATTTCATGAGGACACTGAATGGATCCTAGATTTTCCTTTTTCTCTGCATTTCCTCTCTTCCTCCTCACTGAATGTCCCTCTCTGCACCCACCCCATATCCTGAAATTCACATTCTGGAAAGCCTTCTATAGTCCTATAATCATATATGCTCTTGAGGCATTTTCTATCTCAGATCGATATTGAACCATTCTGCCTTTTAATAGATTTAATTATGTGTATCTTATTTCCCTTTTAAAACCACAAGCTTCCTGAATCATGGAACAAAGTCTCATTCATATGACTCCAAAACTATATTCTTTCCACTGTTCCAAACTGCTTCTTTCCTTTGGAGGAGCAGCTAAATCACTTGATGGTAGTGTGTCTCCTTGAAATGAGACACTTGAGTGGTGCCGTCACCGCTTTTTAACATGTAGGTAGCCCCTAATTCTGCCTTTTGTCACCTATTAAAGAAGGGCTGTGAATCACAATGCTAAGACCCCTCTCTTCCCTACCTACTTTAATGAGACGAGTGCATGATAAGAAAGCTACATCACCCCATCCTCCTTAGTCAAGCAAATGCCTCTGCAATTCAGAAAGGACTGGAGGGGATTCCCTTAGAACCTCGGCACCTGTATTAGTTTCCTGTGGCTGCTGTAACAAATTACCACAAACTGGTAATTTGTGACTTAAAACAATGGAAATTTATTCTCTCACAGTTCTGGAGGCCGAAAGTCCAAAACGAAGGTGTCTACATGCTTTCTCTGAAGGCCGTCGGGAAATCTGTCCTCGTCTCTTCCTAGCTTCTGGTGGTTGCCAGCAATCCTTAGTGTTCCTTGGCTTGTAGATGCATCACTCCAACCCTTCGTCTTCACATGGCATTCTCTCTGTGTATCTCCTGTCTCTGGGTCTCTTCTCTTTTAGAACGACTCCAGTCATATTGGATTCAAGTCAATCATCTTAACCTGATTACACCTGCAAAGCCCCTACTTCCAAACAAAGTCACATTCACAATTCCTGGGGGTTAGAACTTGAACATATTTTGGGGGGGACACAATTCCACTCACGATAGCATCCCAAACCCTTCCTGTACAGCTTGCTACTCCTGAAGAGTTGAACAACGCCACTGTTCACGGCATCACAAACGAACCTACACCTCCCCTCCACTCTCCAGGAGAAGGACAACAGTATTGCCAAAATCCTTGAAGTAGAAACATTGCTTCCTTTAAAAAAAAAAAAAATTGAGCTATAATTTTTAATTATTAGTTCTAATTGTGTTAAAATAGATATAACACAAAATTGACCATCTTAACTACTTTTAAGGGTACTGTTCAGAGATATTAAGTATATCCACACTGTTGTGCAGCCAGCATCACCATCTACTTTCAGAACTCTTTTTTCATTTGGCCAAACTAAAACTCTGCAGCCACTGAACACTAACCCTCCATCACTCTCCCCCATGATGGCTCTTTTAAATACGAAGCTTATCATGAATGACTGAGAATTGCCCTGTGTTCTAACAAGGTTTTGATTTTATTTTATATACACACACACAGAATTTAGATGTGAAAACAATGGTGCTAGTGATAAAGTCTTTATTATACATAAGTACAATAAGCTCATCTGGTGCAATTGAGAAGAGTTTTACACTGCTTGTCCCAGAATGCGACCTAATCCCCTCGTTTGACTGATGAAATTATTGCCTAAGCAAAAATGACTAGGGCCCCTTGGAGATGTTTGTGATAAATCCTCATGGGAAGGTGTTACTGACCCCATTTAAAAGTGCATTCAAAGCAACACTACAAACATTCGTTCATAACTCTCATCTGTGCCAGACACAGCAGCTCGAGTCCATAGTACGTACAGATATTTAATACTAGGAAAAATCTGCTGTTTTTCTTCTCTTTTTGTAAATACAGCTTTTTCATCCTTGAATATTTTTTTAAAGGATGCTACAATCTCTCGTTGATCGACTCCTTCCTTTTCTTTCCATCTCCATTTAGTCAGTCCCTGATCCTTGGTATTCTACCTTTTTATATACTTTTCCATGGGGATCAGCTTTACAAGGAAGAAGGGGGTGCTTTGGGACATCAAGGAGACACTAGAAAATGCAGATTTAAAGTTCGGGAGAGTTCTGTGTAGGAAAGAAAGGTTTAAGAGCAATTGGCTGGAAGTGGTCAGAGGACATCTGGTGAATATTGCTTCTCCAAGAGACATCCCATGCTTCTGCAGCTTTTTCTAGTCCGAAGGAATAATGGTACCCCTTCATGAAAGAATATTGTCCAGAACAGCTTAGTACATCCTCTCCCAGGAAGCTCTTAGACATCTTGAATCTTCCCTTTCCCTGTCTATTCTTAACCTGTCCCAGGTCTTCTTTTTTGGTCACTTTATCCTGTCTCCCTGAATCAATTCATATAATCCCATGGCTTTAATTATCATATATAATTCGAGGATTCAAATATTTAAATTATCAACACAGACTTCATTCCTCAACCTTAGAGTTATGGATCCAACTGCCCTCAGAGATTTTCATTTAGATGTTCTACTAGCATATTTCTTCAGCTTATCTAAAAGTTACTGATCTTCCTCTTCCGAATCTTCTCTTCATCCCATGTTGTGGTGTGTGTGTGTGTGTGTGCGTGTGTGTGTGTATGTTTATCTCAGTGAATTGTACTAACATCCACCCATTTTTTTCTCTCGCCATCAATAAAACACAGTAGGGAGAGCAACATAAATCAGAGCTAGAAGATTCTCAATGCTTCTGGAATTAGAGTGTTTGAAATTCAGAGATATATAAAAAGAACACGTTAAAGATGAACGGCACAATCTCTCATTCCCATGCCCTTCACGTTGTGCTCCCCATTGTGGTAGCGCATGGGTGATTAGGCAAGATGGAGATGTGTATAGACTACCATTCCAAGATCGAGCTCATGGAAAAAGGAAAACAGATTGATATTCCATACTTCAAAGCCAAGATTATCATAACCGTTTCCTAGTGAGTCAGTAATTTTTAGTTTATTTGATTAATGGGTTTTGGGAACTATTTATGGCTAATGAGAAGAGTGAGGGGGCAAAAAAAAAAAAATCTTTATATAGCCTGTGAGATTTTATCAGTTTGACTCCCTATTACTTTTCAATGTGGAATTAAGAAAAGGAAAGAAAAAAAAAGCCAGCAGGACATGAATTACCTGGGAGGGCTGATCGATTGCAATGATGTGCTTGTTTCTGCTAAGATTTTAGTGGAATGTACTACTGAAAGTACTGGACTTCTGAAGAAAAATCTATCTAAAATCAATTATTTGACAATTATTAGTTCTGTTTGATCTCAGTAAATGATGTTGAGTATTAAGTGTCATAAAAAAATATATTAGCCAATTGACCCTACTCCTCCCAGTGTAGAAATTCAAAGATGTTTCTGAGGTTCAATGGCAGTGGAGATTTTGAGAAATTATTCCTGAATGATGAAACCATAAATGAGTTTATTCAGCGCTATCAGGTCAAAATCCCAGAAGCAATGAGGCTCACAGCCCTGGAGCCTGCCTCCTTAGAAGGGAGGACTATGATCAGGCCTTCAAATCCCTGAGGGATCATTTGAGTGGGTCTAGGGTTTCCTTTGGGATGATAAAAACATTTTGGAGCTAGATAGAAGTGCTGATTGCACAACATCATGTGTGTACTAAGTGTCTTTGAACTGCTTACTTTCAAATGGTTAATTTTGTGTTGCATGAATTTCACCTCAATTATAATTTTAGAAAATCCTGTTAATAATAATTGGATTTTCTTCTTCCAACAACTTCCTATTTCTTTGCAATAAATTTCAAATTCATGACCATGTGTTATAAGACTCTACAATTCTAGACCTGACTATTTCCCTCACTTTTCTTTTGACCCTTGTTGTTGCTTTATTGTACACTAGTCACAGAGCCTTTGGTTTCTTACACTCAGCAAGTTGGTTTTCACTTCAGGGCCACGGCACTCGCTGTTCCCTTTTCCCAGAATGCCCTTCCATTGGCTTTGTGCAGGACCACTGTTTTCTTATCATTCAGGTCTCAGCTCAAAGCCACTTCCTCAGAGAAGTCTTCCCTGATAATCACATCTAAACTAGTTTCCCCTCAGGCACTATCATACCATCTGGACTTGTTTCCTTTAGAGCTCTTATATCACATGAAATCATGTTTTCTTCACTCATTTTTTACTTCTTTAATATCTGTTTCTCTCCACTAGAAAGTAAATTTCATGAGAAGAAGAATTTTATAGATTTTGTTCATTACTCCATCCCCACTGCCTGGCACATGAAAGCACTCAAAGATTATTTGCTGCATAAAAGATCAGAAGGAAGGAAGGGAGGGAGGGACGGATAAAGGGAGGAAAGAATGAATGATGGAAGGAAGGAAGATTATTAAGTCATATCTAGGCTGTGTTGAATCAGAATTCTGTGATTGATTAGCAATGTCTGCCACGTGTGTAAAACAGTATCAAAGTGTCATAAAGGCAGTGGTAAATGCTTAATACCTGGTTGTCAGAATTGGGGCTGGGGAGTGAGAGCTGATGTCCTGATTTGTCACATTTAGCAGTTTATGTGGTGTAAACATTCCCACCATGGCAGATTTCAAGCAATCGATAATTTGTGAACTGGCTTACAGAATTCCTGAAAATTTAATAATCGGCACGTCGCTAGAATAAATGACCCGTAATTGCTGTCCCTGAGATAGTTTTATACTTTCCTTTTACAGAGAGGGAACCTGAAATCCAGAGAAGAAAAAAAACTGGATCGAGATTACACAGCAGGTATGCAGCAGAGGCCAGGTCCTTGTTTAAAGGCTGTTTTTCTTCGTAAAGACCTTCAGATGCTGTCAGAAGGGAAGCACCAAGAGGCACGCCGCAAATTTCTGCCTTGAAAGGGTTTATTAAGAGCTGTGAGCAGTGGTGCAAAAGCTTTTGGCAAGCACCCAAGCAGGTTGACAAACTTGCTTGCCAGAAGTATGGCTAGTAGAGGGATTTTCAACACTTGCATTTTGCCTGGGGACTGCTTTGCTGTAAACCGTGGGGTTTTTTCCCCTTGAACTCAGATTTGCTTCTTCCAGCCCCATGGACCTTGAGGAAAGGGCTAAGGAGTTGACTGTAAATGCAACTTTTATACCTCAAGGAGTTAAATTTAGGGACATTCTTAACATTTATTTTTTGTTATTCAGAACAGAATTCAGAATTTAAAAGAACACCTAGAGAATGCGCATGCATGCGCACGTGCGCACGCACACACACACACACACACACACACTTAACAGATATTTAGTTTTGTCTAAAATGTCCACTGAGACATTTGGTCCACGGTCCACTCCAAAAGGTGCTTGAAATTTGGTCCCGTCCAAAATGTGCACAGTGAATACAAATCCTACTCTTCTGAAAGATTCGAACCCTGACCCATCTACCTAACCCCATGTGCCATGACCAGCTAGGCTACTGAAGTTAGAAGGATTATTGGCAATACAGTTACAACACAATTACTGTGCCAATAAAACGTGATAGCAATTTTTATGTATAAATCTTGTAAACCAAAAGTATAAATAAACATTATGGGCTACTTGAGCCCAGAGACATTTTCTTAGTGTGGATGATTCTGACAGGCCCAAATATCAAGGACTTTTGGGCGTGGACCAAATGTCTCCATGAAGGTTGCCGCCAGGACCAAATGTCCTGCAAGGCGCGCGTGCACACACACACACACACACACACACACACACAGAAAGAATCAACATTCAGCCCCCTGCAAGTACGCTCCTTGTCAAGCTATGTCTCCTTCTGTTACAACAGTGAACATGCTCCGTTCGCATCCAGGGATGTTCCTGCAGTAGACGGCTCTGTGAGAGCAGGAAAATTTCCTTATTCATATTTGATTCTTTCCCCAATTTGAACTTTCTAAACCTCCCAAGCATTTCACATAGAGCCTGGTTGACTGATGTGCTGAAGTGAGAAACGCCGAACCCTGTGACCAAACAGAAGGAAACATGAGATGGAAGACCTGGATTCCAGCGCCAGGTCTCTCACTGATTGCTAGGGACTTAGACAAACCACTTCCTCTCTCAGAACCTCAGTGTTCTCATCTGTAAAGTGAGGCAGTTGGACTAATAAATCACCAAGGTCTCTCTTGTCTTAAAAAGTCTCTGAGTATGGAATGGTTTTCAAATTATGTATTACATTACCTGGGATGCATGCTCTACTTCCATATTGGGTCTTTTAGATATGATTGTTAAAAATTTAATCAATATTATTTTTGGCTTGTATTTGAGACTTAAGGTAGTTGACTAAACTTTTTTCTTAACATTTTCCTTAAAGCAAAATTAGAATCAGAATGCAGCCCTGTTTACATTTGTAGAACTAAGTTAATAACCTCTGTGTAATTGAAAGCGTATGGTCTTTGAAGCCAGGTAGAATGGTACTTTTAATCCTCCTTCTCTCCATAGTAGCTGTGTAATGCTGAGCAAATTACTTGCCCTCTCTGAGCTTTGCATCCTTCATTTGTAAATTAACCTCTTTATGAGGTCGTTGTGAGGAAGGAAATCAGGAAAGACAGTTGAAGCACCCAGCACCTAGTAGACACTCCGCAAATATTCATTTCTTTGTTTTCCTTTTTCCCTCCACATCCAATTTAAAAATATATATCAGCAAAAGAGATAATATTGCTGAAATATTTCTAGTAATTGCATCTAACATTTGAGTTGGATCTGCATCAGAGAAAAGATTACAGAAATTCCCCCCGATATAGCATGGAAGCTTGTTCTCATGACAGACCATGTTCTTTCTTCTCTTGGCTGCTGAAATAGATTTATCCATTAGCAACTTTATTAGTGCGTTTTCCACCCAGCAAGGCTTGTCTATAAAATGGAAAGGTTCATGGATTAAAAAGAAGAGAGAGGAGGTGGGGGAAGAGGAGGTGGAGAGATGAATGGAGAAACGGTCGTGCATGACTGCATCTGCTCTCTCTGAATGGGGTTAATATGTGAGAAAACGTGCAGAGCAGGAAAGATTCTGGATCATCCGAAGCCATTATTTGAGTGGAATCTGGTCACCTGCGCAATTGGCTTCAAGATCATTAGCTAGAGACTTCATCTAGAACCAGGGTCTTTTTTCCTTTTTAAGGTTCTGTTGCAGGTAATTTTAAAATTATTGCACAAATCACCATCATGAAATATAGAAATAGAAAAATAAGAATGGAGAAGAAAACACACAAATAAAACATGTTATATTTCCTGAACATGTTATATTTGCTTATAATTTTTATGATGCATTATATAGCATTACATTTACATTAATGGGATTAAACTAGATGCCATGCTTAATAATTCACCTTCCCTCACTTAATTACGAACAACAGTTTTCTCATGTCAATAGATATCAACACTATCATCAGTTTTTTTGGCTAATTACTGTTATGTTGTATAGGCGTAGAAATAGTTATTTACCTAATCCCCACTTTTGGTAAGTTTGGTGTTTTCAGTACTCTGCAAATCCTCAGATCACTTTGAAAGAAATTAGCCTGGCCTGAAAATACAGACCTTAAACAAGTGGAAAAAACATATTTACAACTGAAGTAATCTTTGGAACTCCATTCTTCCAAGCTTTTGACACTGTAATTGCAGTGTATGTGAGAGAAGGGCTAAGGGAATTTCTGCAGCTGCCAAAAATTCTGCAAAAATTTTCTTCTTTTTGATGCCATAGACCAGGGGTCAGCCAAGTCCAGCCCACCACCTGTTTTTATATGGCCTGGGAGCTAAGAATTGTTTTTATACTTTTAAATGATTGAAAAAAATAAAAGGAAGGATAATATTTTGTGTTCACATAAATTATATGAAATTCAAATCTCAATGCCTATGAATAAAATTTTTTCACTTCACATAGTTTCCAAAGTTTAATTAGAACACAGCCTTGTTCGTTTATTTACATAGTGCCTATGGCTGTTTCTGTGCTCTGATGTTAGAGTTGAGTAGACATGGTAAATATGGTACAGTCCACAGTGCCTATAGTATAGTTCTTTATATAGAAGGTTTGCCAGTGCCTTCCAGGGGCTATTTTCTACTCGATATTAGAATTTCTTGTGTTCGCAATTATATCTACCTAGTCATTAAAATCTGGGGCTTTGTAATAATTTCTAGTCTTGGAGAAATTTTGGACTTGTACACCCACTCTTCAGTAATGAACTTATATGACTTACTTTTTTTTTCTAAGCCTCAGTTGCTCAATTTATAAAAATGGTAAGTTGAACTAGATCTCTAAGGAACTTCATTTATTTATTCCTCCAACACATGTATTCTTAGTGCCTACTAACATGCCAGGTTCCACAGAAACTCTGGAGTTTACTGATAGTGTTTGTGACATGGGACAATATTCTGTGGTTTTCGCTGAAATGTAAATTAGTGCTGATAAGAAAAGGAAACGTAAAGAGGTTTACCAGTCAGACATTCAGAAGGGTCCCCAGCAATCGTGCAGGCAAATAACTTCTCCCCTGAAATTAAATCTAGAGTCTCAAAGAATTCCAAATTTAATAACTTCTATAGGAGGCTTCAGAGAGAAAAAGATGTACCTCTGCCAACACCTTCTCCTCTCTTAACCTTTCACCCTCTCCAATCTATCAGAAGAGTCTTTCCTAAAAAATATTTTCATAAGATGTCACAACTCAAAGGGACTACCTCATTTGATGGAGAGGAGCTATAGTATGCCTCTTTTTCATTACAATTTCAGATCGGTGTGACTTATTGATGTAATAATCACCAACTGAGCCCCTGCTGTTGTGTACCTCAGTGGCTTGGGGTATCTTGCGTCTAGCTCTCTGCACCCAAACAGGGCTCCTCTGTGGACACAAACTCAGGTTGACTTTCTCTTAGCCAACCATGCTGACTTTTTCTAAACTTTTCAGGCATTGCAAACAATGACCCTTTGAGGCCATGAATGTATCTTTATAATTATTAATATTGTAATAATATGACAGCTAATGTTTATTAGACATCTATGTTCTAAGCTCTGCATTATGTTATACACATTATTGCATTTAATCCTCATAATAACCCCAAAGGTAAATATTATTAGTCTATTTTCTGGTGAAGGAACCAAGGCTCAAGGAACCTCAATCATTTATTCGAAGTCACTTAATTAGCTTGAAATCCACAGAACCAGAATCCAAATATGTCTGACTCTGAAGTCCTCTTTCTTAATAATATACCATACCTCTCTTTATTATCCTCTTTCCTTCTAATGCATACTCTCCCTAGTCCTTTGAATTGCCTCCATATTTTCTGCAATTTGATTCATTTTCATTCAACTAATATTAAGTTTCTGCTCTAAGTTCCAATAAACGGCCCACCTCTAATTATTTGAACAACTTTCTGCTAAGCCCTTTTAAGTTCATGTCTTGATTAAAAGCAGCTAGTTTTGCAATAGTCACACAAATGTTTTCTTATCTTAATTCTGATCTAGTGTCCCACATCCACTAGACTCTGTGTTCCCTAACATCAGGGGATCCCTTATTTCTATCTTCAGGGCTTAGCAGGTGACAAGACGAGAAAATCTTGGTATCGGTCACATCCTTGAGCCCCTCTTTATGGCTCCAGGACCTCCCACAGCCCCTGCTGAGGGCTCGGCCTTAGGCAACCATGTTTTATGGCTCTCTCTCAGTTTAAACAAGAGAAATTTATTCCTCGTCATTCCGAAGGCTGGGAAGTCGAAGATTAAGGTGCTGGCTGATTTAGCTCCTGGTGATAACCCTCTTGCTGGTTTTCAGATAGACTTCTTATTGCTCTATCCTCACATGGCAGAGAAAGACCATCTTCTTCATGTCTCTACGATCCTCTCTTTCTTAGCACCTGACCCAGGAGAAGCCAATCCATGCCAACAATTTATGAGTTACTGAGTTTCCAAAAGCACTACTAAAAATTGCTATGATCAGAGCCTGAAAAATTCGAACCAGGAAATGCAGCCAGATTCACCCAACTGGCAATGGAAGCCAAAGCTAAAAAGTTTAAAAGAAGAGAAATGCCATGAATGTGACAAAGGTTTGAGTAGAACAAATAAATGAGGTAGAGGGAGACATGCAGAGCAGGGGCATAACAGAGTGGGTAAACAGAAGCAGTTGTCCTTAGTGTACATGGGCCAGCTAGAGAAAGATAGCAATGATCCTTGCAGCCTTTATTTCTCAATGAGCTTCTAAATAGTTTCATATTTTTCCATGAACTTCAAGTCTTTCTTGTCATGTGTATCTTTCCATTGAACTTACACTTCCAGAAGTAGCTTAAGCTGCAAAACCTTGCAACTCAAGGAGCCTAAGGAACACAGGAAACATAAAAAAACCATTGGTTGGCTGACTGAAAAACTGAATGATGAGCCTTCAGCAGTCTGCAGCTCCTTGCATTGGTCTTTGTAGGGATGTGGATTTTTTCTAGCTGAATGCATAATTGGCACTAGAACCCTTGGGCATCAGGCAACCTAAAAAGCCTGTGTGTTAGCTATGGGCCTTCCAGCATGAACCATCTGCAATTTTGCAACAAGATCACCAAGAGTCTTACACACCAGGTTAGGTTCCATCCTGTTGCCATAGCAGTTGCCGAGAAGAAAATAAAGATTTGCTAGAAAATGGAGTCATGATACCAGCAACTCCTTTATTAATAAATATCGTGCTGAGGTCTTTTCCCAGGTTGCCATGTCACACTTGGACCCTTATTACTATCATTTCCTGGTATGACAGAAAGACAAGGCTGATACTATTTTAGCAAAATATCAATCTCAAAATAAGAATGAATCTCTGTTAGCCCCACAGTTTTCCCGGGGGTTGGGGGGCTGGGTGGTGGCGATGTCCTTTATATTTGACATTGTTTCATTTCCCTGTTCTTATTAAAGGCTAGGGAATAACTGCTTCAAGATTTTACAGTATCATCCATCCCTGACTGCCTGTGCTGGAAACAAGCAAAATAAGAGGTGATCCAACTTTGTGAGGGCTGATAGGACTGTGAGGTGATAGTTTGTCACCAGAGAACTCTAAGAACAGCCCTACTCTAAGAATAGGCTACTTCATATGATTCTCTTAGAGTTTCCAGCAGGGATAGCTAATAGAGTTTATCTGTTATGTTGGCTCCACTGGAAACAATTTGCCATCACTCCCTGAAACACCATGTAGAGAATTGTTAACTTTTGACCATGCTCAGTGGAGAGAATGTTATTTTCAATTAATAATGTCTGACAGGCACACAGAATAAGGAAGAGGCAGCATGAGTGCCATGGGCTAGAGTTGAGCACAGGTTCCTACAAATTTATAATTGGTCCTGTCACCACACAAATCTGAGTTGTTTAGAGAGGAAATGTCTGAGTCTTTAAGAGCAGTTTGTTACTTTCCTCAATTTTCCAAGGATGACATGAGAGAGATTATTGTTCCTGTATTTAGTTAGCTTCTAGCAAGAAATAATTGAATCTCTTCCCACCTATAATGCCAAGATCTGCCATTTGTGGGCTATACAACCTTCAAAAACATGTCTTAATTAATATCTCACTTTCAACAATCGGTAGATAATCCAGACAGAAAATCATAAGGAAATGTTGAACTTAAACTATACTTTGGTCTAAATAAACCTAACCTACTTTCCATTCGACAGCAGTAAAATACACAATCTTCTCAATAGCACATCTAACATTCTCCAGGATAGATCACATGAAAGTCCACAAAACAAGTCTTAGTAAATTCAAGAAGATTGAAATTATAACAAGCTTCTTTTCCAAACACAATGGTACGGCACTAGAAATCAGTAAAATTAAAAAACACACTTCTGAACAATGGGTCAAAGAAGAAATCAAAGGAGAAATCAAAAAATATCTTGAAACAAATAAAAATGGAAACACAAAGTACTGAAACCTATGGGATGCTGCAAAAGCAGTTCTGAGAGGAAAGTTTATAGCAACAAACACTTACATTAAGAAAAAAGAAAGATTGCAAATAAACGGCCTACCTTTATACTCAAGGAACTATAACAAGGGCAAACTAAAGGCAAAGTTAGCAGAAAAAAGGAAATAACTAAGATCAGAGCAGAAATAAATGAAAGAGACCAGAAAAACAATAGAAAAGATCAACAAAACTAAGAACTGTTTTTTAAAGAGTTAAACAACACTGACAAACCTTTAACTAAACTAAGAAAAAGAGAAGACAAATAAAATCAGCAATGAAAGAGGAGACATTACAACTGATACCACAGAAATGCAAAGTATCATAAGAGACTACTATAAATAATTACACACCAACAAATTGGAAATCTAGAAGAAATAAATAAATTCCTAGAAACATACAACCTACTAAGGCTGAATCATGAAAAAATAGAATATCTGAATAGACCAATTACAAGTAAGGAGATTGAATTAATCATCAAAAATCTCCTAATGAAGAAAAGACCAGGACTAGATGGTTTCCCTGGTGAATTCTACCAAATATTTTTAAGAGAATTAATGTAAGTTCTTCTCGAACTCTTCCAAAAAATTAAGAAAAATAAACACTCCCTCATAAACACATGATAAGTCCAGGATTACCCTGATACCAAGGCCAGATAAGGACACTACAAGAAAAGAAAGCTGCAGCCCAATATCTCTAATGAATATAAATGCAAAAATTCTCAGCAACATATTAGCAAACCAAATTCAATAGCACATTCTAAGATTTATTCATGAGAATCAAGTGAGATTCATTCCTGGGATGAAAGGATGGTTCAACATAAGCAAATCAATAAATGTGATACACCACATTAATAGAATGAAAGATAAAAATCACACGATGCAGAAAAAGCATTTGAAAAAATACAGCATCTTTTCATATAAAAACTCTCAACAAATTTGGTATAGAAAGAACATACCTCACTATAATAAAGTCTATATAAGACAAGCCCACTGCTAACATCATACTCAAAGGTAAAAGCTTTAAAGCTTTTCCTCTAAGATCAGAAAGAAGGCCACTCCCACCACTCCTATTCAACATAGTACTAAAAGTCCCAGCCAGAGAAATCTGGCAAGGAAAAAAAAAGTCATTACATAATAAACGAAGAAGTAAAATTTGTTTGCACATGACATGATCTTACATATAAACAACCCTAAAGACTCCACCAAAAGCTGATAGTCAATGAATTCACTAAAGTTGCAGGATACAAAAACAGCATATAGAAATCAGTTGCATTTTTATACGTTACCAATTAAATATCTAAAAAGAAAACAATCCCAATCATAACAGCATCAAAAACAATATAATATTTAGTAATAAATTTTACTAAAGAGGTGATAGATAGATCTACACATTAAAAACTATAAAAACTTTGATGAAAGAAACTGAAAAAGACACAAATAAACAAAAAGTTACCCTGTGTTTATGGATTGGAAGAATTAATATTGTAAAATGCCCATGCTATCCAAAGCTATCTATAAATTCAATGGAATCACATCAAAATTTCAATGACATTTTTCAGAGAAACAGAAAAAAAAGTCCTAAAATTTGTATAGAATAACAAAAGATACCACATAGAGAAAGCAATCTTGAAAAAAAAAGAACAAAGCCAGAGAAATCACATTTCCTATTTCAAACTATACTACAAAGCTATAGTAATCAAAACAGTATGGCACTGGCATAAAAATGGACACATAGATTAATGAAATAGATTCAAGAGCCAGAAATAAACCTTCATATATATGATCAACTAATATTTGACAAGGGAGCCAAGAATACTTAATGGAGAGAAAGATAGTCTCTTTTCCTCCATAAATGGTGTTAGGAAAACTGGATAATCAATGCATAAAAATGAAATTGGACCCCCTACATTACACCACTCACAAAAATTAACTTAAAATGGATTAATGACTTAAATGCAGGACCCAAAACTGTAAAACTATTTGAAGAAAATATAGAGAAAAAAATCTTGTCACTGGTGTTAGCATGTGTATGACACCATAAGCAAAATTAAATAAAACTTCGAAAAAACAATAGGAGAAAAGCTTCTCGATTTAGGACTAGAAAAATTTCTTAGACATGACACCAAAAGCACACTCCATAAAAGAAAAAATGGATAAGTTAAACTTAATCAAAATTAAAAACTTGCTCTGTGGGAGCTCCTGTTAGGATGAAAAGACAAGCTACAGAGTAGAAGAAAATATTTGCAAACCACATATTTGACAAAAGATTAGTACCTGGAAGAACACTCAAAACGCAACAGTAAAAGAACAAACTAACCAATTAGAAAATTGGCACAATACATAAAGAGACATTTTACTGACGAGGATAGAAAGATGGAAAATAAGCACATGAAAAGATACTCAATGTCATTAGCCATTAGGGAAACACAAACAAAAACTACAAAACTACGAAGAGATATGACTCGATACTTACCAGAATGGCTAAAATAAAAAATAGTGACAACATCAAAAGCTGGTGAGGATGTGAAGAAATGCACACTGCTGGTAGAAATGTAGAGTGGTATAGCCATAGTAGATAACTCTGATAGTTTCTTAAAACAATAAGACCTGTAACTACCACATGACCCAACAATTATGCTTTTGGGCATTCGCCCCAGAGAAACGAAGATTTATATTGACACAAAAACTGTACGTGAATGTTTATAACAGCTCTAGTCATAAAAGCCAAATACTAGAAACAACCCAGATGTCCTTCAGTGGGTGAATGGTTAAATAAATTGTGGTATATTCACACCATGGAGAACTGCTCAGAAAATTTTTTTAAAAGACAAACTATTGATACATGCTACAACCTGGATGAATCTCTAGACAATTATGCTAAGTTAAAAAAAAAAAAAGAGCCTCCTTAAAAGGTTACATGTTGTATCATTTCACTTATAGAACATTCTCAAAATGACAAAATTATAGAAATGGAGAATAGATTAGTGGTTTCTAGGAGTCCGGGATAATGGAGGAAGGTGTGTTGTGTCTATAAAAGAAAACATAAGAGATCTGTGTGGTAAAGAAAATATTCCACATCAGGACTGTATTAATGTCAATATCCTACTTGTAATATTACACTATATTTTGCAGATCAGCAATATCACCTGGATGGAAAGACCTGTGCCTACCAAGTACCTGTCACCAGATCCTAACACTGGCTTTCCCTTCACTAAGGCTCCAAAATAACGGGATGGGTGGATGGAATCATGGGACTATGAGGTAAATCCTGAAAAATGACTCTCCATGAAACAGAGTAATAAGGCGATTCAACAAAAGACGGTTAAGAAGGAACATGGTTCCAAGGAGGTATGTCTGAATACAAAGAAAAAAATAAAAGGAAAATAACAGGGACTCTTTGGAGACTATTTCCACATAATTGAAAGGTTTAGAGAGCAGTACTTGAATAGTGGGAGGAGAGTAATACAAGTTCTGTTCTAGCTTCTTTGATGCAAGAAAGAAGTCCTGGTGGACTGAGGAGCCCATGGACCTCTGAGTCAGACACCGATGTTTCCAGAGCAAGGAAAACATTTTTACTTCTTTTTTGATTAAGGCAAGAAGAGTTAATGGAAACACACCTAACTCAGAGACTACAAAACTTTGAGAGAATCTCGTGCGTGCGTGCGTGCGTGTGTGTGTGTGTGTGTGTGTAAAGAGAGAACAGACTCACTCACCTATCTAACTCACCTGGTAAGTTAGAATTGATAGGAGATACCATGACCCTTCCATGCCTATAAAACTAATATAGACCAGTGCCATCCAAGAAAGAGGATAACAGTCTAAAAGCACAGAAGTAGCACCATCTATTAAAAATGGATGGTGAATTGCCTCAAATCCAGAAAACAGGTGGTAACTTTTAAGTAAAGAATAGTAAGAAATAAGAGGGTGCTCACCTTACAGACAAGCATTATGGACACTTTGGTCTAGCCTATATAAATAACCCATAATGGGAATATAATTTCAAAAATTGATACATTTGCTGACAGCATATTTAGAACAGAAGGGGTGGTGCTTTCAGGCAGAAGGAGCACTCTCGATATGAGGAGTCCTTGGGGTCTTTTGCATTGGACTAGGGCTCACTTCCCCATGGAGGGTGCTGTCCTTGGGCAAAATGTCAGCTTCAGGTTTAGGAGGAAATGTCTCCAAACCTGAGCCCCCTTAAATTCTTTGTGGAACATGTATACGAGTATACATTAAAATAAAAATAATTAACAGAAAGGAAGAGAGAGAGAAAATCTCTTCTAAAAGTTGAGAGCCCAGTGAATTAGGACTTCCAGAACCATTCTGGGCCCCAACCAAGAGCAGCAGCAAAGCAGCAAACTCCTTTCCCATTGGGGATGGACCCCATGGTTTATGGAGGTGGACACCCCTACAGTTATTAAATGCGAAGCTTAGAATGTTGGGGTGTGACAGGCAGGTGGGGAGGTAGGAGAAAGACTGAGAGCTGTATACTGGAGATAAGGGGGAAAGTTAGAATAACAAGATCTAAATTGGATTATTGATCCAAAGGATTGGACAGAGAGAGGGAAGCACAGCATATCATCACATTGTGTTGAGGCCTGCTGTCTGGGAGCGAGAGGAATCAGAGAGGGGAAGGAGAAAAGCACCTTTCACAAGGCCCTGGCGGAGGCCAGCATGGTGCAGTCAGGCTCATTTATGGGGGACAGGGAAGTACATCCAGAAGGAAAGTGGGACTTGTCACCCAAAGACAGACTCGCCTTCCAGCTCTACTACCTCCTGGATCTGCAGCACTGGATCATTCTGAGCCTCAGTTTCCTCCTCCGTGAAAAGCAGTACCTGCTTTTGGGGCGGGGTGGGGGGGTGCTATAATAATCAAAAGGGAGGGAAAGGGGTTGCTCACAGTGTACACTAGTTTTTCTTCCTTCCTTCCTTCCTTCCTTCCTGCCTTCCTTCCTTCTCTCTCTCTCTCTCCTTCTCTCTTTCTCTCTCCCTCCCTTCCTTCTTCCCTCTCTCTCCTTTCCCTCCCTCCTTCCTTCTTTCCTTCTCTTTCTTTTTAGAAAACATTTGTGAGACAAATTCTGACTCAAATGAGGAACACCTAGTCTCTTTGCTGATGGAATCGTGAGAATGCTTTTGCCTTTGATCCAAATGCATGTGATTCCAAGAAATGCTTCCATTCCCAAGCCCTCTGTGGTTTGGTTTCAGAGTATCTGCCGCCCACAGGATAGCAACAGCGATGCCTACAGTCTTGGACTGTCATTCCTCCATGGACTCCAACAAAATGTGCAGGTTGGTGCTTTTAAAGAACCTTCATTCAGACTTAGAAGCAGTTGACTTCACATATACCTAATAATAGTATTAAACTAGAAACGCAAAAATCGTGAGAAAGGAGTATGCTGTATGTGCAATTTAGTACAGTTACTATAGGTGGACTTCAGATTTGACTCTGAGTTTCCTGGCAGCCAAGGCAAAACATTAAGTATATTGCAGATTACTTAATTCTCACTATCTGGTATACAAATACCAGATAATGAGAAGAAGAAGGTATACAAATTATTAAAATGAATTCTAAAACAAATTTATTAGAGTGAATACTGTGATAGCTTCAAAAGTAGTTCTATAGGAAATGCAGAAATCTTTTTAAGATGGCTGTTTCTCGTACCTGTCCTCAATAAAGACCAAGGACAAGATATTAAAGCATAATTGCAAACTTTTTGATCATTAGGAAACTAATGTCATTATTAAGAACAGCATGGTACAGTAGCTTTTTAGTTGTCCAGCTGCATTAAAGGATAGAGCTCAGAACACGTTATAGAGCCAAAGGAGCGTCTTTCCTTCATCAGACATATTCAACCCTGGATGTACATCAGACACAGCCTATAAATCAGAATCTTGGGGGGTGGATCCTAGAAAAAGCACTTTCTCTGAAGTTTCTCCTAACAATGCTCTTGTGAGGCCACATTTAAGAATCACTGATAAACTATCTTAGCAAAGGAGTTAAGCAACTAGAGGTCAGATCCTCCCAAAAAGACCACGGCCTTTTACTGCTGGTAGCTAACCTTTCGGAAAATGTAAATAAACCCTTGGTAGCTCCAGATAATTTGAAACCACCTCCCTTCATTTGATGAGTCCTGGTACCCCCTCTTTCCACGGCCTTCCTTCACTGTCATATTGGGCCCTTGAGTAATTATTAGCCCCTAAAACCTCATCAACCTCATACCTACAACAGCACTTGCTCACTGCTTATTATAAACTTGTTGAATTAACACATCAACACCCATTGTTGAGATGAGAAAACTGAGGCTTACAGAAATCAAGTGAGTTGCCAAAGATGACACATTTATGAAGTGGCAGATCAGGAATTCAACCACCTCAGTTCCCTCTTCTGTAAAATGGGGATGATAGTTTCTCTCAGAGCTGTGATCTCGCAGGCGAAATGCTTTCAGATGAATGTCACGGTGCTGTCAGGCAATAGTGCAACTTCTCCCGTTGGGGATGCCACTGACTTCCCTCTTATCTTTTTATGAAGCAGAAATTATTCTTTTAGAAAATGGCACCTCCGGCCTGCCTTCCAGAATTTGAGAAAAGTTTCTAGCATAATCTAACATAGGCCACTAGTCTTGGAGCCATGTCGCCCCGAGAAGACACGAATGTGAGATGTCAGAAGCCTCTCAGTCACACGCAGAGGGCCCTAGGTCCCTGTAGGGTCCTCACCATGGATCAGTTTTGCCCGCTTTAGGAGAGGTCTCACAAGGCCCAGGTCTACAGTGCAGAACTTACTCAGAGAAGAACGGCTTTGCCTCAAAGCCAAAAGGGCCTGTGCTCAGGCTGTTGCCTGTGTGAGCTGATTCTGCTCATTCTCAGGTGGAAGTGGCCAGAATCATTTCTTGTCCACCCATCCCCTGTCTGCCCCTGAGGCCGAAGGTACCACCTACATGCCCCATAGCTAGTGCTCTGTGGATGACCCCAGGTCCAGGAAACAGTTGCTGCTGACCTCCTCATGCTGGCAACCATGTTTTGTGCTGTTTAACAGCAGTGAGAGGAGCTGTGGCCTGCCCTGGGGAGTGTCTGCAGAGAGAGCAGGCACGGAATTGATTTTCAAGATTAACTGTCATCCCCAGCTGGGAAGCAGCATGCACAGGAACTGAGCAATCTTCCTAAGTTTTCTCCTGCTTCAGAAATCACTTTCTCTGCCAGGTGTCTGGTAAGACTGGATTGGTGAGTCCTAGGAGGTCTTTTCCTGGCCAATGAAGGATAAAGCCCTCCAGTGTGTGAGCATGAGGAAGCACTAAGATAACCTCCAGTAGGAAGGGCTTACCCTGTGCATTTCATCTTTTTGCTGTGTGGTTCTAGGCAAAAATTAACCTCTCTGAAACTTCCAAACCTCATCCAAAAAACATAAACTATTAACACCTATTTTATCATGTGCTTATGAAAATTGGAGATGATGTGTATAAAGTGCCTGGTCCATAAAGGCCTTCAATAAAATGAATGGTGGTCATTATTCAATTCCCACCTCTCCAGTAACTGACGTCACCCAGGGATGTCAAATTGAGTTGAAATTGTCCACAGGAACCATACAAAATAATAAGGGTGGTCAAAAAGGAAGTGAACAAATAAATATTTTATTTGAAGTAGAAAATTGTCGAATTCCCATAATCCAAGTTTCTGAAGGTTCCAGACCTTGGTGGTTGAGATCACCCTCTTCCCCACCAAGCTCACCTGCCCATCTCACCTCTAGGTGGTCCCCAAGCCATTCTGGTCCCCAGACAGATCCAGAGATTTAGCTTATCCTGTTTCTTGGACCAGCGCCAAAGCTCTTCTTTATTAATTTCGATCCATTTTCCTTGAATCTTCCATGCCTCAGGAATGCTCCTTTTGGTATAAGATTCCTGGTTTCCACGTTACTTGCAGGACTCCAAGTTCCATCTGTTGACATCCAATGAATGATGTGAGCTATTAGCCATGTCAGCTTGGGATGTCACAGGGTGCTCATTCCTGTGAGAACCAGCTTCCCTGCCACTGTTCATAAACCAGGCTTCAGTGTTTCTCACCTAAATCAGGATCACACAGGATGCTTGTGAAAGATGCAGAGCCCTGGGCCACACCAGTGCCTACCCAAGCAGAATCTCCAAGGGCAAGGCTAGCAATCTGCCCATGCAGAAAGCGCCCAACTCATTATTATTCTCATGAAAGTTTGAGAACCACTCAAGTACAGTAACAGGAAGGACTCTTAAAATATCATAGTCCCCTCCGCTTTTATCTGTTGAGAAGTGGGTGTAACCATCTGAGTGAGGCAATCCACTGTGCAGAAGCATGTATTACCTGTGAGTGCCCCGCATGTTCAAGGTCATGACGAGGAATCTTACTTCCATATTCAATTGACGTAAATGTAATTTCATGTAGCACAGAGCTGGCCAACAGAAGGTATGCCCCGAGTACTGAGTTTACGTCAATCTCCGTCTGATGGGCAAAGGAGATAAGAGTATTTTATTTTTAATTTAATGTTGCCAAAATGATTACTTGATATCCATGGAAAAAATATTTGTGTATGCACACACACACACACACACACACAAACACACACATCTGACTAGCAGAAACAAGTACATTCTCTCAGACTTATGGTAAAAAGGGGGAAATAAGTAATATTGAGGGCCTACTATATGCCTGGCATTTTTACATAATTATCTCATAGAATCCTGCCAACTGACACAGGTAGGCATTATTAGTTTCATCTTCAGATAAAAATGGTGCCACGAATTTAATAATTTTTCCCACTTCTCTTAGCTATCAAGTGGCACAGTCCATCTTCAAACTGAAGTCTGGCCGATTTAAAACCTGCACCCTTGGTCTTTATCCTTTGCTTCTTTCTTAATTTATATTTCCGCAGCTCTTCATATTTAACAAAAAAGCATGTGTCAGGAGATCAGTGTCTACTAGGGAGTATAAAAGAAATGGACAAATGTCTATATTAGGAGGCTGACCTGGATTTGAAGAGAGATATGGCGTTTCGATCTCACTGTGGAGATTTAGGATTGGACTGGAAGGATGGTAAAGAATGCTCTAGGAGAGAGAAAGTGAGAGGGCATATCACCTGGCAGGACCAGCATCAGTAATTGTGTGGAGGTGGAAATAACAAGAAACCTAGATTGATTGGAGCAGCAGTTAAGGCCTTAGGAAGAAAGCAAGTATGGACTTACAATATGGTCACCAGGCATAATTTTATACTTCTCCAGCAGTACTTTGCAGCCCTGATGATTGGAGACAAAGGAACAGCACCAGGACTTGTTTAGGTAGAAACGGCCCAATGTTAATGCGTAAGGGTTGGCAAGAAGTGTTCTACAGCTGGCTCTGAAGCCCCAATGGGCTATTCAGCAAGGGAAATCGCAGGAGGAAATTAGGATGAACCACGAGAACACGAAAGATTGAAGATTAAGAGTAGGAGTCATAATGAGAGGTTTAGCAACTTAGATCCCTTCAGCTGAAAGGAACAGAAAAATCCTAAATCAAACTAATATAAATAACAAGGAAATAGTGAATTTACAAAAAGTCCATCGGTAGGGCATCACCACATGAGGACTGTGAGGGTCTGACTGTATTTCTTATAATCCATGGGCTCTGTCCTTCTCTATAAGTTGGCTTCATCTTCTGGCCAGTAGCAAAATGGCTACAGGAATTACAGCAGTAACCGTCAGAGAGCATATTATTCAGAGGAAAACAGGGACTATCTCTTTCTCTTATTAGGAGAAAGAAAACCTTTCTCCAAAACCCTCTGACAGACTTCCCCTCCTGTCTCATCATCCAGAATTAGGTCACATGCCCAAGCCTAAACCAAACAGAGCAGAAGGTAGGAATTCTCATGACTGACTTCTCTGAAATAAAAGAGGTGTTGGACACTCAGCTAAGTGGCCACGACAAGGGGAAAGGAAGGAGCCCTCAAATTCTCTCTAAGACCTTGGGTGCTTCTCAGACATCCCCTCTTCTAATTCTCTCATCCACTCTCCAGGCATATGCTGTTACCTTCTCTGTATTAATAGGAAATCAGAGGCTCTGGGAGGCAGGCCACTGCCCAAGGCCCCGCATCTTTACTGTGCTCCAAAGCCCTGGCTCTTTTTATCACTCTCCACTGTAGACTCGGAGTAAAGTGGAAAGACAGAAGCTGTGCTCAGAGGGGATTTCCAGTGTTAAATATCTTACATGTGGCAACAATTCTTTTCAAGTGTTACACGCTTGGTTGGCTTCAATGAAGACCTCTAGGACTGAGGACTGTGAGAGCAACAGTTGAAAACATCATCAAAAATAGAGACACCTCAAACAGGTAGCCTTCCCTGGGGAGTAATCCTAGAAACAGCCAATGGGATTGAGGAGGGTGGCTCAGGTATCAGATGCTGAGGGGTCCCATGACAAACCATACAAATTGAACAGTGGATGAAGGAGGCTGGGCGAGGAGCCAGCCTGTCTGAACAGGTTGGCTTGGACATCAGTATTTTCTTTCGCTCTTCCTCTTACATCCTACCAGATGCAGAAACAGATACCTGTCTACAATCTGACTCTGAAGAGCTACAGCTCCACAGTTCATCCTCCAGAAGGTTGGAGCCAAATCAGGCGATGTTTCTTATTTCCTGGGCATTCAATGAATGAGAGAAATCTATGCAGTGGAGGCAACATTAGTGATCACCTAGGCCTTCCGAAGTGGCGAAAAATCCAGAGAAGTCAAATTACTTATCCTGGGAGAGTAGATCTAGAACTGAACCAAGTCTTTCGACTATCAGACCAATGACTGTTCCACTGAACTGCGCTGCTTTCCATCATCCAGTTGACAAGCAAAACTGAAAGCAGATGTCTTCTCCCTTGCTGAGAGAATCCCAACCCCACTGCATCGGATGTCTCGGTTTGGGTTAGCTTTCTTCCAGAGTCCCCTCTGCATTAGCTGTTGATTCTTCTCAGGGTCAGTAATGGCAGAAGGGTCTCTCTCTCTCTGCATCAGCCTCTACAGAGCAGGGTCTGCGTGGTCTATATTTCACATTTTACTCTGTGGTTATTTCCTGTGTTGTGCCGACTGTGTCCCCTCACCTCTAGAACTAAGTATAGCTTTGCTCTTTAGCCATTTAATCCCTACATATATTAATAACACAATGCTAAAGCATTAGGAATTATTGGAGTCGAAGATGTGAAGGCAGAAATGGCCTGGAATGCCAGCTGCTCTTTATTTAGAGCAAAGGTGATTGTAATTCTTAAAGAGCAATAAACTAGATTTTGGACTCAAGAGTCAGAGTCAAAAGAATGGGAACATCTGAAGTATCCTCAATCTTTGATTCCAAAACTTAGAAAAATCTAGGAGCTTCTCTGCCATCCCAGTCCCATCCCTACCAGTCCAGTCTAGCTTGACTTTGAATTCTAATGGATCTTGGTGACTAAAGATGAACCTATATTGTAAGACTTTCCAAAACCAGCCTCCAGGCTTAGCGTACTAGAGGCTTGTAGCTAGTCAACAGGAAAAAGCAAATGGAATTAGTTGAATTCCACCACTCATTTTAGAAGACTTGCAAAATGCCGTTAGGAATATCTGATGTTGAGTTCGATTGAGAATGACATAGGTAGGACATAGACATCGTTAGTCTTTCATCTACTCCTGCAGGAACACTGGATCATGTGGAATACTCCTAGAGTCACTCCTTCATCCGATGCCATGAGTTAGTGGTCAATGATAACTCTGTCTATTCCTCTTCTCCTCTCCGTAGTTCATTATGCTGTAAGGATGGAGATCCAAGTTGTGTTCATCCTTTACTCCCTGGTAGCACCCTCCAGAGCCTGGACTAGGGTGAAGCAAGCCAGGCAGCTAGGGCACAAACTTTAAGGAAGCACTTACTCTGACAGTCCTTAAATTTTAAGCACCTGACTCGCTTCACCCTATTCCCTATACTATCATTCTCCTGAATAGCTGACATGCAGGAGATGGGTGGTGACTATATGTTTGCATAATGTTCACTCTGCTCCTTGAAATCCTCAAATGTCTCCCTATCACCTGTGAGATAAAGTCCGCTCCTGAATATGCCCAACAAGCTCTTTGTGAGTTGGTTCCTATCCTCATCCATAGCATCAGAGACCTCTACTCTTTGCCTTAGTTTGCTCTCTAGCAATCATCAACTCCTCGAGGTCCCCTTTCATGGGGACTAGAACTGATTTCATACTCAGTGAAAGACTGCCAAATGAATAAATATGAGACCTGAAACACTATTAACACACTGATGCCAAGTGATGGAGGGAAAAGAAGACCTGTGGACTAAGTGTGGCAGTAGCTGAGAGGGCAGGCTTTGGGTGTGAGCCTGTCTCTATCAGGAGCTTTGTCTAGGGACAACTGATTTTCCCTGGGCCTCCTTTAAAAAGAAAAAACGGCACCTATTTCATTGGTTGCCGTGAAGATTTTTTTTTTTAAATAGTTCATGTAAATTCTTAGTACAGTGGCTGACACATATAAGTGCTCAATAAGTGGTCATTAATGTTCTTACAAATTGGAAACAAAATCCAATCTTAGAGAAGTATTTATAAATCTACTGACTGTAGCTGAATTTCAGGAGGTGACAGCAACATAGAGCTAGCACTTAGATGCAGCCAGTCATCCAGAGAAGTCCAAGTTCTCTCTTTAACAGGTACCTGCCAAGACCAGGATAGAGAGACACCTTTCTAGAGTGCAGACATGTGCTGGAAGATACCACCAAAGAATAGAGGTCCAGAGTCTGGGTTTCCATGTATCAGTAGCAAGACCCTGCACCAGAATTTGTTGCTTCATTACTTAGTGTCTGAGCCTTGAAGAAAACATGTAAATTATGCAGAAAGTCACCATATTGTTGGAGGCAAATGAGACCTTCATTATCCCTGTGTGAGCAGGGCTTAGCCAACAGAGCAGAGAGAAACAGTAAACCCATCGAGGTCTGGCAGCACAGATGGGCGCTCAAAAAGATTCCAGGGACCCTCAGAGCAGGGCCAAACGCTGTCGTTGTTCAGGCAGTTAACACATGGCTAGGCACGTGGCATGTCCCTAATGACTGCTGCTCTTCAGCCTTCTCCGGGGAGGCTGTTTATTTGCCCACAATCATCACCACCATGCCCACGAAACACAGAGCCCACAATCAGGAGTTTCTCCTCATCTCCCACTGCCACTTAGAGGAATTCCCATTCCTGTGTCATTCAAAGACCCTCCTGTCTCAATGAGTCATGATATCAGGCTATACCATTGTCTCCTACCCCCACCCCTCTTACACATTGACTATATTCAAATTCATCCCCTGTGTTTACTGGGGAACATGGCATCAAGTGCTTGGCATGGAGTAGATACTCAACATTCGCTGAATGTTGGCACTGGTTCACAGCCTTACTCTTCACCCCCAACCCCTGCTGCCATCTCATATGCCCTTCAGATCTGTTGAAGGATTCTTCCAGGATCTCAACTTCCAGAGTCTTGCTTAACCTGTTTCCATAGCCTTCTCTTCCATTCCAGGAACTCATACATATGGCCTGCCAACATCTACCTCTAAAATCTTCACCTCAAAAAATCATCAACCTGATCTCATCTTTTATTCCTTCCCCTTTCCCATTCTCCACAAACTTGATCCAAACCATCCACCCTCTTCTCAAGTCCTGTACTATATCTGTTCTCTCACTACCTCAGTCATCTCTTACTTTACATCATAAGGTCACTGCATATAAATTCCCCCCAGAACCCTTCCCATTCACCTCCAAAATCACATCTATTTTCACCTATTACTATTTCCTCCCTTGTGGCCTCATAGGAAGGAAAGCTTCTTTTAGAGATGATTCCTTTACTCTTGTATTCTATCATCATCTTCTTGAAAAAGTGAACATTTCAGCAATCTGTCTCCTCTATCACTCTACCTCTAAAGTTACTTCCTATTTGTCAAACCCAGTGAACTTTTAGCTCTTAATTTTAGTTGATTTATGTGAAGCATTTAACAAGATTGACCACATCCTTCTTCTTAGAACCCTCTTCTTTTTCTTCCAAACTAGCACTCACCTTGGGTCTTTCTCTTCCCTCTATATTCACCCTTGCTGGTTGCTTTCCCTAGATTCTTTACCTTTGTTCACTCTTTAAATTCTGATGTTTCTGGGGATTTTTCCTAGATCCCTTTCTCTTCCCATTGTGTACCCTCTTCTTGGGTCATGGTACCCATTCGCATGGCTTCTGCCATATCTGTGCTATATCATGACTCACAAATCAGTCTCTCCAGCCAAAACCTCTCCCTTTAGATTCAGACTCATACATAAAACTATACATTGAAACCTCCACCTACATGTCTGTCAATACACTCAATACTGTACAGTCTCTTCCCCAGCAATATTCACTCTGCTCCTGTATTCTCTGTCTTACTTACTGGCCCCACCATCATCTAGCTGAGGCTCAGACATGTGAGTGACTAGGCCAGAATTGAATCTGGTCTAGTGTTTTTCCTTCTCTCACTGAGTTTGGGTGAAGAAGAGCTGGGCCTGACGAGAGATTGACTGTAATAGTTAGCAGTAAAGTAGCTGACCCTCTGGTGTGAAGGAGCTTTCAGTCACGATAGAAGGGCTGAAAGAAATTGACTAGGAGGTAGGGACCTCTGGCATCTTGAAGAAAGAAACAGAAATTGAGAAGTGATTCCTGGCATTTAACTAGCAGGAGGCCCAGGTAATTGACCAACACCACTGAAGGCCATTCTTTTAATAGGGTCTCTCCAGTTTGGAAAAATACTTTGAGTGCCTGAATATTGAGCTCTGAGATGGGGTTAGGAAAGAGCAAATCGTGGTCCACTCCTCCATACCTTCCCACCAATTCTGCCCTCTTACCAGATATGACTTGTGAAAAGCAAAGAGAACTTTATGTTTGTATATGAGGATCAAAAGTAGCTACAGCCAAAAGACCTACAGAAAATCCATATGCTTGTAAGTTCAATCCTATAGTTTCCACTTCTGTCTCCTCGCATAGCTGATTTAAATGTTGCCTTCGTTCTATTGCAGACATTTCTGTAAGGATGCAGCATTATTGACATAGCATTATTATTTTAGTGATGAAGATAGCATTATTATTTTAGTACTCCCTACTAGTCACAGATAATTCACTTCTCCAAGTGGCCAATGTTGCATATGAAGTGCCACATCAACTTCCAAGGCAGGCCAGGCTGAGAAATCTGAGAGCAGCCTCTGTATGTTGATTGAGTTCTGACGGATTGAATTTCCTCATGGTCTGAGTGATCTGAACATCAGACAGTGATGTACATTTACCAGAGTGCAGGTTGCAGTGACAATTTCTGCTGTAAAGTCATGGTACGAGAGTTATATGTGGAACAGAGCACATGTTTTTTTACTTTGCTTTAAGCAAATAGCTAGTTGAACAGATTATGCAAATGAAATGTTCCCAAACACATCTCTGAGTAAAATGCATAGACCTGTATATATTATAGCTGAGGAGGTCCAACTCTCATTTCACACATGCAAGGATATGGCAATATTAATTTTTAAATTTTTCTTTTAATCAATAATCTTAACACCAAGTCTCCAAACCTCCAAGCAAAGAAGAATTCAACTCAGTCTTCTAGGGATTTCTCCTGCAGGGCAAGATACCTGGATTTTATGTAGTGCCACTAAACCTGGGAGCCTCCCTTGCCTGAAATCATTAGCTACCAGTTTATCCTGGTAGCCTAAGACATCCATTTTTCAAATGCACATGGTCCCTTTAGGTCCACTATTTCGGCTGCCTCTGGGGCAAAGTAAAATGTTTCAAGTCTGAGAACCACGCAGCCATTCTCCTCTGAGGCCCACATGGACCAGGGTGCTTCTGCCCATTCCCATGGGGCCCAGTGACCACCTTTTCTCTCCCTAATTTCTACAGATGCCTGCTTTGATCTCTCTTTCAGGATTTCTCTTGATAACAAGATCTCTCTGCCCCCTCCCTCTAATACATTGAGCATAATCTCCTCAGTGGGCTTAAATTTTTGAAAACAAAAGCCAAGAAGAGAAGTTTCTTAGAGGCCACTCCTGCTTTCTATTCTATCACAAACCATTTTGAGGCAAGAAAGCACAGTTTCCTCCCTGCTTAAATGAAGGGAAAGAAGAGAGCACAGAGGAGAAAAATATCACTTTGTATCTCCAAAGCCGACTTTACCATTTAGAGTTTCCATCAGTGTGCACTCTGTGTGACAGATCATTTATCCACAGGAAAAGTAAGATGAGATCTTTTGAGGGCCAGCTCTTGGATGGCGTCATGGTAGACTGGTACCATGAAAGACCGAGGCTCCAAAAAGTAAAGCCTTCCAATTAGTGTGAGTTGGAACAGGAGGTGAACCTTGGTCTACCTGACTCCTAGATTCTCTGCTCCTGTACTTCCCTGCACCCTTACTCCCTTCTGTCTCCGTCTCAACAAGGCTGCCCACAGCAAGGCTCACAGCTCAGGCAGCCAGGCTCTCCACCATGTGAGGCCAAGTGGTACATCTTCTTTGAGCTCCATGAGTCTTTAGGCTGTGCTGCTACTTCCCTTAGAGTATCCTTTCAAGACTCAAACCCAGCTCAATGCCACTCCTCATGATTCCCTTTCCAAATGGCTGTGAGCTCTGTCTCTCTGTATTTCTCCCATTTAACTATCCCTCTATAGTGACCCTTACCTCATCCTTCCTTGGACTTTGGGATTTATACACATGTGTCATGTCCTTCAGTATACTGTGGGCTCTGACCATGTCTGATTCAGACGTGAATAATAAATTCTCCCAAAAAACAAGGCCCGACACCAAGGAAATGCACAAGAAATATTTGCAGAATAGAAAGAGGGACAGATAGATGGGTAAATGAATGAATATATAAGGAAGGGAAGGAATAAGTAAACAAACTAATGGATTGAGTTGAGAATGAAAACCCACAGATTATGGCAAGAATCATAAGCGGTCATCATAGAGTGTGCTGAGACAGAGATGGGATTCACTGCAAAGAATGATGGATGGAGAGAAAAAACACACACTGAAATTAAGTTGGTGCCAAAATTCATATATGGTTCCAGGTCTGGGAACTGAGGAAAATACTTCTCAGGTCCAATCTTCACCTTGGATTCACTTTATGGGGATGTGGGTATGGGTTTTTTGTGTTTTTTTTTTTGGAACTCTTCACTTCTATCATGCCCCAGCCCTTCTTTCTACTCATTAATGAACATCCATAATACAACGTGATAATGGAGAATGATTCTGGTACACTCACAATGTGCCAGTCATTCTTCAAGTATCTCATTTAATTCTCACAACCACAAAAGGAGACATGTACCATTATTTATCCCATTCTATAGATGAGGAGACTAAGGCTTTGAAATGTTAAACGATTTTCTTAGGGTCATTCAACTAATAAATGGCTAAGTCAGAATTTAAACCCATATCACTGACATCACTCTCCTATCAAGCTTTCTAGCAACACGTTCCCATGGCCAGGTAAGTTTCACTCATTGACCCCTTGCTCTGTGATGCACTAAATGCTCACTCTGTGGACAGTAATCTCATGGCTGAGGCACTGCTCTGATTCCCACTTTACAATCAAGGATGCTAAGGCTCGTGTGACCAGGTAACACTCCTAGAAAGTGAGAAAACTAGAATTTAAACCTAAACTGACTTCTTCCAAAACTTATGCCCTTTACCACAATATACTATATCCCGAAAGAAGCATGGAAAGAATCCTATACTTGAAACTGGACTGTGTTCTAGTCTTGGTTCTTCTACTTGGGCCTGTCCCTTGGGCAAGTCATTTAACATTGCTGGGCCTCAGTTCCCTTACCCATAAAATGGAGCCCACCATGCCCCTCGTGAGGGTTAAATGAGAAGTCAGTGTTGATGAAAGCACTGTACAAATCTTTATTTCTGTGAAGGACAAAGGGATTGGTAGATATGATTGTACTTGAATAAAATGAGTCTCACAGAGATGAAGTGTCTGATCTAACAATCGCACAGAGTCCGATCATTAGACCAGGAATAAAGCCCAGATGTCCCCAGGCAGAAGTCCATATCCCTTCTGCTAGGTGGCCAAGGATCATTATTTGCAAAGGTGAGACCCTGCCAGCCCCACAGTTTCTTCAGTTTCAGTGTGTGTCATCGTTCCTCTCTCCCATACCACCCAGCTCTTTCGAGGCCCCTTGACTTTCAGGGTAAAAGCTTTTTTCCATCTTCTCTTGGCTTAACTGTTAAATTAAGTGGTCTTGTTCTTTTAAAGAGTTCCACTCAGAATGAGCAGTTTTGAGAGAAGGCAGCGTGAGCCTGGTCAGGCACGCTTGTCAAGTGCTTGAGATCCTCTGCTAATGAACATCGTTTTGGAGCTGCTTGGGATTAAGCCATTATCTGTGCCATCTTCACCTGACCCTGTATGGACCAAAATTCATTCATTCTGTGCTTAAATAGTAAGGCTTTACACTTCCTTTCTCCCCTGGTATCATTTCTCTTCAATCTCCGGGACCCATTATGCAGCAATTTTGTTTTCTCCGATTTCATTTTCACGTTCAAAGTGAATGTCATTTGTCAGGCAGACCACATATTCTTTGGATCCCTATCTGTTAAGTTATTTCTGAACTTGACTTTTCGAGGGCCCCATTCTGGCTGACTTAAATTCTTCTCTGTCTTCTACCATTTCCCCCTTCTCTCTGAAGGCAGCCATTTGTGGCTTCATTGTCCAGAGAAGCTGTTTCTGGAAGCGCTTATCTGTTACTCCAGCTGGAAAGTTATCATTCTATCTAAATTAGCTAGTGTGATCTCTTATCCGAACTCGGGCAGAACTGATCATTTGTATGAGAACTCCCCATCGGGTTTCAGACCCATCTGCAGCATCATTCTCGGACGATTCTCTTTGGAACTAAGATTCAAGCCCTCAATGTTTTGAATATGAAGGTTGTTTCTGTAGCCACTTTTCAGAAGAACATGCCACTCTTGCAAAGATCGTGCCTAGAATCCCAATTAGGCCATTTCTTATCCCAAGACCATCTCAGAGGAAATGTCCTGCTAAGACCCCTAGTCTTTTCTGTCCTGGTATTACCAACAGTAGAAAGAATGTGTGATGGGGGTGGGGAGACATAGCTCCAGAGTAGCAAGAAATGATTTCATGCAATTCGCCTTCAGGAGTTGTAGTAAGAAGGTTTTACAGTGAAACCATGACTGCTAAGATATGTTAAAAATCATCTCACAAGAGGACTGGCAGCTCCGTTCTACCCCAGGTTGGATAGACCACAGATAGAGTGTTAGGCTGGATCTGAAGTACCCCGAATTCAGAGGATGTGACCACATGTAAATTCCACAGAGAATAATGAAGTCTGTGAAGAGATCGAACTGCGAAAGATGGTTAAAAGAACTGGAATGTTTAGCCTGGAAAGGAGAGTCTTTTGCAGGGATAAGCAGGATGGAAAATTCTGTCTCAGATTCCTGTTTTACAAATTAGAAACCTGAGAAAACAGACTCACGAAATAACCAAAGGGAACTTTTTAAAGAATACATGAGATCATTTGCTTTGCTGCTTAAAACCTGCCAACAACTCTTCCACTGGTGTTAGAATAAAGGGCTGATCCCAAGCCATGGTCTCCAAGACCTCACAGAATGGTGCTAGCCTCCTGTACTAGGTGAGAACCAGCTAAGATGGTACAGTTAAAACCATGGTTTAGACACAGTAGAAGTTTATTTCTTTACCATTTTATAATCAACACTGCAAGTTACAGACCAGACCAGGCTTCAGTAGGGGTCAGTTAGCAAAAACCGTCAGCTGATACTTCAGGAACATATCCCCTTGCCTACTTCAGCTATATAATGAAGAGTAATAGGAGGAGTAGGCTGGACCAGAAATTCTGCACATCCTTCTGGAGAGTGTCAATAGAGGGCTGGGGTTGGGAAGAGGAAGCCCAGCCATACAGGTGCCAGGATAAGAGGAGTCTTACAAACTCACTAGGAAAATCAAGGCCTGGAGCGAAAGCAAGAGGGCGAGAGGTTGCTTAGTAGTTTATTTGCATGGAACATGAGTGTTGGGTTTTCTTTCTTTCTTTCTTTCTTTTTCAGGAGCTGTGTGTGTGTGTAAGTTAGCTGCTTCTGGTATCCAACTGGGAATTTGATTCACTTAACTTGTTCAGAGTCAGTTGCAATAAACCAGGTGGTTTTGCATTGCTCATGCAAATCACTTTCTCCTCACACATGGCTACAGTCCCAGCTGCCAAAATGTTGTCATGTTCTTGTCTCTAGAGCCTTAATAAGAAGAAAAAATACAGTCTGTAGCATATATGTGCTCAACACTCCCTGGTTGTCACTGAGCCTGTGTGGTCACCGCTAATGCTGGCAATGGGCCAGTTCAAGCCAAGAGAAGAGGTGTGCGGGTGCTGATAAGACTGAAGGGCTGGGGCTCCAGCTCCTCAGGTCACAGATTCTGCTGACCTACTCAGAGCATTGGCTCATTTGAGCCAACACAACCTTGGGCACGAAGACTAAAATCCCAAATTCCAGTCCTGCCTTCATATGCCTGACTGGGCTTGAAATAACAGTGCCCTAGTGACCTCATTCTTATGAGAAATGCGACAATCAAAATCAAGATTCCCAATTGTTTTTACTTCACAGTACAGAAAAAGATATTTACGCAGCACACTAGTATAAATATGAAAGGTTACTTGTACCAAACATGACCTGTAGAGGGTTTTGACCTCTCAGCCTCCGCCCATCTATCTTCTGGCCAAAGGATCCATGGCTAATGGTAAACTGATTGGCTGCTACCAAAATTAGTGTCCCTGCCCACAAGATTATATTTCCTTATCTTGTGGACTCATACATGGCCACGTGTCTTGCTTGCGAGATGCAAGCAGAAGTGACATACCACTCTCCAGCAGAATCTTGAAGAGCCAGCATATACTCTACCTGGATCTATCCCTCTATCACAGGGACCAGCAATGTTCCAGATCATCCTGGATGCCAGAGTGAAGACTGTGTGGAGCAGAGCCACTGCCAACTCACAATGGCCATCTAGTATGAGCAAGGAATGATCTCTTCTTTTAAGAGATCTGAGGTTACTGCAGCAAAACCTTTCCCATCCTGACTGTGCTGTGGCAAATTCAGTGGGACCCTTGGAATCTCAGGGAAAGCTCTAGTTAAGAGTGCCAGGAAAAAATGTTAATTGCTCACATACACATGCACCAATGGAGTATAAAAAATTTTTCTGAGTTTCTTTCAGCTCTGTCCTCTGAGAAGTTCAGCTTTATTCCCAGGCTCACAAAGAGATAGCCCAAAATTCCAGTTATCATATCCATACAAAAGGAAGTCATTTCTGTGTCATTCCATAGAGAGTTAAAATCTCCCAGAAGTTCTGCTGAAGCATCTGTATAATTAAAATAATAATAAAAAGCATAGGCTATAGCATCACACAGTCTGAGTCCAAATCTTGACTGGGTGATCTTGGACAAGGGACTTAATCTCAGCTTCTACATCTATAAAATGAAAATAACAATAGGACCTAACTCAGTAGATCATTGTCAGGAATAAGTAAGGTAGTACATATAAGAGTTTTAGACCAGTGCCTGGCATAAGACACACTTTGTATATGTTAGTAGTGGACACTTAACAAGTTATCAGTCTCCTATATTATAGCTTTTCATTAGAAATCTTCTGATATTATCAGTCCCACCTTAATCTCCCTTGCAACAAATTTATCTGTGGCCAACTCAAGATTATACGGGGAAGGGAATTCTGGAAAGCAGAGTTCCAGCTTAGCTAGATTAACACAAAGCACAGCTACCATAGCCTGGAAAGGTAGATCTTGGCCAATGGTGCTGCCAAGCTAAAGATTGGGGGTGGAGGGGTGGGAGTGGGAAGCAAAGTATTAGAAAATATTTGTTTTCTTTTTAAGTAGATGCGAATTGATCAGCTTTGCATTTAAAAAGATCTCTTAGGTGCCAGGGTGGAAAATGACTGGTGGTGGGAGACAGGACACAGGAAGAACTGTTGCGATATTCTGTAATTTCTAAGGTACCGTTGCCAATCCTTGTGAACAAGGTGAGATGGGAATGTACGAGCAAACAGTTGTGAATGTAATTTTAGTTCTAATTATCTGTGATATAAAATCTATGTATACACCCTGGATTAAGATACTTTCCTCCCCCTAAGAGACATTTGGTCCTCTTAATTCATTTCCAAAAATGTGGTATTTGTTATTTAATCCTGAAAATTTCCCATGACATTGTAAATGATGCGAATAATTCACTTATATTTTCTCATCATGTGCAATGTAGAAAAAAAAGCTATGAAAGATGCTGAATCTATTTACCTAAAACCGAAGAGCTTCTTGACTAATAGCTCTAGACTCACGTGTGAATTTCAGTTCAGAAAAATACATTTGGAAGTAAGAGAGAACAGAATGCTCACCTCATGGAACAACTCTCCGCACTGGAGATCTACGTGCTCCCCCCTCCCTCCCAGCTCTCCTTGTGATTACTTGGGCTTACATGTGTAGTTCTAGCCAATGGATTGTAAGCAGAATTGACATGTCCCACTTCTGGGCCAAGGCAGCTTGGAGCTAGGTCACAACTTGGAGGCAGATGACAGAGCTACAAGATGAAGGATGGGACATCATTGAGAAATGGGTTTTAATTACAAAAAATAATTGGGGATTCGTTAGCTTAGATGGTCTAGCATAGCCTGACTAATATATCTGCCAAAACCTGTGTCAGGCACCTTCACACCTGTTTTCCTCATTGATCCATCCCAATGAGCTTATAATAAATTCAGGGGTTGGAAAGTTACGTAGCCTGCCAAAGTTCACATAGTTTGTAAGTGGCACTGATGGAATTTGAACCAATTGGTAAGGGTCCAAAAACTGCTTTTTCAATCCTGCCAGACATGGCACATCATTATCTTCTAAAGGATCTGGCCTTGAATGGACAAGAAACATGGACAAGAAGCACTGGGAGAGACACAAAGTTCTATTTGGTCTAAGGTCCTCATCAGGTCTTCAGGTCTTCTCAAGGCAAAGCCTTAATAGCTCTGCTCTCTATTCCTGTCCCCACTCCTGAATCCTTTTCTTGTTCCTATTATAAATAATTTAAATGCTTTCCAGTTAAACCTACCTAATTACATATTAATAGTTCCTAAATCAAAAGATCATTGCTGAAATTAATTACAACAGAGACATTTGTTCATATAAACCCAATCCCTACTGCATGTAAGAAACAGCACAATCTACAGACTGAACTTCACAGACCAAGATGAGCTTTTACAACAAACAGATGTCAAGCAGGGTCTTCTTTGGTAAAGCAGGAATTACATCATTACTTAGTAACTCAGAGAGGGGAAAGTTAGTTCCAAAATAAGAAAATTTGGCTGTGAAAGCCAAATTCTAAATTTTAAGCAATGTTGCAAAGTAGACGGGGCAAGAGATGGAATCAGAACAATGAGGTTAACACTGGCACTGACCCTTATTTGCTGTGTGCTCTTGAGTAATTCACTTAACCTCTCTGGACCCCAGCTTCTTTATTATCTGTAAAATACTTAGCATCTGTTGCAGAATTGTTGTAAAGATTAAAATTATAATAGATAACATCAAATTGGGGGGGGGCACAAATTAATTGAGAAAGAAAGTAAATTCCCCTTCTTCTCATGCAGAAAGCAACAGAAGGGTACCAGGAGTGAAATCTCTCCTTGCCTACTGTTAAGACAGAGAATAGAGTCAGAGCCCTCTCCAACTTAAAAGAAATTGTCTCTTAGTCCAATTCTACCTTTGATATGTTAGGCCAACAGAGTTCTCCATTAATAGGGTGGCCAAAAACTTATATCTACATGTGGACACTTTTGACACTTAACTGGGGCACTATAAATAGTTAGCAGGGACAACAGGTGCAAACTTGAGCTCATCCAGGCAGATGGGCCACCCTAGTATTTACTGGATGATGACTACTCTTCATGGAGCAGTGGGAAAATCAGTTCATTTCATTTAAAAGTACTCATCTAAATTTTCTCAGTTGTTCCCTCGTATGATTGAGAAAAAATAACTCAGTCACATACTGAAGTATGCACCAGGTTTATTTGGCCTGTCCAGAATGACCCTTTGGTACCAACTCTGAGTTTTCAATTCTGTTATCAGTCTTCTTGGATCTAAGCAAACTTTGTTCTCTCCCTCATAAATCTTAGTGTAAAATTTTACAAAATCTGCGGTATACCCTTCCACTTATTTGACATTTTTTACACATTCATTATATGCTAAGACTTAGCCTACTTAGCAACTACAAAGATGGTTGAGCCATAGCCTGCTTTCAAGAAGCTCACAGGTAAGTGAAGAAGTGTGGGAAATACTTTCTAGGTGCAAGTTTAAGGAAGTTTGAGAGAATGGAATGAGTGAGGAACTGCTCAAGGAACAGTGTCGCTGGAGCCTGCTGTAAAAGAAGGAAAGGGCTTGGCCTCCCAACTCTGCTGGGTTTTCCACAACCCTCTTCTTCAGAGGCGATCTAAGCTGAGCGGGCTTTTAGCTCCTGCCACGTCTCTGACAAAACTCAAAATGGCTCCAAACTTTCAGAAAGCTCCAACACTTTTTCTTTGAACTTCTCTAATAGTTCAATAGATGTTATTTATTGTCTTTCTCAGTTTCTGAAAGTATGTTTGTGTATGTGTGTGTGTGTGTAAATGTGGTGTCATACCCACTGATTTCTGCCATGTTTTCGTACCAGCGAAAACTTGTGAAAAGAGGCCATACTCTGACTTTTAAAACACCTATAAGTAATTGAATATTAGACTAATTTTTCCTTATAGAATTTAAAACTGTTCTATTCATATGGGGAACTGAGACTGAGACCCACCCTGTGCTGAGTTTATATCCTTTTATAAGTGCTTTTCTGCTATCATTTCTGTAAGGTATAAAAAATATCAATGTGATTCTAAATAATTCTGACCTCTTTCGAAGGCAACAAATGTTGTATTTGATTCGAAGCAATTTCTGTGTTTTTTAAAAAAGAAAGCAAGTGAGAAAATGAGCAGTCCATCCATATGGAGATGGAATGACTCAAAGGCAGCGCCATCTCAGAGGGCTACTTACTCACTGACAGAGGGAGTGCTCTAATGGAGAGCAGAGTGGGGGTGCTCGTGTCATAGGATTTGAGGGTGGAGGGAAGGGGTGAGAGGGTGTCCCAGAGTTTTGCAAATGGGCCTCTATTAGGCCTCTAGCTAAAAAGTGACAGAAACTCGATTCAAACTGAGTTGAGTTCAAGAATAATATGCCTAGATACAGAATATAGATATTCAAAGGATAGCACTGAAAAGGGTCTTTATCTCTTAGCTCTGCGCGCTTATTTGTTGGCTTCATTCTCAAGCAGGTTCTCCCGTGATGCTGACAAAATCATTGCTCCCTTCCAAATGGCTGTTATGGTTCATATCTTGACTTCTCAGCAACACTAGTGGAAAAAGAGGTTCTCTTTGCTGAACGTTCCAATGAAATCCTAGGATTGAGTCTTATTAAGTCAATGTGGGTTAATTACGTGACAATACCTAGACGAATCATCATAAGCAGGAAGTGAAATATGCTGATTTCACTTGTTATTACTATCCAGGCCGAATCATCCTGGATCTTAGATGAGGGGGATGGAGGGTAGGAAGCAGGAAACTCCATTTGGACCTGTGGGCTGAGAGAGAGGGAACAATGGTTCATCAGTGCTATGGCAGTGTTTGTCTTACTCTTTCTCTAATCTGTTTTCTCTTCTTCCTAGATACTCATTCTAATTATCATTTTCATCATCCTAAATAGTTGAGTGTGTTCACCTGACTAAGTTCTAGCTAAGGGAAGGTGAAGAGTAGTAATATATATATTTCTTCTAAGCCCATCAAAACCTTCCAGCCAACTTTGGAAGCCATGACTAGAAGATGGTAGAGGCACAAAGTGGAAGGAGCCTGGTCCCTAAATCTTTATCCCTTGGAGGAAAGCTGCCCACCAAACAGGAACATCCATTGTGGATAGTCTATTACATTTGAAACATTATGCATTGGGGGATTTGTTTATTACAGGAGCTCACATTATCTTTTTTTTTTTAATAATATTTTATTTGGGGGGTTTTGGTCAAGATGGCAGAGTAGGAAAATGCTATGTAAGAAAAAGCTAAAGGAATTCATCACCAACAAATCAGTATTATAAGAAATGTTAGAGGGACTTCTCTGAGAGGAAGAAAAAAAGATAAAAAAAATATGAGTAATAAAGTAGCAAAACAACATATCTATCAAGAATCACTTTAAATGTAAATGATTTAAGTGTTTTAATCAAAAGACAGGGTGGCCGAATGGATAAGAAAACATCACCCTTACACATGCTGCCAACAGGAGACTCACTTCAGATAGAAACACGCACACAGAGTGAAAGTAAAGAGATGGAAAAAGATATTTCATGAAAATGGAAATTTTTTTAAAAGACTGGAGTAGCGATAATTATACCAGACAAGAGACTTTAAAACAAAGACTGTAACAAGAGACAAAGAAGGACCCAGTAACTCAAATTCCTAGTATTCATCTGAAGAAATCCAGATACTAATTCAAAAATACATATGCATCCATATGTCTTATTTACAATAGCCAAGATATAGAAGCAACCCAAGTGTCCATCAATAGACGAATGGATAAACGAGAGGTGGTACATATATACAATGGAACATTACTCAGCCATAAAAAAGAATGAAATCTTGCCATCTGCAACAATATGGATAGACCTAGAGGATACTATGCTAAGCAAAATAAATCAGACAGAGAAAGACAAATACCATATGATTTCACTTATATGTGGAATCTAAAAAACAAAATAAACAAAGAAACATACAGAAACAAACTCATAGGTACAGAGAACATTTTGATGGCTGCCAGATGGGAGGGAGGTTGGAGGGCTGGGTGAAAAGGGGGAAGGGATTAAGAAGTACAAATTGCTAGTTACAAAACAGTCATGAGGACTTGAAGTACAGCATACGGAATATAGTCAATAATATTGTAATACTTATTTATAGTGTCATATGGGTACTAGGCTTATTGGGATGATCATTTCATAAGTGATACAAATGTCTAATCGCTATGTTGTACACCTGAAACTAACATAATATTGTATGTCAAATGTAATTGAAAAATAAAAAGTTATTTAGAAAAACCAAGATATGGTTCCTTTAAAACAGCTTTGTGGCCATTGGCAAGGCATGTCTGAGCCTCAGTTTATTTATCTGTCACATGACGACAGTTCTTACTCTAGAGGGTACATGTGAAGATTGAACCAGAAAACGAACGTTAAACCTCACGGAAAATCATAAAGCTTTCCATTACGGTTCATTATTAATAGTTTTCTGATAGTAGAAATGCACATTTGCTGAGACCTTGTCAAGCATATCATCTTCAACTCCCTTTCCCTCACAACCCACATCTGAAGCATCGAAATCCTATCAACTCTACCTTCTAAATATACCGTGAATCCGACCAGTTCCCACCACCTCCACCACCATCACCATGGCCCAAACTGGCATACTGCTCTCTCGGAAATTGCAAGAGCTGTGTGGTTGGTCTGGGGCCTCACATTCCTGCATTCCTTCAGATTTCTCTTCTCTCAAAGCAGACGGAATGGCCCTTTTCGAAATGTAGCCAGATCGTGTCATCCTTCCTCAAAACCCTCTGATGGCTTCTCACCGAGTGTACGAAAAAACCCAAAGCCCCTGCCATGCCCCGGACAGCCTCCCACTGTCCGGTGGCCCTTGCTGCTCCCAGACCACACCACGCTTGTTTCCACGCCAAGGCTTCTGCTCTCGTGTGTGACTCACTCCCTTATTTGAGTCAGGTCTTTGTTCAAATAACATCTCCCCAGAGAGGTCTCCCTGACTATTCTATTTCAAAGAGCCCCTCGTCCAGTACCCCAGCCCCACCCCCAGCTCAGCTCTTTCCAAATTCCAAATCAACTGTTTTCTCAACTAGAAACCAGCCTCCTGTTTTATTCCTCATCATGACAGCAAGAGGACCAGCTGAAGGGCATGTGCCTTCGCAGAACTCCCTCTGTATCCTTTCCCAGGAGAGAAGAGAGAGGGCCCTTTGGTGAGATTGTCTCTTGCCTAGGAGAAGCCATTTACTACTGTCCCAGCTTTGAGGGGTGTCTCGGACTTCTCGGAGCTCGGCCCTGTCCTAGAGAAGGGACAGTAAGAGGAAACAGATCCCTCAGAGCCTGTGCACGCAGCCAAATGAAGCAAATCCGTTCTTGGTAACAGAGAAGGCTCCAAGATGTCTTGAGGGGGGCAAACATGCACCCATGAAGACACCCACAGTTGGGAGTTTGGGGGACAAGGGGATTTTAAAGCTGGGAAGTGGCAGAACATGCAGAAGCAGAGGTCATGGGGTCAGGCGATCCCAATATGCCAGGGCCAGAAGCAGCCTGAAAGGTCCGTGGTCTAACTTCACAGCCAAAGCTTGCACATTCTGCAGCTTCCCTGCCAAGACTCAGGCCCCCTGCTCTGGCACTCCTCACTTACCTGGAGTGCATCACTGCCCCAATACCGAGGTCCACCTTTGCACATCAATCTGTGTCAGAGAGCTCTTCCTTCTGATATTTTCTGAAAACCTGCCTCCTTTTGCTTCCACTTACTGGTTCTAGGTCCAGTCCCTTGAGACCCCACAGAGCAAGTCCAGTCCTGCTTCCCAGAGACAGCCCTTCCAGCGCTGAGGAATGCCCCAATTCCCCAGTGTCTGTGAAACCTTCGCAGCAGGTTCTGAAGGGGGCTGCAGGAAAGAAGCTTTCTCTTCTTAACAAACAGGTCTAGCCTTTCTGGTTAGGAGAGCTGTCTGGACAAAGAAAACCAATCCTGCTTGTCTTTTGAATCTGCAGCCTGATAGAAGGGAACAATAGCCCCGGGAGAAGTGGGGGAGGACCTGACTCTTCACATCTTAATGAAGGTGTGAACTTTGAAGCTTTATTATGAACACTTGAAAGCCTACCCCTGGCTAAGCTCCTTTCAGCTGCTCACAGTCACCCTGGATAATGAGGCCACAACTGTGTGGGAAGCGCTGGGGCAGGAGCAGGGGAGGACCAGGGTTATCTGGAAGCAGGAGCCTGGCCGGTCCTGGCAGAAAAGCAGCCACCCTTGGCTTCAGGCTCTGCCCCGTGATTAGGCCCTGGTGGCTTTCAGGGACAAGGAACTCTCTGTTCTACCCGAAGGAGGGCAGTAACCTTATTGAGTATAGGAGAAAGGCCTGGAGAGTCCTTTCAAAAAAAAAGAAAAAACAAATTGAAACTTCCTAGGTAATAAAACTCATGACACAGACCTGATGGCACCTTCTATCATCGCGTCATTTTGATTCACAAAAAAGTCTCTGTGAGGCAGAACGTACGGTGGCTCAGAGAGGTCAGTGCCCCTGCATGAGGTCACTTAGCCAGTAAATGGTAGGTCAACTAGTTCCAACCCAGGTCCCAGGTCTTGTTCCACCTCACGAGCAACTCTTCCCTTGAAGCCTTCAAATCAAGTCTCAACGTACTGACATGTCAAAGCATGATAAATACGTGAACAAAAACCATAATGACAAAATAACAGTCTAACGTTGATTAAGTGCTTCCTATGTCCCTAGGACATTTAAGCTCCAGTGAAGATACTGATCCATCTCTCTCCCCAGCTAGACAGTGTCAGGAGTGGAAAGGAGTGCCGGCTGGAGAGAGCTGGGCCAGCAGAGGCCAGGAATAAAGTATTTGAGGGAGACGCTGGTGAAGATGAACGTACGTATGTGGAGAGAACACCTTCCAATTCGGATTTTGCCCATTTCGTTGAGGTTGAGTCAAAACGAAGAGTCTTGAAAAAAAAATAGGATCAAGTGACAAAAGACGACAAGAGGGAAGAGGACAGGGACACGGGGAGCAGTGGGCACCCAGTTCGCCTCATCGTGTTTGTAACGCTCTGTGCTACGACCTAATCCTTCTCAGGAGGTGTCTTGCGTCTTCATTCCCTTCTCGCATTCTTTGGTCAGGCTCCCATTGCCGATCTTCTGTAACTGTCTCTGCTTCCAGGAGAGACCAGTGAGAGCTATTTTTCTATAATACAGATTTGATGATGTCTTATCCATGCTTGAAACCCTTAATCATTCCCTCTGATAGCCCACAGGGTCAAGTCCAAATTCCTAAGGGTAGCACAGGCACTAACTGGCCCCTGTTGTCCTTCACACTCATCTCTTCCTGTTCACTACTGAACCCTCTGTCCAGACACCAGCACTTCCTGCGACCCCCTAAACACACCAGCCTCCTCCCCTCCTTTGGCCTCTGCATGCATTCTCCCCAAGGCATGGAGGACCTTGTCTTCCAATAGCCAGCTCAGTGTTTACTTCCTCTCAAATGAAATTTGGCATTTCTCTACTTTTGTATGTAATGATCCATGTGTTCTTCAAGATGCGACAGCCATTAGTGCTATTCTCTAAATGTTTCTGTCCTCCCTAAAGTCCCTTCTGGGTCAATAGTACGATTATTATACTTCCTGGTTCCCATGTGCTTACATAGGGCCTTATGACTAATTCCAGTTCTGTGAAGAAGTGAGAGGTGGTACTTCTAAGCCAGAGAATTTAATCATTAGTGAACAA
>NW_006431915.1:2777938-2805634 GCF_000325575.1 Pteropus alecto
CTGACTACCTAGAAATTCTGATGAGCAGAGCTCCCGCCCTCACCAACACTCCCCAACCCCGCTGTCATCTTTAGAGTATCCTCTGAGTTTTGTTGATAAAACCTAAACTGACCAAGGTGGTGATCGGAAATAGCCGAATCATAAGTCTACCATGACTCTAAGTCTTAAGCAAGGCTGGGCCAGTCAGTACCCAACAAAGGTGAGTATGACCCTCCATCCCCTACCCCACCCTGCCCTTTAGTTATCCTGGCCCTTTACTCTTTGGACATGGCTCTGTCCTTGCTCTTTGCTCCACTCTTGTGTCTGCCCGATGCACAGTCTTTTTGGCTCTGCCTCCCATGTGTAGTCCCTTTGACTGGAGGGTGACTGTTAGGCTCCCTGGTTTTGACCTTCAGTGCTATCTAGCTGTTGTTTGCTTTAACTCACTGTGAAATGAAGGAATGCACCCCCCCCCACCCCCACAAGATGTCCATGACCTAACCCTCAAATCCTTACATGGCAACAAAGATTTTGTAGATGTGGTTAAGGGTATGAGCCTTGAAATGGGGAGATTATCCTAGATCATCTAGGTGTGCCCAATCTGATCACATGAGTCCTTAAAACTGGAGAGCCTTTCCCAGCTAAGTCAGAAAGGGAGATGTGACTGTCGAAGGTCAGAGAGATAAAACATTGCTGGCTTCAAAGACTGAACAAGGGACCCATGAGCCAAGGAATGTGTTCTCTGGGAGCTGGAAAAGGCAGGAAAACAAACATTCCTCTTAAACCTCCAAAAAGAAATGCAGCCCTGCTGACACCTCGATTTTAGCCCAGTGAGACCTGTGTTGGACTTCTGACCCCTAGAACTGTAAGATAATAAATCTGTGTTGTCTTATGCCACAGTGCCTGTGGTAATTTGTTATAGCAGCAGTAGAAAACTAATACACGCACCCCCCTCCCTTTAGTCTGCTCCAAAAAACTTTCCTTTCTGACAGGGCCAAGGAGTCAGGGACGTTCCCCGATTTGCCCACGAGGAGGGATAGAATGGTAGAACCATGTCGAAAGCCAAAGTCCACCCTGACTGAGAAATTATGAGCAGGGCTGTTCGCGACAGCACGGTGATAAGAGCACAGCCTCCAGAGGCTGGAAGGCCTTCCTTTGCTGCACTGAATCTGTCTACCTATCTGGTTTATCCCTGAACCTCTGAAAAGCGAGGGTTTCCTTTGTTTATCTAAATGATCTTCTCTGGCTTTTATCTCCCATGCCTGCTTCTCCAGAGCCACTGTCCATTAAAATGAGAAACAGAAGAAGAAAGCAAAGACCATAGCATCCAGGGTGCCAGACACATCTGTCTCTGCTCTGTTTCTGAGGTGGCTGAGCGGCTGGAATTCAAGGTGTGAGAGGAAGAGGAGCAAAGTCAGCACGAATGTTAAGGAAAAGCCAGATCTGGGATATGAACACTAACTTTGATAGGTCCTAGCTGTGTGACCTTGAGCTGCGAGCAGCTTAACCTTTCTGAGCCTCAGTTTCATCATCTATAAAATTTGGACAATAATGCTTATTTGCAAGGTCGTTGTAAAGATTAGGAAAGATAATGTATGGAATGTTTCCAATAGAGTTCCTGGCAGACAGTAGGCGCATAATCAACTGCATCTAGTAGGAGTGGGGCACAAAAGAACACAGGATGGAAATTTCATGTTAGCCGTGCACTCTAACCACTAGGGGGTGCTCAAGAACCCCCTTCACTTCTCCATCCTCAAGGAGGAGAAACTAACCCTTGTTAGACAAAGAACACAGTAGGACATCACACTAAGGGACAAATCTTCACAAGGAGGAATGGAGAAGTTAACACTTATATGTCAAGAGCTAATTCTCAGATCTCACACTGTGAGTGGCTTTTTTCTCTTTCCTTCCACATGGCTAGCATAGTCAGATGGACCGGGGCAGCAGTGTGGTAGAGCTAAGCCAACTGCTAACTTTTTAGGAATTCTGCAAGCTGGTTGTCAAACAGCCATTATTTAATATTAAATTACATAAACTTACTAGTAAATAAATCGAATTAAAAACAGAATAGTAAGTACTCAAAAATAATTACTTCCTAATTTTACAGTTAGCTGTGCTCTTGAGGTTATTTATGTCTACTGTAACTTAGTGGTGGAAATACTATCTAATGGTGTGCTAATACACCTCTCTTCCCAACCCAACATTCAGTGACATTATGTTGGTAGCTTGAAATTTGCCATGGTGGGAGTATTTGCACCACAGAAATTGGCAAGCACTAGGAACCAGGGCCTGATTTATTGTTTTGTTGATTGTCTAGAGCAGAGGCCAGTAAACTACAGTTTGTGGGCCAAATCCAGCCCACTGCCTGTTTTGTACAGCATACTGTGAGCTCACGGGCTCACATTGTGAGCTGCAGACACCAAGCTGGGCATCCGCCCTCTGCCTTGTGTCCCCCTCAGTTCCCAGCACCTGCTTCCCTGGCTGGTGGCCACACCTCGCCACTGCCCAGGATCCATGCTGGTTGCCACCAACACACTGGAAACTCTGCTGTTGGAAACTGCTGAACACCAAGCAGTAGAATCTCTGTCCGGGAGCTGGAGACTTGGCAAGTCACTATGCCTGTAATTAGCTTCCCAAGTTAAGAAGGCTGGGCTCTCTAGAAAAGCGGTCCCCAACATTTTTGGCTTCAGGGACTGGTGCTTCTATGAGAATCTAATGCCTGATGATCTGAGGTAGAGCTGAGGCGGTGATGTTGGTGCTGGGGAGCAGCTGCAAATACAGATGAAGCTTCACTCGCTTGCCACTCATCTCCTGCTGTGCAGCCTGGTTCCTAACAGGCCACAGACTGGTACCAGTCCGCGATCCAGGGGTTGGAGACCCCTCCTCTAGAAGAAAAGAAGGGTGTACCAGGATCTGGGTGTTTCTGAGACATAGAGTAAACTGACCTTGGTGGTCAGCGTGAGCTGCTGCCCTTCTTGAGGGCAAAGTCCTTGTGAAGAAGCATGGCCCCCGTATCGGGGGATGGCCTCTGGCTGGGAGAAATGTGGGGCAGGCAGTGAAAACAGTTGGTTTCTCACGCTCTGAGAGCGTCTCAGTCTAGCACGCAAATAAACCATTATAATCCAGCTAGTGAGTACCATAAGATTGAGGCATGTAGGTAGCTAGCTGAATCCAAAAGTGGGGCATGAAGGTCTAGGCTAGCAAAAGGAAAAATCTGTGAGGGAGAGTGAACCGAGAGTTCTCCGTGGAGTTCTGCTCTACCTTAGTTGGGCCAGGCCCAAATGTTCGAAGATGAGCACCAACTCAGAAGGAATGTTCTTTTTCCTCTTTGGGGGACAGCACATTATACTGGAATTTGGCCAAGTCCTGGCTTGCCTCATCTCCGAGGATTAATTTTAATGGCCTCCCAGAAAGATTTTCATACCACGCTTCCTGCAGAGAAATGTGTGAGGGTTCCCAGCAGAAAAGTAGAAACAGATGCCCTTCTTCCATCTGATGGTTTGTTGGCGGGGAGAAAGAAACTGGGTGGGTCCACATTCCTTATGAGTCTGGAAGGCCCAGAGTGACCCCTAGAAGACTCAAGAGGTGAGAATCTATCCTAGCACATCTCAGATAAGGGAATAGTTTACTTCGGGTTTGTAACATCTTTCAGCTTGTATTGCACTTGCCAATGTATTGCCATGCTTACATAACTGGCATAGAGGAATGAACATAGATTCTAAGATCAGATCAACCTTGGTTCAAATCCTGCTTTTCCCACTTACAAGGAGATCCTAGACAAACCATTTCAGACGTCAGAACCTCACTTTCCTCATCTGCAGACTGGGGTTAATTATAACTACCTGAAGAAGTAGCTATGGAGATGAAATGAAATGTGAAGCCTGATACATACAAGGCCCTTTATTGAATGGTACCTGTGTATGTTAGCGCCAGCAGGCTCACCAGAGCCAACTGGTAAATATTCAGAAATCTTGCCAGTCAGTAGTTAAACCACTGGTAGCCTGAAATCACCCTTGGTGTGAATATTTATAGAAACTGGCAAATGCCACACATCAGGACATTTTCTTGTTTCTGGGGATCCAGTTTACCAATATCACATTGTTTTTATTGTGATTGCCCATCTTATATCCTGAAAAAACCCCTGCGAGGTAGTATTGTTATCCCCAATATACAGATAAGAAAATGAGATTTAGGTTAATGGATTACCCAAAGTCAACAAGAAGTCACAAGTTTCCGAAATTTTTTGCAATCTACTGCAACCTCCACTCTACCATGGCAGCATGTCTAATTTTGAGGACGCACAGATCCCATCATGGTTTCTGGTATCCTTTCCAGCCATTTCAGAGGAGATGTGACCTTTCACGGCCCCGGCTTCCCCTTGGACACTGGTTTCATCTTCACAAGGAGGGTCCAACCATGTTCGTTCAAGGGCTCACCTTCGTTAATTTGTTAATTTCACCGTGCATTTATCACTGCATTTCTATAGACACTTCACTGTCTATACAGCACCCTTATGTTAAGTGGTTTTAAGGGCTCCTGAAACATTAGCTCATTGTCCCTCTACATTCCAGGGGAGAGGATTGGAGACCAGGGCCCTTATTTTACAACTGGGAAAAGTGACTTGGCCAAGGTCGCCTGAGGAATTAGAAGCAGTAACAGCAGCCCTGCTTTCTCTTCAGCCCAGGCTGCTCCACCCACTACCAAAGAGCAGAGCAGCAGCTGCAGCCTCTCTCCTGAAGGAAGAGAAAATGTCAAGGGCTATCAAGACTCTAGCTGCAGGGCACAAACTCATTACCAGCTAGGGTTAACGATAAAAAAAAAAAAAAATCCCCTGCAATGATATACTACCATCCAATTATGAGCTTCACCCAGGCTTGAAGCAGTTGACATTGTCCACAATCAAGATTCTAAACCCAGTCTGGATGAGGACATAGTTTGCATTCTCTGTCTGTAGGGTGAAGCTGAAGTCGATCTGGAAAAAATAAATAAAAAACGTGCGAGAGGGTTACGCTACCAGATTATTTGAGCCGACATTATTGCTATCACGCCCAGTGATTAAGAAGAAAATAAAAGCAGAGTCCCACTTGTCTAATTTGATTATCAGAAAAGCTCTGTGTTGATTACTAACGTCTGCTTACAACTGGCGGCAGAAAAGGGGAGGCCAACCAGCTGAAAGCTGGGAAATCACACACAGGAGCCTGAGGTCTGCGTAAATGAAATTTAATAATAAATGGGATATGCTCCCAGATAAAGAGGTAAATAACAGGCAGAGAAAGGGGAGGTACAGATTCTATAGGCAGGACAGGGTTCTGACCAATCTGGCATATTTGGAGAAATGACCTGTGTTGAGAGGCAGAGACAGGCTCAGGGCAAGAGTGAAAGTAAAGGAGGCAAAGGAATGAAAAAGAAGACAGTGAATTAGATATGAGATTGTGGTGATGGCCTCAGGAGAGGTGATTATACATACTGCTGGGGCTGTGTACAAGTAGGCTTCTATGTATACAGAGAAAAACATGGCCAAATAAGAAGGACCCCAGAGCACGCAGAGAAAGATCATAAGATAGGAGGCTAGCATCTGCTTGAAAACCACTGTGAGCTGCCTAGGAAAGAAGAGGGCAGACTCAGAGGCCGCTCTGCCCCAGCACATTAGCCAAGAACCAGAGCAGCCAGGCAGTAATATTGACTAAGCACCTAGCAGTTCACAGCCTGCACCAAGACTCCAGTGGTGGCCATCCCATTGCCTAAAGATATTTACAACATTTGCAACCTACAATCAAATAGCCCAAGTGAAAGTACTTTGAACTCTTGAAGTGGTGCTGATAGTAGGGGAAAAAATGCTGGGCTGGAAGTCAGGAGACAGGGCTCTGTTCCTCTTCGTCTGTAAAATTGGGATAATAATATAGTTCGCACTTGGCAGGTGGAGGGATGGGGGAAGAAGATAATTTAAAATAACAGGGGTGAGGTAGCTCTCTAAGGATTGAAACTGTGAAACCAGCCTGTTAAAAATCAAAGCAGAGATAGGCAAAGTCACATTAAAGAGGCAGAAAGAGTACTCAGGCTTAGCAAGAGTTTGACTAAAAGTATTTACATCTCCAAAGAGGGAAATTGTGCAACCAAAGGGGGCTTAATGGGAGAGGGAAGCATGACAAGGGGGAGGACCAGGGGCGGTGCCTCTCCCAGTGAGTTCAGATGATGTCTTATCACTGGCCTGGAGAACTATGTTCCCGTGGACAAGACGCACTTACTATGGACACCTTAGGATGAGGTTGTTCAATATTCCAACCATCTAATTCTATCCCTTTGTGCTCAACAGCCAATCTTCAGCTTATTCTACCGGGGAACCACTCTGGCAGTTTAGCTTCCCCAGGTCAGCCCTAGAAGAATGTGTTGGCCTGACCTGGAGAGCAAGACCACTATGTCGACTGAGCTTTTCCCAGGTGAGCAGACAGGGGAGGAGCCTGCTGCCTGAGCTGTGTTCTCCCACACAGCAGTGAGGTTCTGTTCCGCCAGGAATCTGCCATGCTCCAAGGTACGAAGCTGTACCAGACACTGTCCTTGCCTTTGAAAAACCAGTTGATGGGGAAGCCAAGCCTATCCATAATAGAATGTGATAAATGTTAGAGACCTGCAGTTAAATGACTCTGCGCCTCTGTGTCCCCCAACTGTAAAATGTGGTAATGGCATAAATAAATTTATACATGTAAAACATTTAAAACAGTGCCAGGCATATAGCAAGCTCTCAATAAATGTTAGGCATGAAAAATTACTGGGCACAGGAGCACATGTCTCCACTTCACTGTACCTGCTATCTCCTTGACTTTGGAAACTTTTCTTTCTTAATGCCATTTGTATATGTGTAATGTGCTTCTAATTATTAATCTTGTATGATTATCGGGATATAAACACAAGGCTATATGCAAAAGAAAAAAACTTTGTTCAAGACTGAAATAATCATTTATAAAATAGGGAACAGAAAGATCTTCTAACACATTCACAGGTTATTTTAATACTTTCCAAATAAATGCCAACGAAGGCAGTGTTTATAAATAGCATTCAAAACAGTCCCCTCCACTTTCTTGGTGAGTGTGCACCAGCTTGTCAATGTCCCCATTGTGCAGGGCCTGGAGCTGCATATCATTAAATCCTGTCGCCCAGGAAAACTTGCAGCAGAGTTGGTCTGACACATTTAATGATTTGTTAACTCAATCTGCAAACATAATTAGAATAACTCTGTGCCTGGAAGATGGGGGGTGAATATGACAGTATGGTGCCATGTCTGCCCTTAAAGAGCTTATAATCCAATAGATGGGCTAGGTATGGAAATGGCTAAATATGGCCTCAGGCAAAAATAAATGAACACTAGGTAGACTTTTAGCAGCCAGAAGCACCGATCTCTGAATTCTATGAGGGCAAGGTATTATCTGTGTCCCTTCATCTGTAGTGAATAGGCGTCTTAACATGGTGATTAGAAATATGAACTCTGCAATCAGACCACTTGGGTATAAACTCCAGCCCAGGCTCTCGCCAATTGCATGATCTTGGTTGGGTGAGCTGGTTAACTTCTCTAAACCTGTTTCCTTATCTTTAAAATAAGGATAATAATTGTAACTATCTCATAGATATATCTCACTTGAGATATATCTCTATTATCTCATAATTAGTGACTACCTCTTTGAATGAAGGTTGAGGTAATGAATATAAAATATATATCATAATACCTGCCACATCATAAATTAGTATTACTCTGACTCTGCTCACTTCCCCTAACGCTTAGCATAGAGCTAGTCCACAGTGAGCTTCACAAGTAATTGTCTGAAGAATAAAAATGTAAGGATGAAATAAAGGGTAAAAGAATTATTCAATTAGTGACAAATTATTGTGTGGGAATAAAGGTGAAAAAGTAATTGTTCTTGCTTGGGAAGACAAGAAGATTTCTCAGAGGATGCAGCATTTGACAGAGCCCTCAAAGCTGGACTAACAAGAGGCTTGAGGCTGCCTGGCAGGTATGGAACAGGGTAGGTACACATAAAATGAGCCTGGAGCCTTGGGAACAATCTAAGTCTATGGAGCTTCTCCTTGGGGAATAAAGGGCCAGTGGAGATTTTCGTAGAGGAGCTTGATGTCATATCTGTTTTTCAAGGGCCATTCTGGCCACACACAAAGAATGAAGTCATGGGGAAGAGAGTAGAAGTTGGGAGAACAATGAAGAGGCCAATACAACAGTTCAGACAAGAGATGATGGGAATCTGACCTAGGGCAATGGCAGTGGTGATGGGAATGACAGGGAGAAGGCATATGAGAATGGATAGAATGTGAGGAGTAAGGGAGAGGGAGGAGTAATGAAGATTTTGAGGTTTCTCATCTGGGTGATTGACATAGCCTTTATTATAGAGAGAGATCATTATTAAGTCACAGAAATAAAATGGTGAATAATGTTCAGTTATTTCTCCTGAATCATATAATCCTGGATTATCATGGTGAATGAGACCAGCCCCTCAAACATTTACCATCTGCTGCATTGATTCATTCATCTGTGTCATAATTCCAAAGCAGCTTCAGAACATGTCTTACTCTTAGAAAGGTCAGACTTATACTGATTTAAAAATCTGCTTTCCCATAATTTCCACCATTGATCCAAGTACGGCTTCTGGAAGCACAGATCAGATTTGGACTCTGTTCTCTAAGAACATCTTTTGGATTCAGCTGGCTAAATAAGAACTCCATTTCATTTTTAAAAATTCGTTCATAAAGGTGGCATCATGTATTTCGTTAAATACTTTGCTGAAATCAAAATACACTGTCTACCTCTCTCTGCCCTGTTACTCTATTAAATCTGCCCCCTCCCTAAAATGTGAAGATGATCTAGTTACATTAGTGATCACAAACTAGACAGTAGTAACTATGAATTTTTGTACAGGTGCTCAAGAACCATTTATTTAATAATTTATTCTAGAATTTTTCCTAAGATCACCAAGTTGACTGCCTAAGTTCAATTGTAATACAAAAACTACTCCAGTATCTCACGGAGCCATCATCACTCTAAGGAAAAACATATGCTACTTTTGTGTCTTTGACCACACCAAGCCTGAGCTACACAGCAGACCCTTATGTCTGTCAGTCATTCTCATGACACACTCTTTGTATGACTGGCTCTTCCTCATCACTTGGATTTCAGCTCAACTATCTCCGCTCTCCAGAGAAGCCTTCCCTGACCACCAGATCGAGACTCATCCCACCCCCAACACTTTCCAATTACTCTGTTTTATTATTTGTGTAGCATTTAAAAACTATCTGAAATGAATGTGTTCATTCGTTTGCTTGCTGTAAAATATAAGCCTCCCAGGGGTAGAGATGCTGCCTTGCTTACATACTGTAGTTTCAGCACCAAGAATGCTGCCTAGCACAGAACCTGTGCTCTGTAAACTGAATAAGTGTATGAACGGTCACTGGCTTAGAATTCTAGGTGTCCAGCCTCCAACCATTTCAGCTTCACACACCACAGGATGACGTGGTTGCTTTCTCCCAAGTTCCTGTCACATTCACTTTGCCAAGCAATTTTTCCTAGTTGGTCAGAATTAGGTCCAGAACAGAAGTTCCCCAAGTCTCTTCCGCTTCTGGCTGAAAGATGAAATTATCAGCCAAGTCAAGCAAGGCAAATGAATCAGATGCCCTGTGTGAGGCTGGAGGAAGCTCCCAGCAGTGACTGCCTGCACACCGTTCCTCATGTGGGGTGGTCTCGTCCCCCAGCCGTCTCCTAACATCACACGTGCATCCCAGCTTCAAGAAGAGGCTGGATTTTCTCCAGCATTGTCAAAGCAACTTCACCATGACTGACCGAGCTCCTTCTCTTCCCTGACTCTGGTTCTTAATTCTTGGCCTTCATGACTAACATTAGACCACACTCTGATAGCAGCTCAAACCATAGAGTTATAGCCAATGTACAGCATTGGTTGCATGGGCCAGAAATCACTCAAACTACACAAAATAAGAAGAGGAATAATTAAAAGTCAATGGGGAGTCTCATGGAACCCAAGGGAAATAGTCAGGTAACTACTGTCTCTCTCTATCTCTGTCCCTCCCCCTTCCTCCTGGAGCCCCTGCTCTTGTATCTCTCCATCCTTCTGCAGGGCTGAGTCATGTTCCCCTATGCTTAAAAGCTGGCTTCCTCTCTCTGATCATAGTTTCTCTGCTCTCCTAAAACTTTGACTTACATGTACTGCAGCTTTCCCTTAGTCATGTTACAAACTTCATCTCAAGTTTATATGACTTTTCAGCTCAAATATCCACCACTGACTAACATTCTCTAGACTGTTAGTTCAATTACTCAACTGAAAACAAATCTGAAAGGTCACCAGCTAGCTAATGAATTGTCTTGTTCTTTCAGGTGTTTATCTCTGGTTCAATCAGGCGTGGGTTGAGAGGCCGTCACGTGGTTCACAGGGATGCTCCTCACAAAGGTGGTGAGTGGGATTTCCTAAGGTGGAGGCTGTAGAAAAGGGAGAGACCTCAAAACATTCTACTATGCATATAGCATGACATCTTTGATAAGGTGACTGTTGCCAGTTTGGCCCTGCTTTGTCTATCCGGATTGGAGCCCCGTCCAGCCCTTTGTACCATCCTAGACCTGAACCTCTCTCCCCAAACAGAAAGGGGACCCCTTCTCTGAAGCAGTTTTCAGCTCTCATTTTGCTTATAATGCTGGATTTCTAATGCTTCTGGCATCAGCCAAACACAGTCACCCCGGGTGCTGACACCCACTGCAGTGGATGCAGTTGGTCTCAAATGTGGGTGGCATCAACACTATAAGAGGTGTTTGGAAATGCATGAGAGTGGCTCTGAGTTGACCCAATGACTAGCTACTGGCCTTTAGTGGGCAGAGATGAGGGACTCTTAACCTCTTGCAGTATGCAAGACAGCCCCTCCTAACAAAGACATGTCCTGTCCAAAATGCCAGCAGTGCTCCTATTGAGAAACACAAGTACCTTGACAAATCTGTCCAATCACTCATCCATGTATATGTTCAGCATCTTGATGGCCTGCTACTATGCTAGTCTGGGAATACAAAGATAAATATATGATAGATGTGTTTATTTATATATGATAAAGATAAACATAATCCTTGCTCTGGGAGCTCTCATGGCCTAAATCAGAAGAGAGTCATAAAAACAAATAGCACCAAGTGGGAAAATAAAGGAAAATATTGATTCTAGATTTTTTAAATTGTTTAAGAAAGGAAACAATCATAGTACATTATTTGCCTCAGCAGGGAGAGAAATATAATCAGAATAACGTAAACTCTATCAATTTAATGAGAAATTGTGATGTAACTATTTTTGGAGGACGAAGGGAATAAGAAGTAGAATACTGTTTGTAAAGAAAACCAAATCCTCATTCACTATAAAAGGAGGTCAATAGATAATTTGAAGAAATTGCTGCATAGCCATAAGCATATTATTTAGGAATATGGAGATGACATAACTAGGAGAACTGGATTGGTTGCCTCTGAAGAACAGAGTGGTAGGATAGAGCTCAGAAGTTTTTTGTTAATAAACCTTTTAATATTATTTAAATTTTTGATCTATGTACAGGATCATGAAGGCTATCTTGGAAGAATGTACAAGATGTGATGCATTTATCATTAATATTATAACGTCTCTAATTAGTAAAGCTGTGAAGAAGTTTTACTAGGCTAAGTGCAGGTCTCTGGACATACACCAGCATATGAAGAAGGCATGTCCACGCCTCTCCGTCTAATGCTCATTTTCCAGTTCCTCTTTATGGAAAAACTCTTCGAAAGAGCTGTTGAGGCTCACTATCGCCTCTTCATCTCCTCCCTTTCTCTCCTGAAGTCACTCTAATCAGGTTTTAGGTCCCATCATTCTGCTGGAAGAGCTCTTAAGAGGTCGCCAATGACCTCCACATTGCAAATCAAATAGTCAATTCACAGTCTACTTCCTGAAACTCAGCTCATTTTACTCCCTGTTTCTCGAAACGTTTTTTTCACTGGTTGCTAGGACATCGCTCCCTTGTGGTTCTCTTCCAGTCTCAGCTATCACTCATTCTCAGTGTCCTTCGCTTGCTGCCCCTTGTGCCCCAGAGCTCAGTTCTTAAGATGCTTCTCTTTTGTATCTATTTTCACTCCCTGGGTGATGATCTCATTCTACTCGGCACTTTAAATGCCATCTGTACTTTGAGAACTCTCAATTTTACAGCTCCAATCTGGACCTCTCCCTGAAATCCAGACTTTTATCTATAGCTGACTTCATGACATCTCTTCTTGGATGTTTAAATGACATCTTAGACCTAACAAGTCCCAAATTAAACTCCTGATCTCTCCATTTGAAACTTCCCTCTCACATTTTTGCCCATTTTGGAAAAGGCAACTCCACATGTCCAGGCATCCAAACTTGGACTCATCTTTGGCTCCTCCTTCTCTCACATACCACTCATCAGCCAATCCTGTGAGTTTCACCTTCAAAATGTGTCCTGGATCTGGCCGTCTTTTACTATGTGCCTTGCATCCACCCTGGTTGGAGCCATTATTATCTCCACCTGAATTCCAACAATAGGCTCCTAACCGATCTTTCTGCTTCTCCATGCTCCATTTCATTCTGTTCTCTCCCCAGTAGCCAGAGTGATCCTGTTAAAATGTATTCATATCATTTACTTCCTCGGCCCAATACCTCTGCATGGTTTGTTCCATCAATCCCTCAGATCCCTGTTCAAATGTCATCTAAGCAGAGAGCCCTTCCTTAATCACTCTGCTAAAGCTAATCTCCATCCACTCACTGCACTCTCTATACCTTACCCAACTTTATCTTCATATACATATTTATTTACCATATGTATTTATTTGTTGTCTCCCTGTGTGCGCCAAAACTTTGCCTTTTACCTTCACTACTTTATCCCTAGCACCTTAAGAGTGCCTAACTCAAAGTAGGTCAATAAATACTTGTTAAATGAATGAATGACCTCACTACAAGAAGTGCCAAAATAGAAGTGTGAATACAGATCAGGGCATGATTATCTGTTTGGAGAAGAAGGGACAATCAGTAGTCGGAGTGGCCTCCTTGGACAAGACGATATGACACTGAGTTGTTTGGCACAAGTTTGAGAACCATTGTCCAGTAACAAAGTAGGAATTATGCCCATCAAAGCTTGAACTTAATTCCAGTTCAAATATCACCACTCACAGGCAGTCTTTTCTTTGGCAGAAGAGTCAAGTGAGCCTCACATCCAAACTTCTCTCCCATAAAAAAGATCCGCCTTTGGGGCTTCTCAGTGCCCGATGGAAATGGAGGCTTATGGCTGTCAGCACAGAGCGACTACAGTGTCCCCAGTTCGGCCCACACAGAAGTTGATCAATGAAGAAAATTTGCTGAGATTTCCAAGAGCACTTTGGACCCAACCAGATCTAGAGGGGGTTTAACAATGCTGGGGATGCTTTGTTCTGTTGGAACATTCTGGAACTGGTATGCTTTAAAGTAAAAAAAATCACGCTCACTCACAGAGGGGGCACTCTCTGAAGAGAGCAGATTAATTTCAGCAGCTGCCACTAGAGGTCTATTCACAGCTACAAATAAGAAGAGGCATCACTTCTGCAGCTCTGGGCTCCTGGGAAGCCACCTGCCCAGGGCCTGCCCCCAGAGTATGCTGAGCTCACATCACAGCTGCCAGTCCTTCTGCTGTGGCCTTTTTATACCCCCAGAGACCCCACGTTAGGTCCCTTCTCCCAACAATCATGGGAGAACAATCCCTTGGAAGCCCTGGCTCTCCTGCATTGTGGTATGACGGTGAGGTGATGAGGAAGTGGTTTCTGGTCATTAAATAAACATGTCTACATTCAGTAGTAGCATTTGTAATTACTCAAAGCAGGTCTTCTTCCTTTCATGCAATAAATATTTCCCCAAAGATTCTGCCTAGGAATCAAGTGGTTTTCATGCAAAAGAGATGAGCGTTCACAATCTGAAAGAAATCTTGAAGAATTCTATGAGTAGTGAATCGATAACTTTGAATAATATATCTGTTTGGTAGATTCATGCCTCAAGGTTGCTGCCTCTGATTTGTCTGTAGATGAATTTGAAGTATCAGCCCTGTGTGTGTTAGAGCTTGGTTATACTTTACATGCAGATCTATTCTGTCTTTGTTTTCACTGAGGTAAAATTGACATAACATAAAATTCACCATTTTAACCATTTAAAAGTGTACACTTCAGTGGCTTCAAGCACATTCACTACATTGCACAGCCACCACCACACTATCTAATTTCAGGACATTTTCATCACCCTAGACAGAAATCTGTACCTGTAAGCAATCACTCCCCACTCCCCCTTCCGTCAGCCCCTGGCAGCTCTTCATCTGTTTTCTGCCTTTATAAATTTATGTGTCCTGGACATTTCATATAAATGGCATCATATGACATGTGGCTTTTTGTGTCTGGATTATTTTCAAGGTTAGACATGTCATGATAGGTATCAGTACTTCATTGCTTTCATGGCTGCATAATATCCCATTGTATGGGTATACCAAATTTTGTTTATCCACTCATCGGTTGGTGGACATTTGGGTTGTTTTCACCTCTTATCTATGATGAATAATACTGTTATGGACATTTTTGTCAAGTCTTCTCAGTTCTCTTGGGTACATACCCGGGAGGGCAATAATGGCTCATTTTTGCATTCAACATTGAGTGCCTATTCTCTACCAGGCATTAGAGTACAAAGAGGACTAAGACATGTCCCCTCTCTACCCCCAAGTAGACACTCTCTTGGCTTTCTGCAAGCTATTCACTTGTTCAGCAAACATGTCCCAGGCACTGGAAGTAGATCCATGAAGAAAACACACAAATGTCCCAGCTTTCATGAAGCTTACAGGAAACAACAACAAAAACAAAAACAAAACAACAAAAAAAACCACACCACCAACAAAAAAAAAAAAACACACACGAGCAAATAAGAGAATTTCAGATAAGGGTTGAGGACTATTTTAGGGTGGATGGTCAGGAAAAGACTTGCCAAGGAGGTGACCTTCTAGCTGAGGCCTAAATAAAAAAAAGAAAACAGTCATGTGAGGACCTACTGGAAAAGCCATGAGGGTGTGTGGAGAAGAGCATTCTGATTAGAAGGAACAGCACCTGCAAAGGCCATGAGGAAGGGATGAATTTGGCACATTCGAAGACCTGAAAGGCGCTTTCACCCACAGCCCTCCCTCCCTGCCTCCTTCCTGTGCATTCTGGGGCTGATCTTTGTGCCTGTGCCCACTTGGACCTTATTCCCTCCGCCACACTCAACCTCTTCTGTATCTCTCTCTTCTCAACGGTAGTTAATAAATAAACTGCTGGCATTTTTAAATATTTTTAATCTAGCCTTCAACCAACGAAACCAAACCCCTTGCTTTTCTTTCTAGCCATTGCACCACCACTTAGGCTTGTCATATTGCAGCAAGAATCCCTTCCACCAACCAACTGCCACCTCGAACGTCTTCTCTGCAACACCTGTACAACATCATCCAAATCACTCAAGCTCCAAAATCCTCTTTTCCCCATTTCTTTCCAGATTCATTTATGCATAGAAACTTGCTGAACTTTCCTTTCACAATGTTTCGAGCAACAACACCTCCCTATCCATTTCTAAAGGCACCCCTCCCACGTTTACGAACTGATGACCTCAAGTGTGAATTATGTCTTACAATCCCCGCTGGTCTCCCTGCTCCCACTACCCAACCCCACCCTAAGCCTCCCTGTGCTGCAGTAACCTTCTCAAAATGCACAACTGCCAAAAGCTCCCGTTCTAGCCTTGCACGTAAAGGGGTGAAATGTGGACTGGTTAATCATACTGAAAACAGACCAACAACCATATCGGAGTGCTGTCGATAAATTCGTGAAGCTGAAGGAATTCAGCTTCTATGTCTCCTGTTCAACTTTTGGTCACCATTGTGAGTGAACTGCAGGGAAGAGATGCTAATCAAATTGTGAATGACAAAAAGTCAGAGGGATAGCAAAAACCTTCTAGAATGTTGGGTGAAAATGAGTAAGATGTATGAGTAAGGATAAGCGAGTTTTCTATTTAGATTCCAAAAATCAGTTGCACACATGCCAGGCCAGGGTGTGCTTGCTTAAAAATGGCTCATGTGAACATATGAGGTAATGCGACTCCTGGACAAAAAGGTGAGTCACATGAACATGGTGCTGCAAGAAAGTAAACTGACCCATTCTTCTTAGCTCCATGCAGATGATATCTGGAAAGAGTAGGAACACATTTGAAGAGGAACCCTTACCAACTGTAGAGTATCCTTGAATGAGCAATCAAAATAAAAATATCAACAATAAAATGTACCTAAGCCATCTATCTATCTATCTATCTATCTATCTATCTATCTATCTATCTATCTATCTATCCCTCCATCCACCCACCCACCCATCCACCCATCCATCCATCCATCCATCCATCCATCCATCCATCCATCCATCCATCCACCTACCTACTTACCTACCTACCTACCTACCTAAACAATGGAAAATAGACATCCCATTTATTTCCAAATGGTAGATGGACCCTCAGATGAATCTATGTCATATCATTATACTAAAGGCCAATTTTGTTCAAAGTTCGTAAAAAGCAATCACCTAAAAGACATATAATGTGAAAGGTCACTTTGGCTGCTTTAAAAATGGTATCTCAGTCTTGCCTATAACCCATTGCAATGGCTTCTACATTCGGGTAAAGTTAAGTATTCATTCAGTTCTTTTTTTTTTTTTAACTGAAAAAGTGGAAATCAACCCTGCCGTCAGTTAGACTCTGATAAATAGTGTTTCTAACCAAACAGAGGCAAGGCTATACTGGGGCTGAAAAAAAATTACTTCTGAGAGATTGTTGCTTTCTTACCAATGACATCCTCAGCCCTATTTTGTTCTAACAAGGATTTCTGAGATACCAAGTTGCTGAATTATTCCCACTCCCTGATAGTATCCAACACAAAACTAGTTCCTTTTTCTCAAGTCCTTCCTAGTCAAAGCCCAAATCTTTTAATAAAGCCTTCCAATGCTCTCTTACCAAGCCACCACGTGCTCTCCCTTTTGGGAGCAAGCTAAATAAACCTACATTTGTTTAACTATAGGTATGTTCCTGGAACTCCTTGGTGTACTTCAAAACAATAAATATTTGTCAAGTACCTACTATGTGTTAGGCAGTGTATGGAGGAAAGTAAAGAGTTGAATACAGATAAGAAATTAAAAGAAGCTAAATTCCCATGCTGCTAATGACAAGAAGAAAAAACAGAAGTTAGGAACTAAGCCAGAGTAGTAGAAGTCGGATGAGTTGTGTACCAGGGCACCTGGCCTGCCCACACCTTCTAGTGCAGGTCCCTATTAAACAGACAGTCAGATTCTGCCAAGTGGCACAGAATAAGGGTGGACCCCAGCCTCCAATGGCGCTGGCCCTACAGACTAGGAGCCCATGATTTGTATGGCCTTGCTCAAAGATGAATTCGGCCAATTATATTCCTATTTCAGGATGTTGACCTAAAATTCACATAGGCCAGTTCCAGCTGCCAATGATGTCGAAAGAATTATCATGAGTCACCCCACCATAGAGGGGACTGGGTGGCCACTAAGCACATGTGGCAAGTGTGCCTTTGAAATATGGCTAGCGTTAAGTAAGGGACTGAATCTTTAAATTTGCATTTAATTTTTACTAATTTAAATTTAAATGGCCACATGTGGCTCCTAGCTACAGTGCAGCTCAGGTCTCTCCTCCCTGCTCTTCCCAGACTCTGACAGCAAACCTCTACCTCTCAGTGGCTCTTGCTATAGCTTTGTTTTTACACTTGGGTATTTGTTTGTTTATTGTCCTCAGTAGATTGGAAGATCCCTGAGGGCAAAAATTGTGCTCGACTAGTTCATTTCCCTATTCCTAATGCCTAGTACAGGGCCTGGCACAAAGTAGGTGCTCAGTATATGTGTATGTGCACAACTGGAGGATGAGTGGCCAGTTAGGGGGTGCATGCAGCAGAGTTCTCCAGAGAGCAGAACCCATAGGAGATACATAGACATACATAGATAGATAGATAGATAGATAGATAGATAGATAGATAGATAGATAGATAGAGCTCACATATATATGAGTTTATATTTCATATAGAGAGATTTATTATAAAGAACTGGCTCACATGATTTTGGAGGCTGACAAGTCCCAAGATCTTCAGGCTGAGTTTTCCAAGCCAGAGACCCAGGAGAGTCTATGGTCCAGTTCCAGCCTAAAGTCTGGCAGGCTCAAGACCCAGGAAGAGCCAGTGTTTCAGTTCAAGTCCAAAGACAGAAAACAAGCCAAGGTCCCAGTTCAAAAGTAGTTAAGCAAGAAGAATTCTCTCTTATTTGGGACAGGATCAGCCTTTTTGTTCTATTCAAGGCTTCAGCTGATGGGATGAGGCCCACCACATTAGGGAGCACATTCTGCCTCACTCAGTCTACTCATTTAAATGTTAATCACATCCAAAAGCACCCTCAAAGAAACACTTAGAATAACGTGTGACTAAAATCTAGGTGCTCCATGGCCCAGTCAGGTTGACACATAAAATTAACCATAGAGGCGGGAAAAGGAGAAATGGGATTTCCTCTTGCTGAGTTTGTGTTCAAGTAAAATTTTATCATACTCAGGCAAATAGTTTTGTTGTTGTTGTTGTTGTTGTTTGTTTGTTTGTTTGTGTTTTGTTTTTTAGGACTTAAGGAGCTGTCCCAACTTTGCCTATGCTCAGCCTTTACTCTTTCCTGGAAGGAGACTGGAAAGAACAAAAAGAACAGGATAAAATCCATCAGTTTGGCTCAGCACATGATTCTTTTGGGACACTGAATACCGCAGTTGCTGCTGAGGTGATGGGCTTCCACTGACTCACTCAGATAGAAAGGGGGAGTGGGAAGACCACCAGGAGCTGAGCTGCTATGCCCTCAAAATTCTGAACCACATAAATCTGGGTCCTTGAGCATTCATCCCTAGATCCAGTCATTGTTAACCCTGAAACTGTTGTTTTGCATGAGACCAAATGTTTGCTATTTCAATAACTCAAAAACTCTGGTCTCCACCTTAGAAAGCTACTATCTTATGCAGCGCCTGGTAAGACACTCACACTCTTTGTGCTTAGGACAAAAGGACTGTGGCACGCTCCTGCCACCTGGTGGCAACATATTGAAAGTTGTGCAAAGGCTTTTACCCTGAAGTTCTGACTTGGCCAAAATACAAGGCAGAACGGGCATGCTTTGGGACTTGCATTAGTAAAACAGAATTATAGGTTAATAGAGCAATAAGCCTGGGAGAAAACTTAGTGATTACTGCATCCAACTACCACAATTTCTAGGTAAGGAAACTAAGGCTTAGAGATACTTTGTGACTCACACAAAGATGTACAGGCAATAAATGACCAGAGACACCTTGTCATCTCCAATCAAGCGTCATTTCCCCTCCAGTCCAATTCTAAAAAAAATAACTATTTCTTTATTTGAGGCAAGTGAAGACTCAGTTAACTGGCAGAATGGTGAGCAATTAAATACAATTATAAAGGGAACAAAAAGGGGAAATTTTCTATTATACCTCTTTGGTAATGAGCATGGGTCTTTGTAAAAAGACTGTCTTTTCAGAAGTGACAAAATCCTGCCAGGGTCGAATCCTGAACCTGCTCTTTCAGTTTAAATGAATAGAGATGGTGTGCATCAGCACAGTCAAGTGAGTTATTACTTCTGTCCACAGGAATAGGGTGTCACTTTTCCATTTGTGCTTACATACATACATCGAATAAGTATTAGACATCGCTATGTTGTGCTAGGTGCTGTGCTAGGTGCTGGGGATACAACGGGGAGAAAAACAAATGAGATTGTTGCTCTCACGGAGCTCACAGACTGGTGCAGGGAGACCAAAAAGTTAACACATAAGTAGTGTGCAAGATGGTAACAACGATGCTGCACATGTCAGGGGAAAGGGTGAGCTAGAACTGGAGGAGACAACTGTCGATGGAAACAGAATCAGCTATAGCCGCTGGTTCTGGGGAGTCAGAGTATCTGAGGGAGCCCAATTCCAAACATGATTGGTGCCAGAGTAGCCAACAGAAATGCAAAATGGCAGCATTGCCAAAACTGAAAAGTCAGGTAAGAGTGGGCATTAAGTAGGAGATCTATATGGTCCATTATGCCTACTTGGCTACGGAGAGCTCACCTCTGGAATGCCAAGGACTGGATGTAGTTGTCAGCAGAAACAGAAGGAAGGGCAGAGGGAAGTAGTAACAGAGGTTGGACCCCTGAGTCCCTGGTCTGGGAAGCCCTGTAGAGTGGGCTAAGGGAGGGAGATTATTAATACACATCTTGCCTCTGTCAGTCCCAGGTACTGGCATTAGGCTGAGCCAACAGGGAGGGGGACAGCCAGCTCAGGCAGCTTCTGTGGTGAGGGTGGCAGCAGTGGCCAGATGGAAACTCTGAGTGTAATGTTAATTCATTCCTCGCCAGTCCCTGGTCTGGGAAGCCCTGCAGAGTGGGCTAAGGGAGGGAGATTATTAATACACATCTTGCCTCTGTCAGTCCCAGGTACTGGCATTAGGCTGAGCCAACAGGGAGGGGGACAGCCAGCTCAGGCAGCTTCTGTGGTGAGGGTGGCAGCAGTGGCCAGATGGAAACTCTGAGTGTAATGTTAATTCATTCCTCTGTGGTTTTCTGTTCAGACAAATGTTGGTCTCCTGTGAGTTTAGCTTAAAGCTATCGGCTGTGTGGGGCCAAGGCCTTACATCCTTGTTTTGCTTTAATTTCCAATTCCCTGGTCAGCTGAGTTTAAAGGAAGAGATCCGGCTACTAGGAAGACACCCTAATCTTTTAGAGAGCAGTTGGGAAAATGCTCCTAGTTCCCTCCAGAGCTGGAGTGCATCCTAGCCTGGGAAATTCATTCTGTCCTACTCAAAATACAACACCAGCCTGTGAGGTTTTAGGACAAGTGGCGAGCCTGTGTCCTTTCACATGTCTCATGCAACATCTCTTTGGGAAGATATTCAGCCTTCCAGGTGGAAAGTTGGCTCGGAGCAAAGAAAGATGGAAGACAGAATTTGGTTGACTCGTGGTATCATGATGTCTTGTCTGTTCGTTGGATCGAGGTCCCCCTGAGGAACTTTCCAAAGCCAAATCTGCTCTGGGACATTTAGCTAGACCCTCTGAAGCAAACTTTAGCCCAACTGGCAAGAGATTTGCTTCCACAAGGGCTTGGCCACAGACTAACCCTGAAACTCTGAGTTCTCACTCACTGACTCAATTTCCTCAGTTACGTGAGATAATTTTCAAAACTGAGAAGGAAAACTAGTGTTGTAGCCAAAAATGAAAGTGTTATGCTAGATATTAAATGTCGTCCAAGAGACAGTAAATTTAATGGCCCCAAAGTGGTTTCAGGCCTCTGAGAGGATTTTACTTCTCGAGCATTGGAGAAGCTAAGTGCTGCCTTCTATTTCTGTTCTGCATTCGAAAAGTCATAAATAGTTAACTGTATGAGTCCTTTTTAAAAACCTCCCCGGAGCATCCAAAAATAGCCTCTGGGGGCTCTATGCATATTTCCTCAGGTCCTCCCCTTAATCTTTCAACATTGGTGGTGACAATTTACTTTAACTGTCACCCATGGACTTGCGGAGACAAAAGCAGCTGGGCTGGCAGGCAGAGAGGGGTAGCGCCTCGGAATGGTCTCTTGAGAGGTGAAACCTAGCATCCATTCACCATACACATCCAGAGATGAGAGATGTCAGCTCTCCTTGCCTTGGTTTCCCTTTCAGTAAAAGGAGAGAGGTGGGGAAGTCTCCCTCTCCCCAGAGTGCACAAGAATCTACGCCAGAGTAGGAAGCTCAACAGATTCCTCAGCAAAGCAGGGCCTGCCAGCAGCCGAGTGCTATTATGAAAGTCAAGTCCACATTCATTACGTGTCTTTCAGTGCGTGTCATCCCTGCCGTTTCCTATCTTCAGGCCAGAGAGGGACTCTCCTGCTTGTTTTCCAGCCCAGTGGCATGACCCGAGGCTGACTGTCCATCACAAGTGTGACAGACAAGGGGCAGGAACAGCCAAGCCCAACTCAGCCACCCGTCTGTTCTTCGCGGCCATGCCTCTGCCTTCTTTGTGCTTAACCACAATGGTAAACACCACCTCTCTCTGACTCGCAGCCCATCTCCTTCAGGGAGGCACCCTCTGCAAACAGACCACCAGCCCAGAGCACTCCTGTCGACCCAGAAGGAAGAGGAAGGGCAGCACGTACCAGGCGGCCTCTGTGCCCTCCGTCTTCTCTCCAAATACTCCCAACAATACACGGTGATTAGCTGTGTCTCGGGCCCCCTGACACCCCTTAACCTGGAAAATCAGGCAGACTTTTCGCGACAGCAATCAGCTCCCAGACACATCGAACCGTAATGTGATTACGCCATTTACCAAAATGCAAAGAGAGCTACTTGAGGCGTTCCTGATTAGGGCCGACATTATCCCTCTAATGGGCCACCGCATTAATCAAAGCTGTTGCTATGACTATGGCGATGGTGGGGAAATAACCCCAGCTTGATTCTGGGCCTACCAAACGCTGCCAAAGAAGAGGTCAGCTTTTGTTAGGGACACAGCAGAATTGCTTCTTCCTGCTAGAGAAGGGCTTGCTATTGAAATCACACCAGTGGCCAGAAAGAGAGGCCTCTGTTCTCTTTTACACGTTGGGGTTTTCTGGTTCCTTTGCTCAAGATGGCTTGATAGCATTGTCCTGGGAGGGGATGGGGGTGTGTGTGTAGGGAGCCGGGGTATGGAGGCTCAGTCGTGGAGCTGTCCAAGCTTTCTGCTCACCAGGTCCTAACTGCTGGTGGCCCCCTGGGAATGATGGGGGGGGCAAGAGAACCTGGGGCAGGGGGGATGGGTGGTCCACGGAAAAGCCCAGTGTTTCCCATGGCGCAAACACCCTGGGCTCCTGCTGCTTTCTCCATTCCAGACGCTTTAAAGCATTTGGCAGAGACAAGTCCACACCACATACCCTAAGACCAGGCAGATGGAAAAACAGAGGAGGGAATGAAATGGATCTGACAGGCCCGTATGGAGAACCCCTCAGCCTCTACTCTGTGCGGCAGGGAACCCGGGAACTGCGGAGGAGACCAGCTGGGGGTGCTGGGGACAGGGCCGTTGGGACCTTGCTCTGGTTAGTCTGCGGTAAACTGTTCCACGGACTCAAGGCAGCCTTCTCTCAGGCGCAGAAATGCGCCGAAAGGGAGCCCGCGAGATCAGCGACGCGGCGCACCCCTCCCTGTAACACGGGTCGGAGCCTTGGAGCGGAACCAGAAATCTGGTGTCCAGTCCAAGTCCTTCTAGAATTTTCTCTGGAGACTTGGTTTGTCCACCTTCAGAGTGGGGACAATGATATCTACTCTGCTGTCCTCCCGAGGGAGTAAAAGTTCAAATCACTTCATCTGGGGGAAAATGACTTGTAAACTTTAGAGCACAGATCCACGAACTTGCCGGCACTTTGGAGCCACCTAAGGAGGGTTTTAAAGTTCTGATGGCTGGAGCCCAGTATCAGATATCCTGGTTTCATTGCTCTGGAAGGTGGCCAGGGCGAGGGGATTTTCCAAAGCTATCACATGCCGCCAAGGTTGAGACCCATTGCTCTCGAGTGCTGTGGGGAGCTATATCCCCTCTTTGAGCCCCATCTCCAAAACTAACCTATATTTTAAACAAGGATAAGGATTTAAAAAAATAAAAGGCTTTTGCGACGATAAAAGTAGAAAATGTATATGAAAGTGAATAAGGTGTTACATCCTGGGTTCCTAATGAATGCTTAAGATCCTCATTAGAGGCCACTGTCTCTATTTCAGGAGAAAGAACTTTGTCCCCAGGGCTGAGAACCCAGCGAGCACCTGGCCGCTTAGCTGTGTAACTGTGTACAAGTCACTGGGTAACAGTAACGTTTACAACACCATCTGCAACACCTGGAGCTTAATCACAGCAGTAACCTGGTGAGGTGGGCTCAGACCACTGTTACCACCCTCTGAAGCATCACAGGTGATTCAGGCAGTCAGTGGTGGAGCTAGGATTTTTGTCCAAATTTGTCTTGTTCAGAAACTGGAGTTCTCTCTATGACCTTCGTGGTTAGACCTGACCTGAGTCAGTTTCGTCATTCGCCCTGTACATGCACGAGGTCTTCAGGCCACAGGTCTCTGTGTGTTATAATGAAAGCAAGCGTCAGAATTCTGACACACGGACTTTCATTTATTAGCAAGCAAGTGCGAAAACAGGCACGCGGCTTGCTCTGTGAGCTCAGTGATATCCCGAATCATTGTCCCTTTAGGTGTCCAGCAGAGCCTTGCATGAAAGCTTTGCTCAGGGCAGAGGTGACATTTTTAGCACCAGGATTCAGCTAACCTTGTAGTCGGGTCATGAGAAAAAAAATTCTCTGACGATCAGCCTAACAAACACAGAATCCATCTGGAGTCATAGGTTTACGGCGCCCCTCTGTTCGGCTAACACAGGGCAACCGATCAGAAAACTACCAGAACATTTCAGCTCAGAGTTGACAGAGGTCTCTCCCAATGGCTGTGAGGAAGGAGAAGAGGGGTTAGATCACTCATTGAGCCAACCAAATATGGGCACTGTATTAGTTTCCTAGGGCTGCCATTACAAAGTACCACAAACTAGGCGGCTTAAAGCAACAGAAATTGATTCCCTCTCAGCTCTGGAGGCCAGAAGCCCAAAATCAAGGTGTCAGCAGGGCTGTGCTCCCTCTGAAGGCTCCAGGGAAGGATCCTTCCTTGCGTCTCTCCTAGCGTCTGGTATGTGCCAGCAGTCCTTGGTGTTCCTTGGCTGGTAGCTACATCATTCTAATCTCTGTCTTCGCCATCACATGGTCATCTTCTCTGTGCATGTCTGTGTCTCTGTGTGTCCATTGTTCAGATAAAGACATGAGTCGTATTGAATTACAGGTTCACCCTAGCGCAGTAGCATCTCAACTAATAATATCTGCAAAGACCCTATTTTCAAGTAAGGTCACGTTCTAGAGTTTCAGGAAGACATGATTTTGGGGAACACTATTCATATCAGTATAGGCATCTAAATTGTGCCAAGTGCTGTGGAGAGAGAAGGCAAAGTGAATAAACACTGTCCTGCACCTGGGTGGAAGTGAGGAAGGCCAGCAGGTGAGTGAGGGCTCTGAGAGCTGTCAACACCCATTGCTGTTGAAGCACAAGGGAGGCTTCTCATCCAGCTTAACAGGGTCATGGAGGCAACTTGTGAGCTGACATCTGAAGGCCTGGTAGGAGGCAGCCAGGTGGAGGAGGCCGGGAGGGCAGCACAGAGGGAGGGGTCTGCAGGTTTGGTTGTAGAGAGAACAGGAGTAGTTCATTGAAACAGAAATGTGGTGTCTGAGATGGGAAAAAGGCAACAGATGAAGCCAAACCGTTGGACAAGTTCAGGTCATGTGCCACTCTAAGATAGTGAGAACTTAATCCTATGGAGCTCGGGGAAGCTTTGGCATATTTTAAGCAAGGAAGGAATGTGGTCATATTTGCATGTTAGAACAATCACTCTGATGCAATGGAAAGGATAAAATGGAAAGGTTGAGATTGGAAATGGCTAAGTAAAAAACAAGGAATGATAAGGTTCTGGCATACGCAGCAACCATGGGACGAAGAGAAGGGAACGGATTTAACATTTATGCAGAAGAGGGAACCAGCAGAGCTTGCTGATAGATGGGATGTTATATGTAAAAAAAGAAGCTGGTAATGGCATCCAAGGTGTTCGGCTTTGGTTTTTTGTTTTGTTTTAATTTCAGTTCTTCAGGTCATCCATGTCATATCTGGGGATGGACCGAGGGCAGAATCCTGGAGAACGTCAACATTTAAGAAGCAGGAGGAGAAAAATCAGCTAGAAAAGAATTCAGAGAACAAAATAGTCAAGACAGGAGAGCTGGAACTCCACCTAGGGAGAATTAGGCAGAGGGCCCCTAGGACCCGGTCGGAGTTGGTACCCAAGTGGTGGTGCTGGCCTGAGCAGGAGGCTCCCCAAGAAAGAAAGACCAGTGGAGGTTTGGAGACCCAAGAAGCTGGCAGGGTGGGGACTAGGACCAAATAAATTTATATTGGATGACTTGCCCAAGTCTTGATGTCCCCAAGAACAATGCGATCAGGGCAGTTCATTAATTTGTTCAGTTATCTAGGGTGATCAAATCACCCATTCTAGTTTGCCCAGAACTGTTCCGGTTTTAACACTGAAAGCCTGACATCCCAAGAATCCCTTCTGTCCCGGGACAATTGGGATGGTTGGTCACCCTAGTTAACAAACATTTCCTGAACATCTGCCACATGCCCACGTCCTATGTTAGATGGTGCAGAGATCAATAATACCCAGAGCAAGCTTTTGAGCAGCTCATAGCCTGGAAGGAAAATAATGGGTTACGGGTACATAAAACAGTCGAAGGGTAGGTTGAGATTTTCCTCTCTTACTCCCAAGGGCAAGTTAAAGGAAGGTGGTTTGGATATAACTCAGGCCAGGGATAGGAAAACACTCTCTTAGCAAAATAAAGCTGTGGTATGAGTTCATAAGAGAGTATGTTAGTAAGAAAAGTATGACTTTCTTGTATAAAATTGAGAGGGGCAGAAGTTACGTTTATTCTGTTTTTTAATATAATAAAAGCAGTTTCAAAATAACGATGTTCAGAGGAGAAATAATTTCTCTTATAATGTTGAGAACAGCCAGAGGACAGAAGGAAAGGAATAAGTCCCCATAGGATGAAATGTTTGATTTTAGATACCACAGGAGAGAACTCGTGACTGGGAGGGGAAACCCCTGTCTAGTCTCCCTTTCGGCCCCCAGCCTCACCCCTGTATTAGTTTCCTGGGGTTACATAACAAGCGACCACAATCTATGTGGCTTAACACGACAGAGATTCATTCTCTCCCACTTCTGGAGGTCAGAAGTTCAAAATCAAGGTGTCAGCAAAACTCCGCTGCTTCTGGGGGTTCCGGGGGCGGGAGGCGGGTGTGGTGATTCTGCGTCGGGCCTGTTCCAGCTTCTGGTGGCTGTCGGTGTCCTTTCGTGCTCCTTTACTTGCAGCTGCATATTTCCGATCTCTGCCTCCATCCTCATGTGGCCTCCTTCCTTGTGTTTCTTGATAGGTCCTCCTCTCCTGTCTGTCTGATCTCCCTCTGCCTTACTCTTATGAGGATAGTTGTCATTGGATTTAGGGCTCACCCAGGTAATCCAGGATGATCTCATCTCAAGGTCCTTAAGTTATAATTACATCTCAAAGACTCTTTTTCCAAATAAGGTTACATTCACTGGTTTCAGCGATTTTAGGACTTGGGCATACTTTCTCAGGGGTCACGTGATTCACCCAACTATACCCTCATTAATATAATCAGAGCTCATTTCTCCATCGCGTGATGCAAGGGGCAAGGAGAGCCCCCCAACCCTGACAGAGAGCTCACCCTCCCTCAGGCCCAGCTACACATGAGCAGAAAATCCATTGATAGGGCTCGTATGTGTGGTTTTCCAGTTTGCACACTGCACAAAAGTCCTCGACTAAGGGATAATGGGAGAGGGGTACTGAGACACAGTGGGCTCTCTGCATGCCCAGCCATGTGTCCTGTCAGCACTGCAGCCTCCAGGAGAAAGAGGAACCTTTTTACTTCCCGCAAAGGTACCGCCCATGTCCCAGGAAGTGTGCCTGCTCACAGGGGCTCCGTTCTCTGACTTGA
>NW_006431915.1:2806190-2812246 GCF_000325575.1 Pteropus alecto
TCCTGCTGGGGAAGGTGACAGAGAAAAGAAGCCTCTCCTTCGGTGACAATGCAACCCCTTAGGTGTGCACAACCTCAAAACCTCTCTATATCCACTATTTTATTGAATCCTCACAACAATGCCTATGACAAGCCCATTTTACAGATCTGGGAACTGAGTTTTTGGGAGGTGATGGTCTTGCTCAGAGGCAGGGATCCCTTCTCCTGGTCAGGTTTTGCCATTCGTAGGAGTGGTTTTCTGCTTCCTGTCCTGTGCAACACCTGCTGAGCATCTGAAAGCAGGGTTCTAATCTAGACTCCCCCTTACAGAGGTCTGGGACATGCCACTTAACCCAGCAGCAGCATTTACTCTGTAAATAAAAAGGAATAACAATTACCTTCCCCATGATGTCACTGTGGAATAACCAATAAAAATGATTAAAAAGCAATTGCCAACAATTGAAATCAAATACATAATAAGAGAGTAAAAAGCTGTGTTCTAACTTCCATGGGAACTTAGATATAGTTTAAAAAAAAAAAAAAAAGACCAATCCCTGTATATCCATAAAAGTTAGAGGGAATCATTAGTAAGATGGGAAGAAAAGTGGATTTTCTTGATAGTTTTATTAATAAGAAAAAGAGTAGATGTGCATTGTCAAAAAAAAATGTTATTTTCAGGAGCATATGGCAAATTAATCATTAAGATTCTCTTATGGCTCAGACCCACTTAATATGTTCTCTGTGGTGTGTGTACAACAAACCTGTAAAATTACATTACGGTGACTGTTAAATGATTCATCAGGGTCACTTCCCCAATAGATTTAGAATCTGGTGCTTATTCATGCTTCCCCCCAGTAAGCTTTATTATCTCAATTGTGTTTGCCAACGGCTAATTAGAGGTGATGGTACAAGCTAATTGTTAAAATTTTTCAGAACCATGCAAAGTATTTATTTTGAAAAGGGCTGGGGGGCGGATTACAATTCCATCTTTGGCAGCAGAAGGGATCCATTGTGATTTTAACAAATGGTGTGGCTGCTGGTCCTTAAGAGTTCAGGGTCAGTTTAATATGCAATGTGAGTGGCTGATGGTGTGGACTTGGGAGCTGGGACACTATCATTGCTCCCACACGCAGGAGCGTGCAGGTTATGTATAGCTGGGCTAATGCTTTGTGGTTTTAAATTTCCATGGCCTGGGTTTGGTCCATACTGGCTTTTTCTCTTTCATAACCCTTAAACATAGCAAGACGAGGAAAACCCTGCGGATGGCAAACTGAACAAGGCTCACCCAGAATTTCACAGGCAGGGACACCAGAGCAAAAGAGCTCCAGGTAATAAGAAGTTCAAAGAGCAGAGGAAAGTTATTGGACAGTAGGGCACAAAGACAAGGAATCCAGGAGGCAATGCTTAGAAATTCTGTCTGGCAACCCTGAGAAATCTAATAATTAATAACCACATCTCAGACCCTAGAATGGGGGCCAGTATTGAGACTGGTCTTTAAGGCGGAAGGAGGTAGAAGACAGAGGAAGAGAAGAATCAAGGCTGGATCTCATACACAGAGAGTACCCCAGCAGCAAGAGGGATGATGCTGTATTCCAGACAACAGGAGGTGGATAACTCGCTCTTGATCTAGACAGTTACCTTCACAGTAAGGTTCACCTTCATGATATTTTGTTGGGTCGAGCAGCATCTGATGCACTTAGCTTCCATCCCTACTCCTGGTATGCCTTTCCATTCGGAGGAGGCTGGTAATAGACATTACAACTCCATGGCTCACGTGCAGCTAGGATTTGCTGTACACATTAGGTTTCACCAGGCAGATGTACTCATGCCAGATTTGAGTGGAGGAAGTGAAGTGGAGACCATTTTCCAGCTGTCTTTACTATTTCTTCAGGCAAGAAAGATCATGAGGATACAGGACTGTGGCAACGATCAGAATGCACCTATCGCTTTACTGCAAGGACTGGGATCAGCCCACTGCCCTACTGGGCTCTGAAATCCACCCTCACACTTACCCCCCACCCTCCCACCCTGGGAGGCCATGCTTCCTACTGCCTGGGAACTAATCTCATTTTCTTTAATTCTCGTCTTCTGATTATTAGCCTCATTTTGCATTTGAGGACACTGAAGCTTAAAGTGATTATGTAATTTCCCCAAAATCACATATCTTTTCAATGGTGTTGTCATATCTATAACAATTAGGATTGCCAGATAAAATACATGACACCAACTTAAATTTGAATTTCAGATAAACAAGGAATAAATTTTTAACGTAAGTATGCCTTAGGCTATGTTTGAACATACTTAGCCTAAAAAAATCATTTGTCGTTTACCTGAAATTCAGATTTATCTGGGTGTCCTGTGTTTTTATTTGTCAAGTCTAACAAGTCTACCTATAATTAACGAACCCCTCCCAAAGAAATAGGGAATGGTGGTCAAAGCCATGATGCAAAAAGAATTTCTGAACATTGCCTAAGGTGCAAAGCCAGGCATTCTTAATAGAAAGATATAATGACAAGAGCTGATTTATTGAATACCTTTCTATGCGGCAGACATTTTCCTAAAGTCTTTCATGTAATAACTCTAAACTCACAATAAGCCAGTAGGGTAGGCATTACTGTTATTGCCACCTTATAGACAATGGAGACAGAAACTTGTCCTAGGACAGACAGCTAGCAAGCTGAAGGGCCAGCTTTCAAGCCATGATGGTCAGTTCCTGATATTACCCACTTAACCACTACCCATTCTCACAAACAGCAAGGCTTGATTTGCCAACTTACACAGGGAATATTCAACTCAGGTTTACACAAACGTTACAGATTCTCTCTCTTCATTTGTTCTTCTCCAGTTACCACCAATTTAGGGCCCTTTTTTCTCCCTAATAGGTGTTAGACCCATTTTCCCTGGTCTGGCAGCAATCTAACCAGTCTGTATTTTTAAACTACAGTTTTCTTATTTAAAAAGTATTGCATGTTAACCTTTTTAAATGTTGGAATACAAAAAAGAATACAGAGAACTACAGAAAGTATTTAAAAAAACCTTAAAATCACCTTAATTTGCATTTTTAATATGCTGTATAGCCTTCCAGTCTTCGTAGAAACGAATATTTGAATTGTAAGGCACTCTCTGAATCATACCAGACACACTTTTTTGTGGCTTCAATTAACAATATATTGTGAACGTTTCTTCTTTTCCACAGGGGTCTTTGAGAACGCTATGGATTGAATTCTGTCCCCTCAACATTCATATGTTGAAGCCCTAAGCCCCAATGTGACTATATTTGGAGTTAGGACGTAAGTAAGGTTAAACGAGGTCATAAAGTGGGGTGCTAATCTCCCCACTTTAGTGCCCTTACAAGAAGAGACACCAGAGAGCTGGCTCTCTGCTCCCTCCTCTTCTTGACGACACAGCAAGAAGGTGGCTGTCTGCAACTCGAGAAGAGAAACCGCACCAGAAAATGACCCTCCCAGATCTTGATCTGGGACTTCCAGCCTCCAGGACTGCAGGAAAATGAATTTCTGTTGTTTAAGCAACCCAGGCTCAGAGAATATGATACAGAGAACATGACTTTTTTTAGAACTATTCCATCTGATGGATATACCAAAGTCTATTCAATAAACTCCCAACTGCTAATTCTGCAAATTGCTTGCAAATTGCACTTTCACAAGTAACACCTATTATAAGTAACCTTTCTGGCTCATTACCTTAGGATAGATTTCTAGAGGCAGAATCACTGGTAGGGTGATCAATTGTCCTAGTTTGTCCCGGGGCTGTCCTGGTTTTTTACACCAAAAGCTCCACATCCCAGGCACCCCTAAGTCCTGGCAAACCAGGACAGTTGGTCACTTCCCAAGGCCTTCTTACACACATTGCGGGGTCACCTACCAGACGTGTGCTGATTTCCACACCCACCACATAAGAGGTTTCCTTTCCAGGTATAGTATCTTATCTGTAATTTATATTAACATGCTTCACCATAGACAGTGAGAAATATGAGGTGTATATTAAAATATGCCCTAGAAACAGTTAATTAATATGTGAAGTACTCTAATCAGGAATTCACATTCCAAGGGTGGCTGGTTAGCATTTGAAAGACCCTAATCAGGAGCCCCCACTCTAACTCCAGTGCCTGCTACAAGCACAGTGACAAGTGCTTGCTTTAAATACCACTATCTGAAGCTGCAAATTGAGCTCGTTAATTAGCATAAGGGTTAGTAGAAATAATGTTTCAATGGTGAAATGCGAGCTATTCCAGAAACGTTCTGCCTTGAATTAACAGAATATTTTGAAAAATCTAGTACCCAAACTGGCAAGTTAACACTTTTGGAGTAACACTTCAGGTCAAGAACTCCATTTAATCCCATGGGCCCTACATTTATCAGAGGATTACAGAGGTTTGGAAACGCGGGGTGCATTTGGGAATTATTGCGATGACTACAAGTGGTGGTTGGGGGGAGAGGATGGTAGCCGAATTCAGTGCATGGGTCCAAGGTTGCTAAATATCTTATAGTGCCCATTAAAGTCCAGCGCTCAAAATTCCAGAGGTGCTGGTGAATTTCAGCCAGTGACCAGAACCTGGTGGCATTTCTGCCTCTAAGTGAACCTTCTAGGTGGGAGAACCCCCAAGGGCAGAGGGTCCATATTTCGGTGGGCTTACATACCAGATCGACCAATCTTTGTATCTGTTTTCTGTTATTCCACTGGATTTTATCTGTTTGTGTATTATTTTATTTTTACATGTAGTTGAATTTGGTCCAGGACTCGCTTGCATGGGAACACATCACCCAGAACTGAGGTTTTGGGGGAGAATACTTACTGCCCTCACCCACCTTTAAATTTGGAAACCATGAATATTCAACAAAAAGAAGCTGATCATTGTGAATAGGTAAATCAGCCTGGGTCAGCCAACAATGGCATCTTTAAAATATGCTTTATCATGTTAATATCCCTTTCAGTGCTACTAAATACCAAAAAAAAAAAAAAAAAAAAGACAAATGCAATGCAAATGAAGTGGTAAGCTCCTCTGTTTTATTTAAAACAATGCATAACATAAAATCGTCTGATGCTACTGTTTGCTGAAACAATATGCCAGATGAATGAGAAAGTGCATTCTCCTTGGTTAATCCAGTTATATATGTACTCATTTTGTTTAAATGATGGACCAGCTTTAAATTCTATCCTCAAACAGGCAGGCGGAAAACTCAGAAGCAATGCCACTGCTGGTGGCGAAGAAATTCATCCAAACAGAGGTGTCCACACTTTCCCTCCTCCCTACCTCCTCCACCTCCAAAGAGAGCAGCTTGTGTGGCAGAGGACAGATGCCCGCAGCAGAGGGTCTCAAACTCAGTCAAGGGGCCATCTTCTAGAGGGCTCCTTAAAACACAGATTGGGGGGAAGGGGAAGGTAGATGAGGTAAAGGGGGTCAAATATGTGGTGACAGAAAGAAATCTAACTATGAAACGTGAACACGCAGTGTAAATATATATATGCTTTACTGTTAAAGTGTACAGCTGAAACTTATTGGATTTCCTTAACCAATGTCACCATAAATAAATAAATAAATAAATAAATAAATAAATAAATAAATAAATAAATGACTGACACAAAGGTCACTGGGCCCCACCCCCAGACGTTCTGATTTAGGAGGGCTGGGGTGGGGCCTGAGAATTTGCATTTTTAACAAGCTCCCAGGTCCAGATGATGCTCCTGGTCCTGGGACTGCACTTTGAGAACCACTGCTCTGGTTCTCAAACTTGGCTGCATGTTAGAATCACGTGGGGAGATTTTAAAGGGATCAAGTCTTGATCTTAGTAGCCTAATCGTCGGAGTGATATTCCAATATATTCCCAGGTGCCGCTTAGACTGGCGGTGAGGGCAATTACATGGAGGCAGGAAGCTTGGGGGACATCCGCCTACCACACCAAGGAATCTAACTCTGACTGTAAGTATGTTCATGGTAATCCTTGGCTGAAAGGTGCCAACACTTCTCAGCTATCATTTTCTAACAAAATGAGCCCAAGACTGGTGCGTGATTAGACTACGTCGAGTCAGTTCATGTAGAGAAACCCTGGGGACGGCCTT
>NW_006431915.1:2812260-2860974 GCF_000325575.1 Pteropus alecto
CCCCATCCAAACCATCTGGGTGAATCAGTCTTCTTTTTCATAAGCCTCTCCCACCAAAAGGCAGGTGGAGCTTGATATCCAGAAGAGTAAAAAGAAGTCTGTTTGCTCAATGATCTATTCATCAAATGAAAACTTGTTAAATGGCCTATTTCCAAATTATACCAATTTTGCCCATTCATTAAAATTTATCCTAAGAATATTCTTCTTGAGAGTGTTCAATAAATAGGAATATATTCTGTTATATAGAGACATTTCTAGCATTTCTCTCTTTCTTTTAGAAGCAAAGAATACTTGCTAAATGACAGGTATTTCCATTATCTATAATTTTGAGCACCTCCTGCCTTAGGAGTCCAATTTAAATTATCTGGAAGAAACTATCAGAATGGTTAGGGACCTGGAATTCACACCCAAATGAAATATCTCTATGAACTACAACAGGTCGATATGCACCCTGAGGAGGTGTCCTTACAAACCCAATTATCCTTTAATTTATGTGAATCTTCTTATTATCTTCTTTTAGGCGTTGACTCAAATTATCAGGATTATTCATTTATTTGTTGAGTAATGTATTTTGAGCACCAACTATATGCCAGGTGCTCAATATGGAAAGATAGCAGTGGATCACAGAAATTTCAACATAGCAGAGACACAGATATTCAACAAATAACCTCCTAATTAACACATAATGACAAATTCTAGTGACTAACAGGAAGGAAAATATAAGGGAGAAATAAAACCATGTGGTTGTCATAGTTATAGTAACTATCAAGTGGAAATGATGACTTTGGTCATTTTCTCTTTCCTCTTATCTCTACAAAGATTGATTAGGTATAAATACCTAAGGAAATGAAATCACTGTCTTGAAGAGAGATACCTGCACTCTCGTGTTCACTGCAGCATTATTCACAATAGCCAAGACATGAAAACAACCTAAGTATCTATCACAGGTGAATAGATAAAGAAAATGTCACACCACACACACACACAGAGAACACATACACTAGAATATTATTCAGCCATAAAAAGAAGAAAATCCTTCCATTTGCAACAGCATGGATAAACATTGAGAGTCTTATGCTAAGCGAAATAAGTCAGAGAAAGACAAATACTGTATGATATATGTGGAATCTAAAATAGTCGTACTCATAGGAACAGTAAAGTGGTGGTTGCCAGGGGCCGGGGAGCAGGAGGGTGGGTGAAATGGGAAGATGTTAGTCAAAGTGTACAAAATTCTAGTTAAAAGATGAAGAAATTCTGGGAATGTAATGTACAGCATAGTGACTATGGTTAACGATGCTGCATGATATGCTTGAAAGTTGCTAAGAAAGATCTTCAACGTTCTCACCACACAAAAAAAATATTGTAATTATGTGAGGTGATGGATGTGCTAAGTAACCTTATTGTGGTAATCATTTTGTAATATATATTTGTACCAAATCATCTCGTTGCATACCTTAAATTATGTATCAATTATATCTCAGTAAAGAAAAAAATAAAGAAGAGATATGCCCCTTTCTGGAACATGCAAAGAACAATTAGGAATGTGCCTACCTATCCAAAGAATGAGAGATCCACTTGATCAAGTTTATTTCGGGGATAAAAAACAGGTCAGCTGTGTGACCATGACCTTCCTCTCACCTCATTCAACTGGGAAAGGCAGAGCCCCACGAACTCAAAGGTCTCTACCTCCTGATATTATTTGCACCATCAATCTTTGTTGTAAAGTCAGCTAAACAATAAGTGCTTAAACCCTCATGCATAAAAAGGTAAAGACATCTACTCTGAATATATTAAAACCCATTAAAATTATGCATGAAAATAAAGAATACCTCACGTTTAAATATTTACCGAACGCAGATAAATTATAGGGCTTAAATAGAACAGAATAATTCAGTTCAATTTCATTCATTCTAAAATAAGGATTCTCCTGGGTAATTATCCAGGTAAAGTCAGTTACTCTCTAAAACCTTCCTTGATTCCTCCAGGCACTATTATTAATAGTTACGTCCTTCTCTGTGCTCCCACAAGACTTCCATTACAGCTCTTTTCTGCATTGTACCATAAATATCTTGAGGTCTTTGAAATTACTTTTCTGGCTCTCTTACTCAATTGAGGCCCTTGAAGAGAACAACTGGGTCTTATTCATTTATGTATCCTTGGTATGTAGCAGAGTGCCAACTTCATAGTAATAAAACTCGATAAACGTTTGAGTAAATAAATAAAAGGTCTCGTACAAATCAAATCTTGTAACAAATGAAGGAGGGTGACATTTGACTTTGACTTGGGCCCTGAAGGAGAAGACAGCCATACAAAGATCTAAGCAGGAATAGTATTTAAGAGAGAACGGCAAGTGCCATGGTTGTTAGGGGAGGAAAAACAACATAGAAAGAAGGCTGCAGGGGAGAGAGAGAGGGAGTGGAGAGGATGAGGCCAGAGCTGAGACAAAGAAGCCAAATAATGTGGCCCCTTGTAGGTCAGGGTAAGAAGTTTGCGTAATTTACTGTATGGACAAAAGAATTCATTTTGTATATAACATTATTTATATTCTTAGAAGATCACTCTGGCTATTGTTTGGAGAATGAATTACGGGGGTGCATGCTTAGGAGCAAGGAATCCCTAGAAGTCTATTGCAGAATTCCAGGCAACAGATGATGGTGGGCATTTCTAAAGCAGCAGCTGTTGAAGAGGACTGAAGTAGTAGCTGGACTTGAGATGTAAAGGTAACAGGATTTGATTAGTTGGATATGGGTTGCTATTCAGCTGGCAGAGAGCCCTCCCAGTGGCCAAAATATTGAAATGTTTCTATACTAGTTTGTAAACAGTCACTGCCAACATCCCCCGAGTGGTGCTCCTACCCTAACACCCCAATACCCCAGACTTCCCTTAAAACCAAAAACTAAAATATCAATGTTTGGCGTGGTAGAGGCCCCCCTAGACAGTTCTATTGCCTGACTCTATTCTTTTTGGTGGGTCTCATGCTATACTGTTTGCTGAATGACACAATTGGATTTAAAGGATGGACAAAGAGAGCAATGGATTACTCCTAGGCTTTTGGCTTGAGCTGTTGGGTGGGTGGCACTGTTGTTTACTGGCATGTGGAGGAACAAGAGACGAATAAGCCTGGTGGGAGGAAAACAACATTTAACATGAGATCTACCCTCTTAGTAAACCTTAACATATACAGTATTGTTGACTACAGGCCTGACATTATACAGCAGATCTCTAAAATTTACTCATCTTGCATAACTGAAACTTCACACCCATTTCCATCTCGCCTCAGCCCCTGGCAACCATCCTTCTACACTCTGCTTCTACGCATTATCTTGTTCAAGCCTTTCAGCAACCCTGTGGTGAGAGACTTCCCACTTTCAGCAAGAGAGACTAGGGAAATCTTCAAGGAAAAGGTACTGTCAATCTGGGCTTTGAAGGATGAGGAGAGTAGAGCATGCATAACCAGAAGGAAGGCACATTCCAAGTGTGGAAACAGTGCTCTAGACAAAGGGAGGACATGTTTACATAGCAGCTGCTGGTGAAACTGGCTGGGGCAGGAAAGAACAAAAGGTAGAGAACCTTCAAGGCCACCCACCTGTACTTGGCCCTTATTCAGTGAGCCCTGGGGGCCCTTGACGCAGAGGCCAGAGCTGAACTTTAGTGTGGGGATTGAATTGCAAAGGATGAAGGGAGAACCCAGAGTCAAGGGAACCAGGTGGGAGGCTACTGAAATAACCTAATGAGTGCTTATAAGGCTTTCCAAAGGCAGAGGCGGGGACCAGAGCGAGGGGAGAAGCACATAGTGAGATGAAAGAAAGTACACAACATTTTTCAAAGACAGCATTACAGACAGACAAAACGATGGCTCAAAATAAAGAGTTCCCTTTTGCAACAGAGGCAACAATGGGCCTACAACATCTTCATTTAAACCTATGTTTATTAGGTGGCAAGGGTGGAAGCTGGCCGGTAGTAAACTGCCCCTTATCTCTAGATCCAGTTCATTTCACTCTGCTGCCCAGAGTCTGAATAATAAACGTTCCATTCTTCCAAAGGAAACGATGTCATCGAATGAGATGAAATATCAGAAACAGGATGGTTTGATTCTTATGGACAGAGTTTCATATGCTAGATTAGAATTCACCTTATTCCTTTGCCAGTTGACTCACCCGCCCAACTACCTGACCTTGAAAAGTCATTTTTTTCCTCTTTTCAGTACAATTTAAAAAATTGAAGTGCTTTTAGAATTGGAGAGTCAAACCTAAGAATGAGGAGAGCAGCAGAGAAAGAGTAATCGATCTGTTCAGAGAATCAGCATTCTCCTGATAAGACTAAACAGGGATACCTGGAAGCACGCCCAGCGAAGACTGCAGATTATGTGGTGATGTGAAGGGAACAAATATATTGGCATCTGTTACTCTTCAAATAGTGAGCGTGGTGTTGTGGATTTAACTGTGCACAAGACAATCCCTACCCTCAGGGTGCTCACAGACATATAGAATAATTCCCATTGCAGTGTGATGGGAGTGACGATCTGGACAGCAGAAGTTTGAGGAGCCAGAGAAGGCATCAAGAGATCTGAGTAATTAGGTGTCATCCAAGGGAGAGTACATCAGGCTTCAGAAGTCAATGTCTCCTCAACATCCACATCACACTTCCTGATTTCAAACTATAGTACAAAGGTATAGCAATAAAAACAGTATGGTACCGGCATAAAAATAGATACATAGACCAATGAAACAGGTTCAAGAATCAAGCAATAGACCTTAACGTATATGATCAACTAGTATTTGACAAAGGAGCTAAGAATACTCAATGGGGAAAAGATAGTCTCTTCAATAAATGGTGCTGGGAAAACTGGATAATCACGTGAAGAAGAATGAAATTGGGCTCCTACTTTACACTACTCACAAAAAAATGAAATGGATTAAGGACTTAAACATAAGACCTGAAACCATAAAACTCCTACTTACACTACTCACAAAAATGAACTTGAAATGGATTAAGGACTTAAACATAAGACCCGAAACCATAAAACTCCTAGAAAAAAGTAGGGAAAAGCTTCTTGACATTGGTCTAAGAATGAATTTTTTTTTTTTTTTTTGCTTTGACTTCAAAAATGAAAACAACAAAAGTAAAAATAAATAAGTGGGACTACATCAAACTAAAAAGCTTTTGCACCTCAAAGGAAACAATAAACAAAAGGAAAAGTGCTATTCCAAAATGGGATGAACTGTCTTGAGAAAATACATATCCTCTTATTTATTCAGATGCTCAAACACAAGTGGAGTGAGTACTGGGCAGGGGTATGGCAGAGGGGCATTTAGAATAGACAGCTTCAAACTTCCTTTCGAGCCTAATATTCTGGGACTCTACATTGAAGGTTTATGTGAGATTAGCTCCAATGTTCTCTCCATCCCTGCAGAGCTCCCTGTCCAGGGATTATACATTAAGACATGGCAAGCAGCACCTTGAACAATCAGGACTCATAGAATGAAATTAGATGGCAATTTTATTTGTCTCCCACCTTCCCTTCAAATTGGATTCAGTGGGATGAGACTCAGGCATTCTCATGATTTTCTGACCACTTTCTGATAAAAAGTCTGATGGTCACTTTAAGCTCCAAACAGTATAAATCCAATGATTAAAAAGTCCAGGCTCCTGTTAAAATAATCAAAGCTGCCAACTCCTTTGATGGCAAAACTTTCTTTCTTCCTAAGGTGGATGGGAGCTAGAGGAAGGGAAAAGGAATGTGGTAGCTTCTTCCGCCAGCCGATTCTCCCCTCCGCCAGCCGATTCGAAATAAGCAAAATAAGCCAACTGCAGTTTCTGACACCCTCAGGGTTGGGGTAGGACAGGATGAGGTGGATACAGGTGAAAGGAAAGGTAAGAGTGGCAGAAAATGTTTTACGTGACTATCATAAGCAGGTTGGGAAGATGTTAAAGTTGTTTTCTGGGGCAGTTCACTTACATCTCTCACTGGCCATGACCTTGACCCAAGCAAAAGCCTACTGGTCTACTATTACTCACTCTCTCCTCAGCCCTTAGGAATCCAGAAATAAAACTTTGGCTTATCTTCTGTTGAAGCCACATCTTCCACCTTAATAACTCTATTGGGAGTGAAGGCCAATCCCTAAGCAGAAACAATTCTCCTTTGTTTTGCTGCCAACTTAGCTAGACAGCCCAGGTTTCATCCTCTGACATCCGGGGTGGAGCAGTGGTGTGGGGTCAGACAACAAGCCTGTTTGTTCCCCTAACTGCTCTCTTGTTCTACTGAAACTCCTCTCTCTTGACAAGGTGAGCAGGAGGAAGGTCTCCTGAACCCTCCTCCTTGGACAGAGGAGGACTCACATCACGGCCACAACTCTCTCCAGAGAAATTCTCATAAATTTTCTCTAACTCTCCACTCTCTCAACTTTATTATATCCTTGATATGGCTGGGGGATTGGCAAACTGCGGTTTTCAATTTAACTTCTCTGTAATTCCTGCATATGGGTTAGAATCTCCTTTAGAATGTATGTTGTTGCATCAACTGAAGCTTCCAATATAATATCCTGTTTAATTTTTAGTGACCAAATGGAAAAGAAATGACAGAATTTATTAACAGCTATGTAAGTGCTTGATGCCCCAATGCAAAGCCCTCGTAAGAGAGTAAAGAATGCAGATGAGTTCTGAGCCTCTTGCTTCTACTCATTGACTCTGCCTTTTCCATTCCCCAACCCCAAGGGTGGGAAGTTATCATTGCAGTGCAAGGAAAGACCAAGGTGAAGCAGCACCCCACAATGACCAGAGAAAGTGGAGCAAATCAAACCGCTGAAACACCACATTTGATCCCAAACTTAGTGCTGAGTATTCCAGGCATCTTACTGTGGGACGAGAACAGTAGACAAGGTCGGGTTGTCACTTGGGAGAATTAATGGCCGACTGGAGATGGCCAAGTCTCCTCCAACACAATAAAGAAAGATCCCAGTCTTTCAACTAATCTTTGGAATAGGAAGTAAAGGAGGAAAAGGTAAGAGAGCCCACCAGGCATAGATTTAAGAAGTGAAAGACAAAGAGGATAGCTTGGTTCCTGCCACTGAGTCATCCCAAGTTTCCCAACTGACCAATTTGTGTGCCATGAATGGACTACAAGTGTGCCACAAAAACTCAAATCTCCAACACTTTGGGGCTGCTGCAGATCCCGGACTGGTCACCTCTGGCTATGAGCAGCCATATTCAGGGCTCTTCAGAGGGCAGCCCAAGATGAGTGGGACCTGTCTGTACGTCCCCTGCAGGCAGAAGCATAATGATCACCACTGAGCACTAATGACTGAGCTTCAACATGCTGGACAGAGCCAAGGAGAAGCCCTTCCACCTGGACAGCCACACCAGGAGCTAAACATGGATCCCAGACTGTCCAATGTGGACAAGTGGTCCATGGAGCTGCTGGAGGAGTTTATGTTACGGGTGGCCAAGGAGCATGGTGCATGGCCCAAGGTGCCACCTGTCTGTGTTGAGAGAAGAGGGAGCAGGAAGTTTGAGCTCCTGGTGGCAGAATCCCATATATTTGTGATTTCTGCTCTTTTACAATTGACGTGTCCTTTCGATGCTGACAGCTCTAATAATATGCGACAGTTCTACAAATTAGATCACACTAATATTTGAAGTACTAGATATGGAAAAGTTCAATGAGATTTGAAAAACATTTGCATTGTAAAAAATTCAACATTAGATTTGTCAATAAAAGAAAAAGATGGACTGTTATAGTGCCTAAATGTAACTTCAACTATTAAGTATTTTTGAATAGTTGTAAAACAACGGTCTAAATACGTTTTTATGACCTCCTTGTGCAATGTTTCTAATTGACAGTGAACGATCAAATTTTGAAGAGATCACCATTAAAACCTTTTGATCAGAACTGCGTATAGCCATTTCAATCATCAAGCTTGATATTAAAAAAGTTATAATTATGGAAGCAAATTCATTTTCTCATTTAAAAAAATTGACTCTATTTAGATGTTTTATGCAAACATAATATCTAAAATCTTTCAAATTTTTAATTTTTCTTGTAATTACATGATGTAAAAAAATTTTTTTTTCTTCACTTCATCTCACATAGATGCCTAGAACCCCTTCGGTCTACTTACAACGTGCTGTTAAGAATATTACCATTTTCTATATGAGTCATGACAGGCAGTAATCTCTGCATTTGAACACATGGTCTAATAATCAGCTTAGGTAAGGGCTCCTTCAAGTACTATCTTGAGTTAGGTGAGGAAGTTTAGAAAGAGATTTTCTTGAGAGGAAATTGCTTCAATGCACATATTTTTAAGTTTGTCAAGGATGTTTCCTAAAATATTTTCTCCTCAACTATGGATCTCAGCTCTCGAGATTCTTGCATGAATCTCATCTTGAGAAGATTGCGTGTGGCCACCTCATCCGCCAAGACCCACCCTCCCGTGGAAAGACAGAATCATCTGGGCCCTCCACTCTCCCAAGTGTTTAACATCACCAAGGTGTGTTTTCTCATTTGCCACTCAAAAAAGAAAACAATTTAATCTAATTTCAATAAATTCTTTGGCTAATTTCACTATTTTCATTATTTTATCTTTTAAAATATTTTCTCTACTAACTCTTTTAACTTATTTGTAATGTTTTGTCGTTTTTCTCCTAGTTCTATCTTGTGGAATGGGAAAATAAGAGATAGGAAGGTACTTAAGAGTTTTTCAGAAAAGGAATCACATAAAATGACCAAGGTTAGAGAAACACGTGGCACTGTCTGTAATCAAGCCCAGTCCTCAGAAGCTTTGCTGAGCTCCGAAGCTCATTCTTTGTTCAATTACTGTGTGCTAGGTACATGCTCATGCTATTGCTAGTCATTACAAAGACCCTGTGATATAGGTATTAGTAGATTTAACTTACAGATAAAGACACTGAGGCTCAAAGTAACATAGTACTTGGCAGTACTTGGCCAAGGACACCTCTAGTGAGTGGGTGTGTCAGGATTTACAGTAAGATCTGTCTGATTTTGAACCTGTGCGCTTTCTACTGAGACAGTGCTTCTCAGACTTTAATATGCTTATGAGTCACCTGGGCATCTTAAAATGCAGATTTCGACTTAATAGGTCTGGGGTGGGGCCCGAGAGTCTGCATTTCTAACAAGCTTCCAGGTGAGGCAGAGGCTGCTCCCCAGACCACACCTGAGCGAAAATGTGCACTGGTGTTAGCCAGGCTCCTCCGGGTACACTGGCATCCAGGAGTCAGCCCAGATAGAGCTGTCGAGGTTATCATTTATGTTCATTTCGCCTGCTTTCGCTGACTGGCTTTTGATCAGGGTTCCAATGGATGGCTAGCAAGAGCTAATTACAATCCCAACTAATTCCCTGTGTCAGTTGTTATTCATTAACAAATTATGTTCCTGACAAACTGCTCTAGTGTGGTACCCTAAGTACTGTAATTAAAATCTTAGAAAGTTGCATGTGGGCCTAATTGATTTCCTTAATGTATTACTCAGACTAAACATTCCATTATTTTGTGTATTGATGTTTATGAAGGGGCAGAACTGCTGCTGCCACCCAGGCAGCAGAAGGACGATCTCTGGGTTAAGAGGGAAGCTTGCCTGCTCTGGGGCCTGTTCACTTCTCTAGCAGTGCCACCTGAACGTTCAAATGACAGTGATAGTTGTACTCCACCAGAAACGGTCACTCAGAAAGGGATGGGGGTAATTTGACTTGGGTTTATAATACGTGTGTCCCTCTTTGGACTTCTAAACTTTGGGAATGTTATGATGACTCCTTCGTGGACCGATGGAAAAATGGAGAGATGCTTCCTGAGACTGTCACTGCCCCATGTCCCAGAGGCTCTCCCTTTTAGCGCTCAGCACCACACGGCAGAAAGGGATAGGGAGCTGCGGACAATGTCTACACTTCGTCTAAAGTCGTGTGTGACACAGACAAGTCCAAGTGTACTCGGCAAGTGTGGACTGCTATGGACAACTATTATCTATACTACAGGCCATGGAATTAGACTGAATGTGTTCATGCATTCATGTGTTTGACAGCCTCTTAATGAGTACCTAGCATAGGCAAGGCCCAGTGCTTGAGTTAAAAAAAGAAATAAGCAAAATAAGCACAATCATAATAGTGGCAAACACTTAGGTATTATATGCCAGGCACTGTTCTAGGAACTTTAAACATGTTACTCATTTCATTCTTGTTCAGTTCCTATGAAGTAGGTACTCATTACTTCTGTTCTACAAATGAGAAAACTGAGGCAACAGAGAAGGTAAGAAAGCTGTCTACTGTCACACAGCCAGGATTCAGATCCAAACAGCCTGGCTCTGAGTCCTTGCTTGAACCCCTGTGCTGTACTGCCTTTCTTAAGTATGATAACAATAGCTAATGAGGACTTAGCATGTCCTCATCAGTAATTTTATACTCACCAAAACCCTAATGAAGTATTGTCATTATCTCCATTTCATAGTTGAGGAAACTGAGGCACAGAGAGGCTGCTTAACTGCCTCAAGGTTGCATGGCTTGTAAGTGGCAAAGTCAGGATTTGAGTCCTGGCCCAGAGTCTATTTTTTTAATCTTCATGCATCTCAGAACTAGCAGAGATCTGAGAAATCACATAGGGATTTGGGGACCTGCACAGGCTAACCAATGTATATAATTAAACTCCTAGTGATCCTGCCACAGATTTCTAGCAGATGGAAAGTAAGGCCCAGGTAGAAAGTGCAGAGCTGGGATGTGAAGGCAGATGGTCCAATGCCCAAGGCTGCCCTTGACCTCTGGATTACTATGCCTCTCGCATACAATAGCATTCTCTAACGCTATTTCCCTACCCTCTGCCCTCTGCGCCCTCACTCAGCATGTAACACAAAAGGGGTGGACCACACGTGTCTAAGGATAAACTTAAGAGGTTGGCAATATATTCCATTATTCGCTACACACCGTATGTTGAAAAAACTAACACGGACTTAATTTTGGAACCTCACTTTTATTTTTTATGAGGGCACACACCAAAAGAATGCACATTATAAAAAAAATATTTTTCATGTTTTCCTGATTTTGGGGGAAAAAAAAGTGTCAGTTGTGAGGTCTTTTGGAAAGATCGGAACAGGAGACTGGGCTTTTTCAATAGGTTACATCTCACGCTGCACCAACGCGCTGAATAAGGATTCCCATGATCCACTGGCTGCCCTAAGCACAATGGACTTCAACGGTGCTTTCTAGCTCTCTCTTTGGTTCTGGAACCACAACTTGACATGTCACATCCCCTATCCTCTGAGTCACTTCTGTGTAGTTAGCTCACTGGCTCCTTCATTTCTGCTTCTCTCAGGCGAGTGCCTTTGCATACACCCCAGCCCAGGCCTCCAGATGATTCTACCCTCAGACTTCGGCATCAGGCTTCACGAATTCCTCTCCGTCCAGTTTCTTTGGATGATCTGACAATGTGCTATCCTTGGTGAGCAACTATTTTCAGCCATTTCCACTCATTATTAAGCATGTTTTCCTTTCAGGTAAACCAACTATGTATCCTTCCATTTTTGTTTGTCCCACCGGGAGAACAAACTGGCTTTTCATTCATCACTTTTAACACATAATATTCTTCAACTGTTTTTTAATGCACATATATGAGTACAAATATTTATACTTTAATGTTAACAGCCAATACTATAAAATTTTTATCATATTACTAAGCAAAAACTGGGGTTGAGTTTAAGTTCAAAGAATCATGTAGACATATTCATCCCTGAAAACTCCAATGTCAATTCTTATGCAGGGTCTGGGAGCACTGATGACTTGGCTAATAAAATGCTGTCTGAAGTTAATAATCGCTCCTGGGTAATGCTACCTTTCAATAAGAGAGTTATTAAAAAAACACTTGACAGAACTCAGTTGCATATGACAGATTTTCCCCTCTACACAAGTCACCGTTTGCAAACAGAGGAGGCAATGAAATCGTCAGAAAAGCTTCAACTATTCTTTTCAATTTATTTGATATATAAGAAAACATCTGGTTTAGGGTGTGTGTTCAGAATACAGACTATTTGTGAGGCAGGCACAACGCTGGTACCAAGTAAAGACAGATTTCTTTTAGCTTTGCTAGAACTGTCACTGGCAGGTTTCTGGCAGTTTTTAGTTTGGGGGCAGGGGGTGGGAGTATGGGGAACGGCTGAGAGAACTCTCAGAATCTTTGGAACAGATTTCTTTGATTTTTGGAAAATTACCAGATTGGCCCTGTAGTTATATAAATATAAAGCAAGTACATCCATTGTCCTTGATGACTGCTTTGAAGTCACCATAAATCTGAATGCTGATGATGCAGATTAAGATGCCAAGTATCCTGCCCAGCGATATAAGTCGGTATCTTCAGCCAGAACCATGAGCAGAAACACATGCCTAAGTGGGAATCTAGTGTAGGACCCCTGGTATTTAAGTGGTATTTAAAGAGTAAATAACACTGACCTTTTGAAATGTACTTTCAACTATTTGAGTTGGTTTGCAACTTTTTTGACATACATTTTTTAAAAAGACATTTTAAAGGCTATTTTGTATTTTACATAGATTCCAGTAAACACATGCTGCAAATATCTAACATAAACAAGTTTCATGAAGCAATCTCCTTGTTACGCATAACGCTAATGTTTCTGTATATTCTATGTCATTGTTTTTAATGTTGGTCATGTCTCATTGAATTCATATTATGACCTGTTAATGGGTCATAATTTGCAGTCTGAAAAACATCCAACTATTGTGATTGCTTTGTCTGGGTCCAGGAGTCAATCTATGGAATCCAAGAGATCTGGGGCCTTAGACTTTGAGGTTCGGATACCTAAAACAATGATGGTAATTTACTTTAAAACCTTCAGCATAGACACTGAGACAGTATCGATGTGCCAGTTAGTTTCAGCTTTCACTCTAGGGGCACCTGGAGTGGTTAGCTGGCATTCTCAACTGGAGTCCACCTACTGGTGCTTCTGCTGTCTGGATCTCAGTCAATAGTCGATGCTTTGCTAATTTGCACCTAGAATGTCAAAAAACAGGTTTTTATGGTGGAAAATGGTAACCTGTTGATAGGTCTAAGAAATGTCAGAAATGGGTTCTTATTGGTAAAATTAAAAGAATTTTGTCAAATACATTTCAATGTTTAAAAGTGTTTTAAAAAGAACACTTGTAATGAAAATGTTTCTAAGCATGCTAAAAAAAAAAAAGTATATTTAATATGTGGACTGGCTGAAATATCTCTACCCCTGTACAATTAGAGTATTAGAATCCAGAAAGCCCAGTAGCCAACAAACCTGGGAAGGCTTGATTGTTGCTAAAAGGCTCTACGTGCACCACTGGTGTATGGCCATCAATGTGGAATAACCTTGTCTGATACTGACTGAAAGGGTGACAGGATCCTGCCTCTGCAGTCTTGGCTTTTGTCTTCAGTGAACAGACTTTCACTGGACCATCTAAAAGGCCAGAGGCTGTGACTTCATCAAGCTTCTAGAATAGGTAGCGTGAGCAGTTTCGTGTTTGTTTGCTCATGAATGTGTGTTTAGCACATATCTGCTTGTGTGGCAGAATTTGGTCTGAACTTGCTTTAATTATAACACAGTAGTGAGGTTATGTGGGAGTCACAAACTCTCACCCACTTCAAACTTCTTTGGGCAACTAGTGTTATCTTAAAAATAAAAAGGCCCTATGAAATGTGATTACCAAATTGATTAGATCCAGTTCACAGGCCCCTTCCACACTTGGCAAATCTATGTGGATGCTAGAGAAGCAGGTCACTCTGGGGGTGAATGACCCACAAACTCGACCAGCAGAACAGATATATAAAGCATGTAAATGTTGTCTTGACTCTCAGAATTCATTGGTAAGGAAAACTCAGCAGAGGAAGGGTCTTCAAAGGATGGGAACTTAGGGTCATTTTACTTTAGATCATAAAAGGAAATATGATCTTATATGGTAATCAGAAGCTAGTGAGTCATGGACACCCATAAGTCATATTTGGAATCACAGTATATAACAAGAAGGATTTTGTTGATGTTCCATTCTATTTAAAGGCTGGTGTTGTAGTTACCAAGTTCACTTTCTCGGGATAATATTATGGAAGAAAAAGTGGCAGGACTCCATTTGAGCCTAAGATATATCTACTGTTGAGTTTCAGATTTTCCTGATGAGTCAAACAAAGGGACAGTCCATAACTGAATAACCACTGAGGAAGGGGCTTTCTGAATTATGGGGCTATTTGGAAGGAAGCTAGTGGAGAAGGTTAGAAAAAGTGTCCAAGGGATGGTGATGAAATTAAGGGTTTGGGACCTGCCTGGTATATCACTCCCTGGCCATGAACAAGGTCAAACTTCTCTGGGCTGCAGGCAGAATCAAAAGGAGACATGATGTTATTGCTCCTAGTGCATTGGACCTAGAGAATTAAGTGTAACCCAGACAGGGATTCACCACAGGGAAGATTCAAGAGAGTGCAGATCCACCTGGGAGCTAGAGAGTCGGGGTCTGCATCTAGGGTATACTTGAGAGCACAGACATCAGTGTTGTCACCACAGGCCCTGGCATCAGTGACATCACTGGCATGACCTCTGAGGGATTTTTCAGTTGGTAGACACTGATTGCGTAAGCCAAAGAAGAAGAACTTGAGATCTGTGTTTGTAGACTCATCCAGTTTGGAGCAAGAGCTAAAACCTTTTGGTCATTATCCACACTGAGCTCCACTGTGCCTGTTTATGCAGGTAAGACTTAAGGAAACTTGGATTAAATTTGGGAATCTGTTTAGAATCGTGGTGGTTCTGGATTCTCCTTCAAAAATAGAGCCTGAGACAAGGGCTTGTGTGCAAGCAGTTTATTTGGGAAATGATCCAAAAAATGAGAGCAAGAGGGAGTGGCGATACAAGATTATATTATCAAGTTGGTCACTGCTGTTACTAGGGTTTGACCTACTAAGATCTTCCAAGGAGCCATATAGAATATGCCTCATTTACGCACCAGCTCTTATCCCCCATTAGAAAAGAAATGCCCCACTGGGCTTTAACTCCCCTGCCCTTTCGGGTTGTGCATGCCTAAGTGGGCTTCGACAGCCACCTTACAGCACAGCATTAAAGAAGTCCCAGGGCAGGGAGATGTGATGCAGATGAAGTGAGGCACTGTCAAAAATATTTGCACAAAGCCAGTTGCCACAGCGGTGGCTGGGGTAAAATGTGGGCTGAGATGTGAGGATGTGAGGCAGCACACACAAAGCATCTGATACAGTACATCTCTTGCAATGCTGAGATCCACTCTTGCCCTACATTAAATCCTATTCATCAGGCAGCCTTCAATGTGGTGGCCTTCCACAGTTGTCTACAAAAGACTAAATAAAGGAGGCTTCCTGGAAAAAGCCAGAGTTCCTACTGCTGTAACTGGTGTTGCAGGAAGTGGGCTGAGATAGTCAACCTTTTGTCAGGTGCTTGGCTGATTCCTTCCCCAGACCTTCCCAAGAAAGGGAAATTATCAATTATGTGAGTTGTAATTCAGTTTCAAGAAATAGATAATTGATCCAAAGTGGTTTAAACTAAAAAGGGAATGCAGTGGCTCATATAAGTAGGCAGTCAGGAGTAGATGTGGATTCAGATAGGGCTTGATGCAAAATGTATATATTGTTGCCAAGGAACTGAAGAAATTGGTGCAGAGCAGGAAAAAAAAAAAGAGTGTATATTACAATGATATTTTAAAGTTTTGCCAGTGTGATAAATGAAAAATAAAAAAATTACAATTTTATTTGCATTCCCATAACCACTGCTGGTGGAAAAAGGATTTGAACACAAGTCAGTTGACCCAGAAATTCATATTCTCTTATCAATACTCTATACTATATATTTCACTTCAGCTCCATTTGGAATCTCGAACTAGAAAAGGCAAAAATAAAATAAAACACTATCAAAACTATGAAGATGGCAAAATACTTAGAAATTCAGCCTGGGAAAACTTAATGGAAATGGGTACTGTTTTTCTCGTTGCTAAGTTTGTAAAGGCTATCGTCTCAAGAACCTTAAGGGTTTAACGGTTGCCTTTGTTTGAGGGAGAATCATGAAAAGATTCTGACCAGCTGGCAGAAGAGGAAAGGGACTGAGCTGGAGCCAGAGGGAATCAGCTTAGTCACAACAATTACATTTCTCAACAGAAAAGGTATAACACAGGGATGAGTGTAGTAGACATATGTTGTTCGTCTACCCTGCATCCTCCCCAGTTCTTATCTTCCTGATGAATCTGTGAATAATGATGCCGCCCTCCTCCCAATTCAAGTGGTCATGTGGCCCAGGCTGACCAATCAATGTGCTTGTCTCTCTGGTCATAGTGAATGATTCAAAGATGGACATGTGATAAAAGTGGAGTTCTGATTAGTGAAATAGAAATAGAAAACAACATATTTAAGGATATTTAAGGATCTACACCCAGACCACCAAAAAAAAAAAAGAAAGGAGGGAAAGGAAAAGCAGAAAACAAAATAGAATGTCACTTACCAAGTGATTTTTGTAATAAATAATAGAATATGACATGAATAGTGCAATTTTCCTTTGCCGGTCCAGCACATCACATGTAAGCAGGATCTCCCTAGGACTTTTCTGCCAGAATAATCAGAATCTTTTTTTTCCACTGGGGTTGATAACCTGGTGTCTGAAGCCAGCGGCATCCCTGACTTTCCAAGTCATATGAGCCAATAATTGTCCTATTTTGTCTGAGCTGATGTGTTCAGATTTCTGTTTTCCAACAAGTTTTTCGCCAGTATACTAGCTCACTCTCAAGTTCATTGTAGCTCCTTCTTCTGGGTCTATTTATGTGAGATGCTTGGTGTGCAGTAGAAGGATGGCTAGTCAACACCTCTTGAAATTGATGCCTTCTCACCAGGGATCCCATGGTGAGCATAATGGAAAGAAAAAGAAATGCAGGGCGAGTGTGAGTCTCACTTCAGATTCTGGGAAGTGCATTCATGGCCCCAACATTCCTTAAATATGATTCCAGAACTTGTAGGTGAGAGACATTTAAGTGATTTGCAATGTGTAATAGATAAAGCTATCATCTTTTTTCCATAGCTGCAAGAGGAATGAAAAGTTGATTCTTATTTACAGTCATCCATACAAATCAGATTCAAGATCAATTATCAGCTGTTGTGTGAGCAATTCAAATGGTTTTTTAAACAGTCCTTTCTAAAACTCGTCCAGTAAAGCCAATTTATCAATCCAGATGTGAGTTGGAAGCAAGGCTGTGATGAATAAATACTAGCTACGATCAAATTAAGGCCTTTCTGGGAGGCTTTGTAACTTGGGGTTTCATGGGAACAGAAAAAGGAGCTGAACTGAGTCTCTGACCCAAACGTATGTAAGTTCCAGGGGGAAGGGAAGTAACATCACAACACAAGGAGAACAAACACGGTTTGTGGAGCTATTTCTATGTTAGGCTCACTGCACATTTTATCCCACTTGTGCAATGGGATAAACTCTTCACAATTATTTTGTAAATAAGACATTTTTAATCCATGGATATTCATATGGAAAAACTGAGGCTCACTGAAATCAAGCTTTGCCCGAGGCTGTATAAACCAGTACATGAAGAATCTAGGAGTTGAGCTCCATTCTAGCTTGTCCAAGGCCTGTGTTCTTCCCAAAGCCCATGTTTTTTCCCCCACAGCTTTATGTGGACATCTACAGCTTTGTGTATGAATGGCTTTGCATTTAAGGCATTCCTTCAAGAACCAGATTTCTAGGCAAGGCATCCGAAGAAAATTACACCCACAATTATTATAGTATTGTTTGGTCTTCTCTTCTCGAAGCATGCTCTTCTAGAGAAATTGTTTACTGCCTTGAAATGCCCTCTTATAAAATATCAGTTCAAAGGTTGTGTACATCCCAAGAAACAAACAGCTTTTTTATTCTTTGCCACTTGCTTAATAGTGTATAGTGGCTGCTACTCACAAGAAATAGTATCCTAATGTATGGTAAATCACATAATACACCCAATTTGTGTTATAGCTATTTCCCTAATTACATGTATCCTTAACTGAAATGTTTATATAGTCGTGATGAAATCAATTTAATTAATTTTGCAGTATTCACAGATTTCCCCTCTCTCCCAGTCTGCCAAGGGGATCCTATAATTAATTAATTGCCCAGTTTTCCTCCTTAGGAGACACAAGAAAATAAGAGTTCCTCTAATTATTTTGTGCTATTTGTGCCTCTATAAATCTGACTCTTCTCCAAGACCGAACCACCTGGGACATAGCTTCTATAGAGGTGCACAGTAACAGCTGTGAAAAGTTAGCCATACGTCAGGCACAGAAGCACACACGCCTGGTGGCATGGTGGCGTGGGGTAGTTCCTGGAGCCACACCATTCACGACATGTTCTTCACAGTGTTATCAAGGGGATTACATGAAACAATATACATGAAAATTCTTTCTGAACTACAAAACGCTGTGCAAATGTGAGCTGTTATAACCAGGTGGTGAGTGCAACGGAGATTATCTTTTGCCAGGGGGTAAGCATGTCAGTTTATATAACACTTTTCATTCCAGGAGCCTCAAACCCTTGTGAATATTATCCTAAGAAATATCACTTGAAATCAAATGCACATAAATAGAGCCTAGCAAATGGAGGCACCAATTAGGATGACAATGACACAGGTCTTAAATGAGAACATCAACATTTTGACACGTCAGCTCTCAAGGATGTTGCCGCTATAGTCACAACATCTTCTAAGGGAAAAAAAACAATTCTCAGCTCTAATATTTCCCATCAGTACTGACTGTTTGGATGACAACGGAGGGAGAGGGGAATGGAAGCGGGAAAACATTTTAAAATACGAATTATATTTCCTACAGCAATACATCAGAAAGCTCAAATATACCTGCACAACTCTTTCAAGAGTTTCTTTTTGTTTGCCGATGGTAAAAGGAAGAGGAAATAAGCTGTCATTATCAGAATGATCAAATGCAGAGAGAAAAGAGGCAGAGGTAAGTAAAACACCAATTACTGCACTGCCAATCCTTCCAGACAATAGAACGAATGGATTTGAGGACTTGGGGAAGGGGATGCTGGGAGTAGGGAAGAGAGAGCTGCAAAAATACAGGATTGGGACCTAGAGAAATCCCCGGCACTGGCACCATGGTAGCAGTTCAATCAGGCACAGCATTGCGCATTCCCGAGCACCAGCTCCATTGTGGGTGTGCACTTGCACATCTGGCTTCTGGCTCACTCTATTTGTTTGGGTAGCTAGGCATGAAAAAGAATCATCCACAGCCAGAGCTCGACTTAATTCCCATTTCCTCTCTGGAAACTATCTGCTGGCATCGTGAAATGTTCGGTGTAAAAGCCATGCTTGGACTGGTCAAAAGAAGAATTTCAGACTCTCCACCAGGGTCTTTGTGGATAAAGCTAAGCTAATTCTTGGAAACTGATGGAAGAGTCTGTGCCTCTGGAATAATCTGCGTTGCCCCAGCATCTCTCCATTCTTGCCGATGACCAAGAGAAACCCCTGACAATTTTTCCTCTCTCTCCTGGCAAATGCAATAATGGCATGGCTATTTTCTCACTGTAAAGACAGTCACCCCTCTCTGTCACTGTGGCCTATAGGAAAAGGTCAGTTTACACTAGTGACTGAACTACCATGTGTCATGTGAAGAAACACAAAAAGAGTTCACCAGGAGAGGCTCTAAGATTTCTGATTATTCTATCCACATTTTAGCATTAAAATTTGAGGATGGTGTTCACTTTTGAAATGAATGCAAGAATTTATGTATCCAAAAGAAATGTGGATAAATATTGCAATATCTGCTGTTTTCTGAAATCTTCATGCAGGGTAATCTTAATCCCTGCCTTTCCCTCCTTGGGTCAGGGAAGCACTTTATCATATTATCACTGCTGTGATTTGTATCTAGTACTTATTGGGTTCAAGACACATTCAGCAGTGTTATGAGAGACATAATAAAGAAGAAAGAATAAGTGGAATTTCAGTAAACTTGAAATTTTATACAAACTTGCCTTTCCCTTCCCAAATCCTAAAGTAAGAGTAAAATTTAAAAGAAAAGACAAAACATGAACCCACAAGAACAAAGAAAAAAGGAAAGGAGATGACAGCAGATGAATAGACAGCCACAATATTTTGGAAATGGAAACTCCAGGAGGCGAAGGAAATGGGGGGCACAGGAGGAGGAGTCAAGCAAACCACTTTGTGCAGGAGAAGCCAACCACTTCATGCCTCAGAAACCCCAGGAAGTCTCTAGAATTAAGGATGCCAAGTGCCTCCAAAAGCAGAAATGTCCAGTGGGTCTGAAAGCAGGACAAGTGATTACAAGTCTTTGTAAGGGGTGAGCAATCTCCCAGGTCCCCTCACCAGCTCTGTGTGGCCAGGCAGCCACAGTCCTTCCCCAGTAGAACATCAGAAGTGTCCCCTCCTGGACATGTTATGCAGAGGTGTTCCAGACTTGGGAACACCAGACACAGCTACGAATGGAGTGAGTCAACACATTTAAACGGGGAGACTAAGTGAAAAATCAGATAAGAAACAGCAAGTCCAACCCAATTCCACCCCCTTCTTCATGTTAGTTCTCAGAAATATTGCCATTCAAGCTTAAAACTGCAGACAGGAGAGAGAAAACTAGTCACAAAGAATTAGGGATAAGAATGGCATCATCTTCTCAATAGCAGCACTAGCAGCTTAATCTTGATGTACTCTCCTTTAATCCCACCCCACATAGTTCCACATGCTTGATTCTGCAGCTTTGACTTCACACATAGGCTCCCACAAAACAATGTCGTTTGTCTCTTGTAAATGCTTGGTATGGCGTATCCACCCAGCCCCTACTTTTACTGAAGAAATGGCCTTGGTTCTCAACCGACAGAGATATTGAGGAACTGCCTTAGCAAAGACCAGCATGGATTGTCTCCCTGAACCCTCTGTTCTTTGAATAGTACTTTACTATCAATTCCCTGTTCTCCTCTTGTAATAATAACCTACTGCAACTACAGCAGCCAATCCCCAATATGTTCTGACTCCTGCGATGTAGCCAAAGACTGATTTCATCACTCTTTCTTTTTTTTTGCTGATGATTGGAGGAACAATTGGATCATGGGCTTGTTTTGATGAATAAATAACTGCACTGGTGACATTTGGAATGGCAGCCTTCCAGATCTGCAATTGCCATAAACCTGCAGACACAAATTATGAAGCTGGGTTGGAGACACTGGGTTCAGGGACTATAGACTTGATATTATCTCATCACTCAAACATCAGCCTTGATTTCCCTTGGCCACATTCAGGGGCTAAATGCCAGCTCCTCATTGACTATGTAATGGAGACAAGAAGGTGATGCTCAGAAAACTAACCATAGTTTATGGAGCCTGTAGCAGCCAATATGCTTGACACATACTATAATCCTGTTGTTACAAGTGTCCTTTGAATGCAAAAAAAAAAAAAAAAGACAAAGAAAAAGAAACAAAAAGAGAATGATCTCATCATTTTGGGTGGCTAATGGAGAAAGTCGACCTGCATAGTCTGAAAGGAAACTGAGAACCTCATTCTTTCACACTTTGAAGAATTTAAGAGAAGCAGTTTCTAGGGACTTAAATGGCTACAACTGTCTTGTGCCTCTGGTTCCTGGATTTTGTGTTTGAACTTGGTATCTCTGCCTTTTGAACCTTCCACTGGTAAGGCTGCCCTACTTAACTCATGAGGAGGAAATTCGCACACTTACAAGCTTCAAATGCTGAGTGAATTGAGGAAGATGTTGTTATTCACTGAAATCTGCAAGAGAAGAGAGGAGCCTTTGAGGGAAAAAAGATAAGTTTGTTTGGAGCATGGTGAATTAGAGATTCCTGCAGAAGGATCAGGTTGAGGTTCTTATGAGCACTGAAAGTGTCACAAGAGAACTAGAAAACTGGAACCTGAGCTCAGGGGATCAATTAAGTTTAGTTCAGTAGATATGGAATTCATTTGATTAGAGGTTAAGTGAAAGCCATAATCTTGGATAAACACATCAGGGGATAAGATGAAGAGTTTGAAAAAATACAGAAGGCTGTTTCAGTCAGGGTAGAGCTAGATTATGCTGCAGAACAAACAACCCCAAAATCTCAGTGAATCAATACATCAAAGGTTTATTTCTCATCCAATTTACGTCTGGAATTGACTAGCAATTCTGTTCAATGTCATCTCACTCTGCGATTTGGACTGATGAGCAACCACCCACCTGGAACACTGCTGGTCTCTGCAGCAGGCGGAAAGAAGGGTCTCATGTTGGCAATTAAACGCACTGGCCCAGAAGTGACAGACATTGCTCCTGTTCATAACTCAAAGGCCAGAACTCATCACATAGCCCCACCCAACCACAAGGAAAGCAGGACATGTCATTCAACTATGTGTCTGTTAAAAGAGAGGAGTGCTGACATCGGGAGCCACTTTAATGATTACCCCAAGGCACAGGACAGAATTTATATAAACATGTTACTCCAGAGATGGAAGAACTTACAGTCACCATGAAAAGAAGACAGAGAAAAAACAATTCGATGTAAGAGGAGGACCAAGAAAGCAGGAGTCATGAATGACCAGGAGGAAGGAGAGAGAGTGAATAAAGAAGTAAGTTATCAATGCAGAAGCTTCTTATAGAACAGTGTACCATGCACAGTAAGTCAGGGAGATTTAACAAGAAGGCCAGCTGGCTGTCCCACGAGAGGCACTTCAAGACGGCACTCATTTCCTTGATAAATTTCTTAGACTCACAATATCTGCTCCTCAGCCTAATCCTAACTCCACATCTAACCTTAATTATAAGAATCCATACATAAGGCTGCCTTAGCCTGTTGCCACCCAATATTTTAAATGTCAAATCCCAAACCCCTTTTTCTGGTTTCATACTTACTAAGCAAATTTCTGCTTATGATTTGGCTTTCTTTGAAGGTTCATCATCAGTAAGAGAAGGTGTTAGTCATAGTAGAGCATTTCAGGCCACGTGACAACTCCATTGCTCACTGGGTAAATTTAAAAACTGGCATTCTGATCATCAGTGTATAGGAATCTCTCACTAGATGGTTCTACCCTTGATATGCAGGCAAATGTATGATATGTAGGCAAACGTAAAGTTCACAAGCCTTATGTATTGATAATTTTACAATAATAAGCATTTAGAAGGAAAATTCCGATAAAAACAAATCTCATGTTGAAGAGAGACTAAGGAAGACGTAAAAAAGAATTCAATAGGGGGGAAAAAGCTGGATAACAAGGAATTAGAAAATAAAAGAAAGGAGAAGAGAGACCATAGTGAAGACTGCAATTTTAGAAACCTAAAGAGTTTGGTGACCTGCAATTGTTTATAGACTCTGAAGTCTGCCATTTGGCAAAAATTTAAGGTAAAGTTATTGATGGTAGAATGAAAATACACAAACTGAATACATGCCAGAAGCCAAGTATATATTAGATCGTTTTATTTCCAAAAAGAAGCATGCTGGGAACTTAAATAAATTATAATAGGACCAGACTATACATTAGGATATTATATACCAGATGAATTGTAACATAATAAATTATAATAGATTATAATACAATAGAATACAATTCAGTCACCAAAACTAGGTTGTTGAAGAGTATGAAACAGCACAAGAAAAAAGATAGCCTCAGTATATTGTTCAGTAGGAAAACAGCAGGATTTTAAAAAGTGTGTACATTATTACGCCAAGTTTAAAAAATAGACCGTCAGATCTCAAGATTAGGTGAGAGGTAGTGGTGTGATTAAGGCTGTTTTTATTTCATTCTTTATACTTTCTTGTGATTTTCAAATTTTCTATAATGAACTTAGAATTCTTTTCGATAATGTAGAGAAGCATGCTCCCATTAGCAACTCAGTTTTTCAATTATTTTTGTTACACTGGAATTAAAAACCCATTAGATACATTAAATGTAATATTTTTAAGTGCTCGGGGTATATATGCTCCTGACTGCTTTTAAAATGAAATTGTAATTAGACAGAATAAGAGAACTGAGACTAGAAAAGCTCTCTGAGGGTAATTGCAGAGGCATGAAATGCCTTATTTCAAATACTGTGAAATGCTTACCACACAAATGGTAATCTTGTTGACATATTTTTCCAAATGCAATACATATAAATTAGGACTTGACTTTAGATACTCTCATAGATTTTAATATAAACAGAAAGTTTCCAAATATAAAATTGAGCTAAAACTTTATTTTTATATTATATAAAAACGAGATAAGCAAACCAATATTGAAAATAAAGTGTCTTAAAGAAGTCACAAATGCAGCTCACACTATTGGGCAGTACCAGTCTAGACCAAGAAAAAGTGCCATGTACAGGGCTCCATGAGAGGAGAAGCCAAGCTCATTTGGGGGACACAAGGAGGGAGTGGTCAGTTTAGCTGGAGTAGAGAGTGCGACTAGGATAGGCTTCACCTGCTCCGTTTCCCATTCATAACAGACGAGGTAGAGCATACTTCTCTATGTGACTCTCCCTTCCAATAGACAGGAATTCTTTACAAAAAACTGCAAAGCAACTACTAGTGACTTTTTTATTTTGAAGGCTCAAAATTCAGAGTAATATTTTAAAACAAATACAAATGGCCAAATACAAGCGAACACATCCGTGACAAACCTTGAACTGTTCTCCACACACCTGGACCTTCCTCTTTTTCTCCTTGAATCACAACAGACAGAGTCAAGTCTTTCTCTGAGCTACTTTGTGGGGTCAAAAACATCAATGAGAGCTGCTTGTCTTTAGAAGTCTTCACAGGTAGTGTTTCTCTGGTTTTTGATTTCTCCAATAGAGGGCAGCTATTACCAGCTTAATTAGAGACTAGCTAATTGGCCCTCCCAATTCGTTCAAAGAGCTGTCTTCGGCTTCCTTGACTTATGACAAATCAGAAAAAGAAATGCTGAAATGGGATCTATAAAATTTTTCTCTATAATGGCCTTTGTTTTTTACACTGAGAGATTCCCTGCCAGTTATCTTTTAGACCAGACCCCACTTCCCCTAATGATCCTTGTGAATAATGTCTATTCAGACAAAAACTTTTCTATGCAAATAGTTAACACTTGTTAAGCACATGCTGTGCATTAGATGTTGTGCTAAGTACTCATATCATCTCATTTAATCTTTATGACTCAAAAAGGTAATAATAGTGGAATACTAACAATTATTCTGTGCTTGCTATGTGCCAGGTACTTTTCTAATCTCTTTCTATTTGTGATGAGTTAAAGATTAAATGAGTTAAAATATGGGAAGTGCTAAGAATAATGCCTGGCATTGCAAGAAGTATTCAATAAATGTTAACCTATATTTAATCCCCACAGAGATCCTGTGTTGTAAATATTATCATCTCTGTTTTACAGATAAGGGAACTGGGGCTTAGATGGCTTAAATGCCTTGGCCTAAATCAGTTGTTCTCAAACTAGTGTGTACCACAATCACTTGGAGGGCTTGTTAACTCAGCTTGCTGGGCCCCATCCTTGAGTTTCTGATTTAGTGGGTCTGCAGTGGGAGCCAGGAATGTGCATTTCTAACAAGTTCCCCAGTGATGCCCAGGCTGCTGCTCAGGGATCACACTGCTCTAGATCATTCAGCTCATAAAGACCTCACCCCAGCTGGCCATGATCTTCATCACTACTCAACACTCCCTCTTTGTCATGTTAAGTTGAGTGTTTAACACTCAAGCTAATGTTTTTCTGAATCTTTGAACTATTTTCTAAATACATATTTTTAAAAAGCCCCATGCCTACTACTCAGCAGGGAAAGCACATGGAGAAAAATCCTACACCACCCCATCTCCCATGGGAGTCACTACCTAGTGAAGGAGGTGGCCCTAAATCAAACACAAGCAGGTATAGAGTTACAAACTTCTATCTGTCTTATAAAGCTATGGTTTAGAGTACAAGGAAAGCTTTTAATTCTGGTACCTGACCCAGACTTGAAATCAGGGACTGTTTCCCTGCGGAAGTGGACATTCAGCTATAAGCTGAAGGACAGGTAAGTGTTAACTAGGAGCAGGTGGCTTGGGGACACAGAGGAAACTCAAGGAGTTTTTAAAAGAACGAAGGCATGTCTGTGGATCCGAAGAAAAGTCAGCAAGTAAAAGGATGACACATGACAAAGCTTAAGAGGTTGGCAAGGGCCAAACCATGCAGAACCATACTGAGGACTTGGGACTTGATTAGTGCCTTGGCAAAACGTAATGAGCCTTGACGGTTATTTGCAAATAGGTCAAAACTATAAATATTAAAGCCTTGACTATTAAGTATCTGTAGAATAACAAGTGCTGTACTGGCAAACTGACTTTCTGAACTAAAAAAAAAAAAAATTAGTGGTTGGAGTGTTTGCCAATTTCTGTGGTATAAATATTCCCACCATGCCAACCCACCACCCCCCTCGCCCCTCCTGCTCCAGGTGATGCTAGAGAACATTGAGTTGGAAAGACAATTGTAAACTAGCTCTCCTGAGCTGATACAAGCTGGCTTCTGCTCACCATGGTATTATAACTCTATTCCAGACAAACTCTAAAAGGAAATGATATTGTGTACTCTGGTATTACTGAGAAACAGTCATTGATGGCAGACAGAATATAATGCATTTTCTTCCACTGAGAATATAAAATATTCTCTTATTTTATGAAGGAAGTCACCAGGATGAATTTTAGCTTTTGCCATTTTATGTAGGCAAATCACAACAAACAATGTTTTCAATCTAATCTTGAGCTTATAAAACTTGTTCATCCTTTGTTTCTTTATGGGTAAAATGAGGAATCTCGTAAAGGGATAAAATCTTTATTATTTTATGAAACGAGGTCTTCTATAATCAAGATCTAATTTATGTCCATTAAGGGTTTTAGCTTTCTAGTTTCACTGTCAGGGTGTGGGGACACACACACACACACACACACACACAAATCAGCCTTTTACTTGCCAGTGATTGCTGACTCATAATCAAAATTTCTCCTCTATACATCAGAGAATCACCACTGAGGCCAGTTAAGTGATTTGACTTTGGATTTTCAACACCTAGTCCTTAGCCTACTGTACGGAGGCATCTAAAAGGTCAAATATCTGGATAACTAATGTAAGTATTCTTTATATCAAAAATTTATTCCACCAGGACGTGAGATTAATTCTAACAATTAAAAGTTTAGACACCTGATTTTCTAGAGCCACTCTAGGTGATGGCCTACTGTGTGTGAGGTCCTCGGGTATTCTTTTAAAAGGAAAAAATCACTGTTATCTCACGAATCCAAATTTGGTACAACATAGGTGTTTTCAGAACCCTTTATAAACCAGATGATACTGAAGGTAGAATTTCTTGATTGCAAAATTTTTTTAAGACTACAATGCCTTAAAAGGATATTCTCCTTGAAAAAGTGTGTAAGGCAAAAATCCTCCAGTGTCATTGACAAGTGGCTACAATAATTTCCCTTGAAAATATTTCTATATGATTCATTTACCTTATGAAATAAAAGTGAATGGTGGCACTCGTTTGCATGGAATATCACTTGAAATCTCTCCAAGGACTTGTTATTACTTTAAAAACACCCATTACAATAATTTATCTGAAATCTTATTCATTCATGCTTGTTTCAAGGGCCGTAGTTGGAGCCCCAGAGAGCCACCCAGGGGCACATGGCCATGAACTGGCCATATTGCTCTGAGAGACTTTCTAAATTTTTATTATGGACATGAATTTTCACACATACCCAAAATTAGGGATAACAGTAAAACGAATTACCCATATCCATCACCTAGCTTCATCAATTATCAATTCATGGCTGATCTTGTTTTATCTTTACTCCTTCCCTCTTCCCATTCACTCAACCCCACACTGAATTCCCGAGAGCTTTCAAAGGAAGTCATGGAATCTTATCCTGTGGCCATAACAACTACTCACATTCTCTCATGGAGACTAGACTGTCTTCTAACCTTACAGTCCAAGCACAATCATCAAAGAAGAAATGAATACATTTTCCAAGGTATTCTATTTACATGCTCATGGTTTTTCATCGACCATATAAAAGAGACTGACATTTTCAGTTCAAATTAAAGTGACTCATCAAGCCAAAGGGGTGAGTCATTGAGGACCTGTGACACCTTCCAGTTTAACCTGTTCTTTGACTGCTGAACACCTGTCACATCTTGCCATAAATCTCTCCCTGACTCTCTGTAATGAGAGACACTGTTTACCAAATCCTGAACCTTATCAGTATTATAAGAAATGGTTTCAATATTTTTGCAGGAGAGTTTAAACTTAAATCACATTCGAAATCAAGCTCATACATTTACTTTAAAGTAAAGCAAACCACTGGAAAAAGCATTGGGGGAGAAAGAGATTTTTTCAACCGGCAATTCTGCATCTATCATATTTTCTTAAAGAAATAATTGAGCAAGTCTAAAAAGATATTGTATTAAGATGTTTATTGTGATAGGTTGAATATTTGGAAAATACTAGACACAATTAATTATCTAAAAATAGAGGATTATGGAAATGAACTATGGAATATTCACCCAAAGGAATATTATGAAGCCTCAAAGAATGATGGGGAAATGTTTGTGATATATTAAGTAAAAAAAAGTTATTTTTAATAAATTATAAAACAAAAGATGACATAAGAACCTATAGGTTCAGAGAGACTTGAGACCTTTTAACTAATCGCAATGTATTGTATTGTCTAAGCATACACACACACACACACACACACACACACACACACACACACTGAGGAAATTTGAACAATGACTAGTTATAAAATGATACCATGGAATTTGTTATAATTATTTTTTAAATGTGATAATAGTATATTATTTTTTAACCTCTATATTGAGAGATGAAACGTAATGCTGATGGGGTTGTAAGACTACAGATAAAACAAGATTAACAAAGTTTGAGGGTTTAGTATACTCTACTCTCTATTTATACACATTTTAAATTATGTACTTAAATTATGTAAATTTTTAAAAGTTATATCACAGTATGTATATTGTATTCCTATTTATTAATTTATTTTATTTATCTTTTTATTATCCTTGTATATGAAACATGACTGTTTCTTAACATAGACATAATGCACTTTTTGTAATGAATTAACAACCTAACCTAACTTATGCTAGACATTAATCACCCAAAATTTACTTTCACCATTATTTCTAATATACCAGAGTTTAGCAGTTCATAACTATTAAAAATAACAATGTAAGATGAAGTCACACATTGTCTCAAACTAAATTAGCTGATCTTCTATTAACCTAAGGCCCACACACCAGTCATAAAATAACTTTTATCCTGCTGGCTAGGGAGCAATTCATGCCTGAAGCAAGCAAAGAGATAAGCACAACTCTTTTGAAATCCTGCACTTTTAAGTTTCAATACGAAGCTAGATCTTCATAAACAAACAAGGCAGCAAACTGAATCTCCTAATAGGTGAGTGTAGAGAAACAAAACAAAAACTTTATATAAATGATTCGAATAGTTTATACAACTTTAGAGACAATTTTGCCTAAACTAGTAAGAAAATTTGATTTTTTCCCATGTACTAGTTATGCTTTTGCTCTGTTAGGGTGGCTAGATTTACCTTAGGGAAGAAATAAGCCACCAAGATAGTACACTTTCAAATTCCTAAAGAGGCATTTAAGATTTAAGTGGGCCTTTCAGAAAGTGCCTGTAAGCATACAAAATGAATTAGGAAAAATTAAAGTATTTAAAATATCAGAGCCTCTGCTGATGTGTTGTGTGTGTTGTGTGCCATGTAACTTGCTCTTGCTTAAAAATGCAACAACAGTTCCTATATGTATGAAAGAGAACAGTATGGAAATTGAAGTTTTGTGATCCTTCCTGTGTCCTCCAAGCTCCAAATTGTTTAACTGACCAGAAATTCCTGCTTTGCTTCTAAGTGTTGGTGTCCCATTCCTGGCCCTCTCAACGACAGGCCTTGAGCCGCATTTTGAGTAATTAAGTTCCGTCTCACTCAAGCTCCTGAGCCCAAGTTCATCCTCTGTCCAAAGTGAGTTTTCACTCCTCCAGAGAGTGGGTTCTAGAATGGGTCTTGCTACTCTGCCCTGTATGTAGCCAAACGGGTGCATGGAACAGGCTTCTCCCCTGACCCTTTCTCCAGTAGCACCTCAGGACTTCTGTTTTGGTTTCCTGATTGCTCCTCTGGTCAACACCCAGAGAGAAGCCCTGAGTCTAGGCCCTCTGCCCCCAGATGTGGCCCTTGTCCTTAATCCTCTCGTAATCACAAGCCTGGCTCCCTACATACCGGACCACCTGGGACCACACTGCCCCCTTGTGGATACTGGACTTCCTGGAGATCCCTGTACCCAGCCCGCCCCTCACTCCACATGTGGCACCCAAATATCTCTGTAGCTGGGGATTTAAATGTAGTTTGCCACACCTGTGAAAAACAATTAGAACTGTGGGATATCCCTCAGTGGTGTGCTGACTAATACATTTTCAGGCTTTTTACAAGTTGGACTGTTAAATGCAGCCATTATTAAAATTTAAATGACATAAACTTACAATTGATTTACATTAAAAGCAAAGATCATAAATACTCGAAACTCATCATTTCTTAATAATTTTACTACATTTTACTATTGTCTACACCTGTGAGTTATTTTCATCTATTGTTATCTGCATGGTGGAAATTATTCCACTTGTCAAATCATGGTTGAACTGCAACCATATGTTAACTATGGTTGCAAGAGTTCAGCAAAAATCAGTGAAAGAACTCGGGAAGAATCAGTTGGCTATATGGAATTTAAAGAGTATCATATGTTTTGTTATTATTTATATATTGTGTGCTACACACCCTTTATATTAGTAAATGTACAAATTGATATGATTTTTTTCCAGAGAGCTAATTGTTAAACATTTGTAGCACACTACAGCTTCCTTCTACTATGGCGCCCGTAGAGTCTGTAGAGTCTCATCATATTCTCCTAGTTCTGCTCACCTCCCATTACTGACTTTGAGTCAGTTGCAGGTTGGAAGGTGGGAAGCTCATATCCAACCCCCTCTTGATTTATCTTGTCCAGGAGGAGGGACAACCATTAGCATAACACACATGGCCTCTTCTGCTCCCTTACACATTCCTCCCCCAGGCAGGTGAACTGACTTATCTGGCTGGTGAGTTTAGAAGGAGAAAGAAGTCATGTGCGGCCTAACTCCTGCCTCTTTTCCTTTTCTTAGCAGCTACCTTCAGAGAGCAATTTTCTCCACATGGGGAAGCCTGCCCTGTTTTGGGTTTGCCTGAGGCTCATGAGTAAGTTGGTCAAATTCTGGAGTTCAGTGTTAATTCTACTTGCTCAAAGATAGACAGACGCTCTGCTCTGTAAAGTAGCATTGACCAGTAATGAGGGCCATATATTGGCTTCCATCTACTGACTCCTTTGTCTTATTCCTCAGCTGGGTCAAAAACTGAATGAGGAGGGGAAAAGGGGTGCTCTTTATTGGGCCCCTTAGAATCTCCAAAAGGGTCCTCTCCCATCGGCCTTTACTCCTGAGGTCCCAGAATGCCTTCTGGCTGTGTCCATATCCACTGGTATACACAAGCCTTTTCTAAGTTAAGAAAACCTGACTGGTGAATTTATTTGATTATCATTTTTTTAATTACCAATACACATGTGTGATAATAATAATGTTTACAGAGTTGTGCACCTTTCATATGCCAGATATTATACAAAGACCTTGAAAAGCAAGTATTATTATTGACCCATAGTGTTTAAGTAACTTTCCCAAGGTGACAAAGTAACCAAGCCAGTTGTCTGAGTCCAAGGCCTTTGCTCTTTAAAGCCATTATACTTTATCTCCCTCCCCTTTCTTTTTCTTCCCTACTCTAGTCTTCTCTCCTCTCTCTTTCTTTCACCAGTCCTTCTGCCACTACCTTCTCTCATTTCCACATTTTCTAGCCCTTTGACACCACAGAAAACAAAGGCAGCATTTGTGACCTCAGAGATTGCAGTATATATGTATCTTTTAAAATTCTACAAAATCTTACCCCAACAGCTGGGCCCTCAAGGAACTTGGCAGCAGGCAGTAGGAAAACTGTGGCTGTCTTTTTAGTTTCCTCCTCAGGTTTCTCATGAGGAATGTTCAGCATCCCATTCAAGGTCCTGGGGGAGGAGGTCACAAAGAAACTAGTGTGCATCAAGAGACCACAGGACTTCATCCAGCTGGGGTATGTCCAGGCTTGACCTGGGGGCTGGGCTCTAGGTGGGAAATGCAGCCTTTCCCCAAGTGGAGTGTTTGCTGTCACCTCTGAATCAAGGTTTCTTTTGCTGGTGTCGATAGTTGAGTAGTAGGTTCAGGGACAGAGCAAACAGTTTAGAAATTACTGAGGGAATGAGCGAAGAGAGGATGAAAGAAAAATATTGAGAATGCATTAATATATATTAACATATTATATAACTTGAGAGTGCATTCTCTCTTTTCATATATAAAGCACAGATAGTGCCTACATACATATAGCTCCTAAACAAATAAACGGTTTATCTGCGGTATTAAAATTTCATGGAGGGGATATTAAGAAAAACATGTCTCAAAAGGCTCCTACGGGAGCAGTAATTTTGACAAATGGTTGATGTATAGAGAGCCTAGTAGAGTGTGTGATATAAGTCAGGTACTCAGTACATGAAATTGTAGTTGCTGTTCTCATGGGTGGTGGTGGTTGTGACTGTTCTACACACTAGAGAACCATGGCGCCCCATCATGGTTAGGGCAGAGAAGGGTGTACCGTGGCACGTTCCCAGATGAAGTCACATAGGGCGGGTCCTGCATGAGCTAGAGGTTGAAACTACCCTCGGTTCTAGAAAATAAGCAAATTCTTGCACACAGCTGGGATGGCCTCTGGGATGCCCAGAAATATTTGTGTACGACAGCGATAAAATCCAAACAAGGCCAGACACAGATATTTGTAGGCGTGCACAGGCTACCACAATGCCCACTTTAATCCTCTAGGGAAAGGGCATGCTCCCCAATTCACTTTCTTCCTGGCTGAGAAGTCCATCACCAAGCTTTGTGCACATGCCTTTGTTTCTCCTCACAGAAGATCTGGCTTCTGGGCAGCACTCGATAAATGAGTTAATATGGATGGGCTTGAGCAACTTCTCATATAGTTGCATGTGCTCTGCTGGTTGTAGGAAAACTAAATAATCTAATGATTCTTAAAATCTACGTTTGTGTTACTTTTAGGATACAAAGTGGTTTCATATATAGTACCTTATTAAATCATCAATAAGGTCAGTATTACAACCCATCTAAAGGATAAAGAAGCTGAAGCTTGGCAAGTTCACCTAGTTATCTTCTTTAGTTACCCAGTAATAAGTAGCAGAGCAAGCCTCCTTTCAACTATATCATACCACCTCTGATACTCCTTTCTCAAAGAAGAGGAAGACACACGAAATGGTAAGGCTATGGAGGAAAAGTCACATGCTGGGACTTGGGGACTCCCTTATGCAAGAAGGAGTCTTATCTTCATGGAGTATGAGCCTAGCATATGGCAGGGCCTGCTGAGGCTGGTCAAAGCTATCAACTGCCAAGTTACAAGGAAATGAAAACCATTAAAATAGAGTATGGAGTGAGATGCTGTGAAATTTGGGATGTAAAATAAAAGGCTTAGGGGCACAACTGTTGAGAACAAAATATGATATGAAATATGAACAACTAAGTACACATTGGTGTAATTTTTTATTTCAGGGCCACAGCTTCAAATTGAGGAATGATAGGTATTTGACTAAGAATGGAGAGTATTTTTCAAAGACTGAAAAGAATGTGTTTAGTCAGAGACCAACTTTCTGGCCAAAAGCACTGTAAATGGAAAACAGATGGGAAAGGAGAAAAAAACACCTAGATAAAACTGAAATGGGTTTCCATGGATGATATTAAAGAAGGCCTGGGAAGAATTTCAACAAGGAGGGAGGTGCTGAGTAATTCAATGAGAAAACAATTGGAAAGGACATCAGAAACAAAACGTAGGCAGCAGATGTCCAGATATCATGCATGGAACATGAGCAACATAGTAACCTTGAGATTATAGCACAGGGTGACAAACAAGACCTCACTGATACCACTGAGAGTTGGCGGGATGGAACAGATCCATGGGAACATAATGATAGAAGGGTGTGCTGTACACAAAAGACCTGTTAGGAGGAGATGGAGCAGCACTGTAGGCAGTGACAACAATTGATTCGGAGGAATCCCCGAACACTTGGATGAAGATGAAAGGAGAGGAGCACAAGTGATGTTTTTATGGAAGCAGAGCTGAGCCACATGGAAAAAGGCACAAAACTGACCGAGCACACGCAATGGAGGTAACATTCTGGATACTTCATTCAGATAAAACTGTTTGCCTTTCAAACAATTTCATGTCCTAGAAGGTAGAAGAAGGAATAAAAATAACTGTGCTCTGACTGATTCCAACCAATAGGAAAAGGCATTTGTTGGAGTAGAAGGGATAAGCTCCCTTCAAGAGAGGACAAGATTGAGCTGGATAAAATGTATATACGGGACTTTAGAAAGCTAGATTTCAAAATAGTTTAAGAAAATATAGGCATATTTCCACAATTTTCCAAAAGAAGACAGTACCAGCAAGTGTTCGGAAGCATGAATTTTGGCAATTCCAATGAAGAGGAAGGAGGTGGGGAGATTCCTAAAGAAATCAGAGTGATGGCACAGAGCTCTTTAAGCTAAGAATGGACATTCTATATCATACAGTTTGCTGCATGCTTTTTGTTTTGTTTTGTTTACATTGTTATTACATGATAAGGTAATGAAATATTGACATACTCGATTTCACTGTGGGTATTTTTTAAGCTTGAATATTTGCTAGCCATCAGAAATTTGACAAATACTTGCTTTTTATATCTTCTGTTTCTGTAGTCTGACTTTATATTTACTTATTGGCCCATCTGTAATTTATATCAGTGTAAGAGAAATTTTTGTATAAGTTTCCTGGGGCTGCCGTAGCAAATCACCACAAACTATTATTTCTAAAACAACAGAAATTTATTGTCTCACAATTCCGGAGACTAGAAATCTGAAATCAGGGTGCTGGCAGGGCTATGCTCTCTCTGTAGACTCTACAAGAGGATCCTTTCTTGCACCTCCCTAACTTCTGCTGGTTGCTAACAATTCCTGGGATATCTTGGGTTGTGGCAGCATCACTCCAACCCTTGCCTCCATTGTCACATAGCATTCTTCCCTGTGTCTGTCTGTGTCTAAATTTCCCTCTCTTTATAGGGATATCAGTTATAGTTATTGGATTAGGGTCCACTCTAATCCAGTGTGACTGCATCTTAACTTGATTATATCTACAAATACTCTATTTCAATAAGGTCACATTCACAAGTACTGGGGATTAGTACTTAAACATATCTTTTGGAGGAGACACAATTCAACTCACAATGGTTTCTAAATAGCTAACCAATTAGTCCACTGCTAACACTTTTCCCTATTAAATATTATTAACTAATCTTTCATTACACCAGCAGATCATAAATTACATGGATATACACTGAAATCTCAGATTATCATTTTTTACTCTGCTTTATCTATTCTTATATCAACATGAGAAGAGCATATCTTTAAGTGACTTATAATCATTTTTGACAAGTAGTTAAACATGATGACTTTTTTAACTGTCAAATGATGTGACAACACAACCAAATAATTTCCCTCTGCCAAAAATCTACACTTGGACCAGCAGAGTCTTCTTCATTCCTTACTTTCTCAGAGCCACTGGTTTTGCTATGAAAGCTACATGGAAGAGGAAAGGTACCGTTTTTGCAATGTTTAGGAGAATACCCCATTCATGGCCCCCTTGTGATTTTATTTCATTTTTAACTAAACTACGACGTGGGCTACATTTACTTTATAATCATTTGGAACTGGCCATGAGGAAATCCAAGAAGAAATGAGATAGACTGAGAATACCAAGAGGAAATAGAAACTATAAAACCAATTTCAATGAACAATATATGTACAAGGAAGGATGTCTCAATGGGATAACTGCTATCAAAACTTTCAACACTTTGCATCTTGGGGCTCTTCTTAATTAATATATAGTTTAACAGCTCTGCAAAACAGAGGCAAATAATAAACATGGGTCCATGATAAAGGAACTCACACTTTCCATTTAAAGTTAAAAAAATGTTTTAATGCTCTAAAGTTTCTTCAGAGAAGCCCATAGAATTATATTGATTTATTCATAGTTTCTTTTATGTCAAGATAATACTCTAATTCTAATACAATTTTCAGAACATTTGGCCAATATGTAGATTAGATAACCAGCTGTGAAAGAGAGATACAGAAAGCTGAAAATTTTTTGATTCCATCTCCTACCATACCCAGTCAGTCAGGCCTCACCGCCTTTCTGGAATCTGCCTCAATCTCAGTGTATAACAGACATGTTTTACTCGTTTATTTCTCCTAATAATCTCCTAAGGGCAGAGATTCAGAGACTCATCCAACAAAAGTAGGGCCTGGCATATAATGGCTTCTCAATAAATATGGAGAATAAATGATAATAAAGTAATTAACAAATAAACATGATACCAACAAAAAGAACAGGTATGATTTTTGGTTCAAAAGAGAAGCCTGGTATCCTTGAAATAAATTATGTATTAAAATCAGCTTTAGCTGGAAATGAAAAAACCTGTTGAATGTGAAAAAATATGTTGAGTTAGGAAAAAAGAAAAAAAAAACTAAAGAACTCAAAATCTTTAAACTTATTGAACTTTAGCAAAAGATCTATTTCACAATTTATTGCTAATGATTTTCCTATTCTCTCTTGCAAAACTAATGAGAAAATCGGGTCAAATGAGAAAAAGAATGTTGGGTTGTGTAAATGATACCATTTAAACATAAAACATGTGAATGCCAGGCCTTTGCCCCAGTAGCTGGCTCATTGCACCATTAAATCAACTTTTAGATAGCTAAGCTGAGAAAAATACTTATAGCTAAGCTGAGAAAAATACTTATAGGGGTATTTCTTTAGTGTGTACAAGAGTTGAAATTTTAGAAGTTAAGAACCCTCTATACGGCTAAATAAATGGCTTTCCAAAAGGTTGTAAAAAATTGTAAAACCACCAGCAAACTATGAAAACATCATTCCCATACACTTTTGATAATATTGGAGGTTATTAAGTCTTAACTGTTACTTTTAATACATAACAATATCACCTTGTTTCAATTTTCTTTTTTTTTTGATGGGTGGCTAAGTTTTCCTTTCATTATTAATTGAGCTCTTTCTCCATTCCAGGCACTTTTCCTGGTGCTTAAAGAATGTGAATGAACCAAATAGACAAAGATCCTTATATTCTAGCAGGAGAGACAGACACTAAACAAGAAACGTAATAAATTATGTAGTATGTTAGACAGCAAATTTAATGGAGGGTGTGTGTAATCAGGAATGCTGGACTGGGAGTATAGGGCATTTTATCATATTAAATAGGGTGATCAGGGTAGGTTTTATTGAGAAAGTGAGATTAGAGCAAAGATTGGAGGAAGCGAAGGAGAGGGCAGATATCTATAGGGGAGTATTTCAGGGAGAGAGAACAAGACCCAGATGGGAATGAACCTTGCCAGTTCAAAGGACAGCAAGGAGGTCTCTGTGGCTGAAGCAGAATGAACATGGGGAATGGTGTAGCTGAAAATCAGAAAAGTAATGGGGAGGAGTGGGGAGTGAAGCCGTTGTAAAGATGAGATTTTACTGAGTGAAGTGAGGAGCCATACAGGGTTTTGAGTATGAGTGAATTGATCTCATTTATGTTTTAAAAGGATCTGGCTATTGTATTTAGAATAGACTATGAGGCAAGAGTAGAAACATGATGGACACATGGATGGAGTGATCATGGTAGCAGAGATGGAGACTACCCACAGTCCTTCGGCGTGGACTCTCACTAAGGCTGATCTAGCTCCTATGATCTCTGAATGACCAATCTGCCAGAAAGAGACCAGTTCTGAAATCCCAAAATGGCACTATTCTTTGAGGAATCAACTGGCCAATTGGTGGCAAGTTGATTGCATTGGCCTTTCGCATGTTGGAAGGACAAACAATTTGTTCTCACATGAATAGACATTTATTCTGGGTATAGGTTTACATTTCCTGCCAGCAGAGCTTCAGCCTGTATCACTATACAGGAGTTTACAGGGTGTCTTATCTACTACCACGGAATCCCAACCATTATAGCATCAACCAGGGCACCTACTTTAGAGTGAAGGTTTGTGAGTGATTCCATGATCATTGGTCTTATCACATATTACTCTCTCCAGAAAAGCCAGCATGAAAGAGAGCAATGGAACGGCCCATTGATGGTGCAGCTGCAGCACCACCTTACAGGCAACACTGTGCAAAAAGAGGGTCTCATTCTCCAGGATGCAATGTATACACTGAATCAGAGAATCCCACAGGGTACTGTTTCCCTAGCAGGAAGACAAGTTGGGTACAGGAACCAAGGTAGGGAAGTAGAGTTGGTCCCACTTATCACTCCCAGTGACCCACAGAGAAAATTTCTGTCCCACAACCTTGGGCCCTGCAGGGTTAGAAGTCCTGGTCCTCAAAGGGGGAGCAGTTTGCCAAGGCACATACCAATGGTCCCACTGAACTACAAGCTATAGCTGCCACTATTTATATTAAGGAACCGATAAGCAAGAAGAGTCATCAGGTTGGTAGGGACAACTGGTCCTTAGCAAAAGGAAGTAGGACCACTGTTACACATCAGGGACAAGTAGAAATATATGTGGAATTGACCTGAATGTCTCTTGCTACTTGCTTGGCCATCTGTAATTGTAAATGGACAAGTGTAGCAACCCTAGCTTGAAAAAAAGTATAGTCTGGACCAAAGTGATAAGCAAGAGTCATCAGGTTGGTAGGGACAACTGGTCCTTAGCAAAAGGAAGTAGGACCACTGTTACACATCAGGGACAAGTAGAAATATATGTGGAATTGACCTGAATGTCTCTTGCTACTTGCTTGGCCATCTGTAATTGTAAATGGACAAGTGTAGCAACCCTAGCTTGAAAAAAAGTATAGTCTGGACCAAAGGCTCATTCCCCTCAGGAATAAAGGTTTGAATCACACCACTAGATAATGGCCAAGGACCAGTAGAGGTGACAGATGAGAACAAGGTGAAGTTAGTATGGATAGTGGAGGAAAATGAGTACTAGTAGTGACCCTCCCAACCAACTGCTGGATGGAGTATGTAGTTTGTCCCACCATCCTCTCTCTTTTAAGTTTCTTTTTAATAAAGGATGCTCAATGGACCCTTGGAGCAGGGTTTCTTGAGTGTGTATGGATGAGTGGGTTTGCAAGTACAAGGAGAGGGCTGTGGCAGCTAGGGACATACACTGCTCAGATCGTCCTTCAAGAAAAAACTTACCTATGAGAAGTAGTTAGCCAACAGCTCTTCCTGGGTAGCCCCTATCCATTCAACATGACAGGAATACAACAGTTTGGAAATTCTGTACAGAATGACTGCTCTAGTAAGAAATCTTTACTCCAGAGCTGCCCAATGGATTGGCCAAGGGTTTGTCAGCTCTGCATCACAGTCTAAGTCTTTCTCTATACAATTCTGCTTCCTTCCCTCTTTCCTTTCACAGCAAACTTATCAGCATTGTAGTCTGAATGCTTTCCTTGCCAAATCCTGCTTCCTTCTCTTTGTTTTTCACTGTTGATACCCACCAAAAAACTCCGTGTACTCCTACCTCTATTTCTGTGTCTGTTTCTTTCAACAGACCTAAATTGACATAGTGACTGAAAATAAATGAGATTCATAGGGCTAAGACATTTGAAGTGGGAGAATAAAGATGGAAGCTGAAGAAGCCAGAAGTCTAAGCTAGAAGACAAAAGATATTTTTAAGGCACAATTTGTTACAAGCTGAAATTGCTTTGAAAAGTATATTTAATTGTGGTATAAATACCTTTAATAGTGATTTGCATCACTCTACAAAAACCTAGAACTTGGAAAGAGGTTCTATTAACAGAAAATTTGTCATAAATCACCAATAGATTTTTATAAACAATAGAAATGGGAGCCATGCATTTTGCCTAAGGAAGGGCCTAAGTCAAATGTCGTTATTTTTCTGAATAGGTTCCTAACCAGACTGTCGATCGTATTTTCAACACAATGCCTCGTACAGAGTAGGTTCTCAGAGAACACTTGCTGGATAGATTGGTGTCCTGCAGAATATCATGTCAGGTAGACACTCCTGAATGAGGAGGACCAGAGAATTCCAAGGAATTTCCTAACATGAAGTTATGTGTGGTCTCCATCTCTTACACCCTACATTGACTCCCATCAACAAAGCCTATAAGCTCTACAGTAAGTCCAGATCCAACTACTTTTAACCACTTGTACAGCTTCCACACTGATACGAATCACCACTCTTTTGGGTTATTGCAATAACCTCCTAACTGGTCTCTCTGCACCCATCCCTGCCCTCCCCCCAGGAAGTTTTCCACACAGCAAACAGAGTAATCCTTTCAAAAGATAAGTCAGATCTTGTCACTCCTCTGCCTTAAACCCCCCAATGACTTTCCAGGTTACTCTGAATAAGAGCTAAAGTCTTTACAATGGATTTCTGCTCATTGTCCCACTTCTTTACATCTCTCGAGTCATCAGCTGCCCTCTTCCCATTGCTTCCTCATTTCCTCCATCTGACCTCCTGGGTATTCCTCCAATATGCCAAGGATGTCTTGACCTCATGGCCTTGTATCTGCACATAATGCTACATGAGTATAAATATTTATGACAATTACTATTGTTTTCTGTTTGGTTTCCTCTATTTCTCCCTAGCATCTTGCATGGCCAGCTTCCTGGGTTTTCTCTATTCTCATACCACCTTATCAGGGAGACTTTCCTTGAATAACTTGTTTATCAGTCTCAGCAGAAAAACATACCACATTCAAATTAGGTTCTGTTAACGTACCCAATGGGTTGAATTGTGTTCCCCCCAAATATATAAGGATCTAACCTTCAGCACCTCTGAATGTGACCTTATTTGGAAATAGGGCCACTGCAGACATAACTAAAGTTATACTGCAGTAGGGTGAGTCCTTAGTCCAATATGCTGGTGTGAAATAAGATATTGGTCTTATATATAATGTGAGATATATATATTGGTCTCTGCCCCAGTTCTTGATAATATTTGATCTTTTACCCTGGTTTTTGACACAGAGCTCCTAAATCCCTTGGAATTTCGTGGGTGATAAGAGTGTCTTTTGTTCTAAGGTAACTCTTGGTGGGCTCTTGGATAGCAGCTGGTCACCAGAAAGACTAAGTCATGATTAGAAGGCTGGAACTTTCAGACCTAACCCCGCCCCCCGCGCCCCCCCACCCTTCTTCAGACATGGGAGAGGCTGGGAATTGAGTTAATAACCAATCATGCCTTTGTAATTAAGCCTCCATGAAAATCCCAAAAGCATAGGGTTTGGAGAGTTTGTGGGTTGGGAACACACCCATGTGCTGGCAGGGAGGCGCACCCCAACTCCACTGGCACAGAAGTTCCTGCACTCTGGACGCTCCCAAACCTTGCCCTATGTATCTCTTCATCTGGCTGTTCAGCTGTATCTTTTATCATATCCTTTATTATATAATAAACTGGTAAATATATTTCCCTAAGTTCTACGAACTGTTCTAGCAAATTATCAAACTGAAAGAGGGGTTATGAGAACCCATTTATAGACATTTGGCCTGAAGTACAGGTGACAAGCTGGGACTTATAATTGGCATCTGAAGTGCAGACAGGCTTGTGGGACTGAGCCATCCAGTTTATGGTACTTTGTTACTTTGTTAACTTATGGAATCTGATGCTAATTCCAGGTAAATAATGTTAGAGCCGAACTGAATTGTAGGACATCCAACTGGTGTTTGCAGATAACTAAAGAATTGCATGGTGTGGGGAAAAATAAACCCACACATTTCATGATCAGAAGTATTGAGAGTAATAACTGAATGGTGAATACAGTAGGAGAAACAATAATTTTTCCTACTCCATTGGTATCCTTATAGGTAGAGACAAAGAGGGCAGACATACAAGGGATGAACATCATATGATGGAGGTGGAAATTGAGGTGCTGCAGCTGGGAGACAAGGAATACCCACGACTGCCAGCAAACCACCGGAAGCTAGGAAGAAGCAAGGAGGGTTTCTCTTTGACAGGTTTGAGTAGGAGCATAGCCCTGCCAATGCCTTAATTTTGGACTTCTATTGAAGGCCTTAATTTGTAGCCTTCAGAACTGTAAGACAATAAATTTTTATTATTTTAAGCCACCCAGTTTGTGGTACTTCATTACGGCAGCCCTATGAAGCTGATATGGATGTACTCCAGGAAGATTCAATACAAGGACTCTTTACAATGATTTAGGGGAGAATACAGTGTAGGAAAACTACAGGGAGAGGGCAGTACCCTGCAGGAAGAAATTATGGCCCCCTAGGCCTGAAACGCCAGTTATCAGAACCTAGAAGGAGAGAATGACCGGTAAGAAGAGAGTCGCCTCCAGAGCCGCTCTACAGAAGCAATGACCTTGTATCAAGAGCACTGCCAACCACGAAGAGGAATAAATTGCTAAACTTCATTCTCCTTCCTCATTCCCATCTCCTGCTGGGACTCTTCAGGTTAGCCTTCTTGGGGCCAAACGCCAGGTGAAGAAGGAAGAAAGAATGATGGAGGAACAGAAATGAAAGTATCTAGTATATTCTCTGTAGCAATTCTATTTTTTTCTGAGTACTATTGATCCTCTTCATGTGCTTTTTAAAACACAGCACTTATTATCACCCAATATATTTTGATTTTAGTTAATCTGTTTATCTATTATCCCACTAGAATATAAACTCCATGAGGACAAGGACATTGTTTTGTTCCCTATTGTATCCCCAATACCCAGAACAGTTCCTGGGATACAGAGTCTCAATAATTATTTGCTGAATAAACAGTTTAAAGTCTGGTAATTTTATCCTGATATTTTCTAAGTCAGCAGATGCTGCATCTCTGCTGGCTCATCCTCTTCCCTGAAATCATTTGACTGATTTCCAAAAATATAAACAAAATTCCCTGGCTTGTTACCAAGTATTTGGAATCACTGACTCCCTTCCATCTTTTATCTCGGCCCAATAGCTCTTGAAGAAGCCCTAGGCTTATCCTATAAGGCCTTGCTCACAAGTGCTCTCCACCATGGCGGTCTTTGCACTTAGGGGTGGGGGTCCTGTCATGTCATATGAACTGTAGGACTCTTGGCAAAAGCAACTAGACCTTACAAGGAGGCATATAGCCTGTCCAACCTGTGCTATTGGGCCAAGCATAGGTATGTCTGGAAAAGTTTCTCCAGTTGTTAAAAGAAAACGAAAACAACTTTTATCTTAACACTGTACTTTAGAAAATGTTATTGAGTGATTCTTTCAATTAACTGACATTTAATATCTACTGTTGTCACAACTATTTGGGGGACTATATTCTTGTATCTATCTAAAAAATTTCTAAAGACACTCACAATTATTTCTAGGAAGGGGGAAGGAGGATTTTTATTTGCAACTGTTCCTTTTCTATACTATTGAATTTTTTTTTAATGCCATGAACAAAAGATTACTTTTTAAAAAACACACATTAATATGTGGAGCATCATCTCTCGCCTCCCCTTTTTTCTGCAGACGATAGTAGTTATAACAAGAAACGTGTGAATGTTACAACTCTATACAGCATATTTTTTTAATTTTTATATTTTTTCAATGATAGTTGACACATATTTCAGGTGTATAACACAGTGATTAGGCATTTATGTAACTTATGATCATCCCGATAAATCCAGTACCTGACACGTTATTACAATACTGAATATATTCCCCACGCTATGCTCTACATTCCCATGACTATTGTCTAACTACGAATTTGTACCTCTCAATCTCTCACCCTTTACCCATTCTCCCAGTGCCCAATCAACCATCAAAATGCTCTCTGTATCTACAAGCTTATTTCTGTTGTTTATCCTGTTCTCTAAATTCCACATACAACATTTCTCTCCCTCCGACTTACTCCACTCAGCACAATACCCTCTAGGTTCATTCATATGTTGCAGATAGCATGATTTCATTCTTTTTTTACGGCTAAGTAATGTTCCATTGTATATGTGTACCACTTCTTCTTTATCTATTCATCCGTTGATAGATGGACACCCAGGTAGCCTCCATTTATCTTGGCTATTGTAAATAATGCTGCAATGAACATATGGATTCACATGTCTCTTCAAAGTAGTCTTCTGGGTTTCCTCAAATAAATACCCTAAGTGGGATTACTGGGTCCTTCTTTGTCTCTTCTTATATCCTTTGTTTTAAAGTCTATTTTGTTGCTACCCCTGCTTTTTGTTTGTTTCCACTGTCATGAAACATCTTTATAATCCCTTTACTTGCAGTGTTTTTTGATCTGAGTCTCCTGTATGAAATATATGTAAGGGTCTTATTTTCTTATCCATTCAACCACCCTATCATTTGAGTGGAGCATTTAATCTATTTACATTTAATTATTGCTACCTATGTAGTTATTGCCATTTCATTATTCAAATTTATCCTTTTTCTTTTTCCATCTTCTTAAAGAAGTCCCTCTAATATTTCTTGTAACACTGCCTTGGTGGTGGTGAACTCCTTTAGCTTTTTCTTGTCTGGGAAGCTCATTATCTGTCCTTACATTCTAAATGATAGCTTTGCTGGGCAGAGTAATCTTGGTTGTAGATCCTTGCTTTCCATCACTTTGAATATTTCCTGCCAATCCCTTCTGGCCTGCAAAATTACTGTTGAGAAATCACCTGGCAGTCTTATGGGAGCACCCTTGTAGGTAATTGTTTTTCTCTTGCTGCTTTTAAGATTTGTCTTCAACCTGAGGCATTTTAATTATGATGTGTCTTGCTGTGGGCCTCTTTAGGTTCATCTTGTTTGGGACTCTGCACTTCCTGGGGTTGTATGTCTATTTCCTTCACCAAGTTAGGGAAGTTTTTAGTCATTATTTCTTGAAATAGGTTTTAAATTCTTTGCTTGCTCTCTTCTCCTTCTGATATCTTTATGATGCGAAAGTTGGTATACTTGATATTGTCCCAGAGGCCCCTTAAACTATCCTCATTTTTTCGGATTCTTTTTTCTTGTTGCTATTCTGATTGGGTGTTTTCTACTATCTTATCTTCTAAACCGCTGAGCATATTCTACTTTTTAAAATGTTTTCACACGTTTTCTTAAAACTGTTGTCAACTTTAAAATGACTTCACCATTTTTCCAATGTATTCAAACAGCCACATTGTGCTAGACTCTGAAGTTACCATTGTGAACGAGATTGACACAATACCTGTCCTCATAGAGCTCACATCTGAGTTGGGAGTCAATCAACATATGCTACTGAGCACCTACTATGTTCCAGGCACTGTTCTAGGTGCTGGGGAAAGAGCCATTAATAAGGCAGTGAGTTCCTCTCTCCAAGAAGCAGACATGGGAAGTAGGTAGTAATGTGAGACAGACAATAAACAAGTTTTAAAAATAATAATTTCAGGTAGATCCATGAAAAAATTTAAACCAGGGTAAAGCTATATCTATCTCATGGAGTTTTGTGGGGCTCAAAGGAGATTCTCCATGTAAAGTACCTAGAACAATGCCTTGCCTAGAGTAAAGGGTTAATATGTTTATTGAATATTATGAAAGTTGTTGAAGTCCTTTCTAAGGAAGTAGAATTTGACTTGGGACTTGAATGATGAAAAGGAGTTAGCTATTTAAAGATATGGGAAGACTAAGTTTCAAGCTGAGTTACCACAACTGCAAGTCCCGGAAACTAAAACCAGCTTAGCCTGTTTGAGGGATGAAAGAAGGTGGTGCAGAAGTATGGCAGTGAGATAGAGAGGGAGAGATGAGGTCAGAGACTTTGGCAGGAAGTCAGAAAATATGAGTTCTCCAAGGCTAGGTAAAGAGTTTGCATTTTATTCTAAAGTGTAATTAGGTACCAAGAATAGAAGTGATGAGATTTGATTTATAGCTGAAAAAGACGACTCTGCTGCAGAGGCTGTTGGGGGAAAAGAGTGGAAGTGGAGACACCATTTGGGAGGCAGGTGGAGAAGGACAATGATGGATTAGCCTAGGGTGGTAGAAGCAAAAATGGTGAGAAATGGGTGAATTTTTGGATATGGAGAATAAAGTTAACAGCATTTCATAATGGACTGAATGTAGTAGTTGAGGAGGAGGAAGGGAGAAAGGAGATCTCAGGGATGATGACTAGATTTTTGGTCTGAGAATCTGATTAAGATGATGGTGCCATGAACTAAGATGGGGGGAAACCTGGGAGAAGAGCAGCTTTCAGGGGTGGAATGGAGATCCAGAGGGAAATAAATGATTCTGTTTGGCTGTGTTAAATTTCAAAGGCCTGTTCTATTTTAAGTGAAGATATTGCATAGGCAATTGGCTAACTCTGTAGCTAAGGGGAGAAGTCAGGCTGAAGGTATTTCAAAACAAAGGACAAGATGAGATCACCTGGTGACTAACAGTAGAAATATAGGAAGACAGAGGGCAGAAGATTAGATATTGAATTACAATACAGGGAGATATTTGCTGTGAAGGGGAAATAGGTTAGTTAGGGAAAGTTGCACAGAAGAAACATATCTGAACTCCTAGTATCCACGAACACGAACTAGTGACACTCTATCTGGCCCACAGAAAAATATTGGACTCATAGATAGTGGTCTAATTTTGATTTTGTTTTATACCTGAACCACTTAAAGTCAAATGTGCCACAGGAAGCGCCTTAATGTGCCCTATTAAGAGGCTGAAGGAGCCAGACACCTAGGAACAAAGGCTCTGAAGCCATTCTGCTTGGATTCAAATTCTGAATCAGCCACTTCCTAGGATGGTGTCTCCAGGCACATTATTCAACACCTCTATATCTCAGTTTTCTTATCTGTAAATAAGCATACTATTAACACTTAATTTCTTATAGACTGCTTATTATCTTCCTCATACTAAGATTTTACATACATTACTCAACATCCCCCGCCCCATAATCAATACAGATGGACGCTATTATCTTAATCTAACTGATGAGGAACCAGAAGCACATTCACCCATTCTGCAAATATTTTGTATGCCTACTATGTGCCAGGCATGTTTCTTTGTGCTGGGGGTACATCGGTTAACAAAACAAGAAACTTGCTTTTGTGCAGTTTCAGTCTGGGGTTCAGGAGAGGAGAAAGCTGAAAAATATAATAAAGATGTACACTGCAGGATAATTAGAAAATTATAAAAAGTATAGAAAAAACGCCAGATAATGGAGCTAGCGAAGTTGCAGTTTTAAGTCAGGTATCCAGAGCAGGCCTCACTGAGGTGACATTAGAGCGAAGATTCGAAGAAGAAACAGCGAGCCACCCAGATATTCGTTAAAAGAGGATTCTGGGGGCAGGAACAGCGAGTGCAAGGCCCTCGGGCGGGAGCATGTGCGTACAATCCACCAACACCGCCAAGAGCAAGACGGGACTGTAAAATGTGGTGAGAGTCAGGGGCTATGCATCCTGTTCTAAGAACTTCGACTTTTACTCTGGGTAAGATGAGGAACCATTGGACAGTTCCGCCCAAAAGAGTGATATATCCTGACCTCCTACTATCGGCCCTTCTATTTAGGTTCAAGGTTCACGCAAGCAGTCTGACGCTAAAGTCCGTGTTCTCTAAAATTAAAGAAATCAGTCACCAACACAAAGGCTTAGCTACACAGCTAGAGCCCAGTAAACGCCGGCCCATGACTGTGGTGACTACGATCCTTTCACTTAAGCCCCGCCCGACCTACCGCCCTCTAGTTCCCCAGCTCCAGAGCTCTGCATCCACTTAGTCAGGTCTCCACGTAGCGCTTCCCCGGCTACCGATTGCGCAATTCGGGCAGCCGGGCGGAGTCTGGACGTAGGCGGAGCGGCGGCGGGCACGAGAACGCCCCAGTTGCAGACGCGACCAGGAACCCCCGAGAGCCCCACCACGCCGCCGTGAGACACAATAACTGCGCCTGCGCACGCCCGATCCAGGCTGCCGACATTCCAGAGCCGCAATCCGCCGCGCGCCAATTCCGGGGCGGAGTTCTTATCTGCGCCTGCGCGCAGCCTCGCTGCAACCTACGCCTGCGCATTTCATCCGCCTGGCCCCATCCCCCAGATTTTTCGGGTGGGGGAGGGGGCGCGTCTCGGCGAGTCACGATGATGGCGGCTACCAGCCTGTGGTGAGCTAGCGGATTCTCAGCTTGTCTCAAAGAGCCCTTTGCGTCTTCTGCAGACTCAGTGGCTGGCGCCGGAAGCGTGAGGAAGCACGGCGGCCCGAGCTCGTGGGGGAGGCCGCAGTCGCGGAGGCAGCGGCGCGGCCCGGGGCCAGTGCTGGGGGAGAGGCCGCTCCACAGGGCGAATGTGACAAGCCCCCACCCCCATCGCCTTCCTCCCGAGTGCACGAGGAGCTCGGGCAACCCCGGGGCCCCGCCAGGCCACAGACCCCGCCCAGCGGCCAGCACCCGGAGCAGGCCCGGCAGCCGAGCTGCGCGGCGGCACCATGCAGGTCACCCTGAAGACTCTCCAGCAGCAGACTTTCAAGATCGACATCGACCCAGAGGAGACGGTGCGAGAGGCGGGGAGTGCGGGGAGACGGTGGCCGCGCACGAGCCGCGGGAAACGCGAGGGGTCCGCCGGGCCTGAGCGGGAGGGCGGCGCGGCGTCCCCGCCTCAGCTCTGAGCTGGAGGGCCCGGCG
>NW_006431915.1:2861125-2879026 GCF_000325575.1 Pteropus alecto
GCGCTGGTGGAAAGAGCCCAAGGCTCACCCGGGAGAGCGCAGCGAGCTTGGGGCTCGGGCCCCAGGCGTTGGATGAGGCCTGTGGGCTGCGGGCGCGGGCAGGGCCCGGGATGCCGGCCTCCGTAGAGTGCGGCCGTCAGCCACGAGCTTTGTGGCAGGAGTAAGGGGAAGCAGTGGCCGAACCCCAAACCCTAATGGCAGATAGCGTGGAGCAGACGCACGCGGGGTACAGGAGGCCCCGGCCTAGGAGCTCTCGTTAGTGGGTCCAGGCGGGGGGCGGTCAGAGTTTCCTTGGCGGTGGAACGGGGCACTCCGATGGGTGCATAGTCGGGGGAGGGAGATGTAGGCGTCGCCACTGTCCCTGCGTGGCCGGGTTTAGGCGCTAAGCTTTCGGTGGTAAAGGAGATAACTGTTTTTAAAAAGATAACAGGTTCCGTCAGCAGCAGAGTGAGTGGTGGGTAAGGTGAATTCTTTGCCCTCTTCCCCCCAGAATAGGCAACCCTTTTATTTACATTATATATGTACAGAGAGACAGAGAAAATCGTTTGGCTGCAGTTCTCCCGCCAAGGAACCGACGCATACATAGATTGCACTTTTAGGCCTGTTTGGTGATGAAGATTTTTTCTTCAGTGCTCTTCAAATCCAGGCTTAGACTCAACTCCTGATTAACGGGCCCTTTAGAAGTCTTAGAATTGTAGGAGTTGGAATCCTACATCCTCCTCTCACTCCCCAAATGATAGCATTTCAAGAGAGAAAACAAGAAAATAAAAGCTTTGAATCTCTTCTGCAGTTAAACCCTTGAACACTTCAGAAGTCCACGTGGTGAGTTCTCAGGCCATCTTCTCTGTGACTGCAAAAAGAGCCACTATGTTGAAATCAGTACAACTTTATGCCAAGAATCTGAAAATGCCATAAGTATAAATTTACTGCTTATGTTAGGGACTTGTCATTCTCTACACCGTTAAAATTGTCATAATACTAAATTTAAACGAACAACTTTCTGCTCACGTATATTTAAAAAAAAATAGTTAACTATTTTTGGTGGGGATTGAGGTGCTTGGTGTTAAATAGACCTGAGTTTCATTTGTGGCTTTGTAACTTATTTGCTGTGTACCTACCTTGCAGAGATGTGACGATTAAATGGTATTTAATTGGTGGTCAGTAAATAGAATTGATTATTCATCAGTGGATACCTTTGAGTGAAGACATATGTTTACCTCATTTAACGTGAAGTTTTCTATACTTTTAATTATTTAAGAAACAGTTTCCAATCTTTTTGGAAGTGTGGCACAAAATTATTTTATTTCAAGATATTTAATTATGTTTGGAAGTATGCTGTGCGATAAAATGTTATAGGTGCAGGGGATATCAATTATAGATCAGAAACCTCAGTGTCTTCAGAAGTAATTAACAACACCCTGTGGATTGGTATTACTAACAGAAATCAAATTCTTAAATATTTACTGCTTAGCGTGTATTAAAATAAGTTAGAGGATGAAAGTTAAAATGCAGCTGTCTAATGTTTTCAGGTAAAACTTGTAATAAAATATCTATTTGATTTTTGGTTTTTTGTAGTATTTAAATGTTGGTGCTGCAGGAACTTTACCAGCTAATAATATTCAGAATTAATTCCAGAATTATTGCAACAAAGGATTTTTTTTTTTTTAAATATCTGGGTTTGGTGAAGTTATTTAGTTACTTTCTGCATACAGCTCCACTGAAATATTTGTTCTATAAGATTTGTATAGCTCCTTCGACACTTTACATACATTATCTTAAGAGCTAATATTGTATTTGTATAGATTCTTAACTATATTTGCTATTTTCCAGTTTATTTCCAAGGCACTGTATTAGTTGTATGAATTATAAATATACTTTTAGAAGTATATTTTCAGAAAGCTCATTGTTATAGTGGCTTCTTTACCTTTTTTGTTGCTATTTGTCTAAATATAATTTTGTTGCTATTTACATAAATATAAAAACTAACAGTCTGGGCAAGAAATGAAAACATTTAATCAGTCGTATATGGAACATTTACATTAAAATGACTTGTAGGTTTTCATTATAATGGACTTAAATTTCAGAAATATTTTTCAAGATAGAAGTATTTTAATTCTATCTTTGTAGCAGTTTTTTTCAATTAATTTTTTTGGAGGTACAGAATATGAGACTAAAAACCAAAGATATTAGAAATAGGTCTAAAAATAGGAAAAAAATGGAATTTAGTGAGATCTGTAGGGTAATCCACATAAAATGAGAACAAATTTTGGTCTCTGAGATCTCCATTTTGCCTGTTCAAAGGTTTGTCCTTGTTTGATTTTTGGTTAGAATGAACTGAGGAAATTAACTTGAAATGACCAGTATAGAAACTCATGAGAGCTTGAGATGAGCAGCAGCAAAAAAACGAGTGAAAGGACTGAGAGATAAGGGAATGATGGAGTGATTCATCTATTGAACAAATATTAATGTTTAGTGAGCTTTGATTGGCAGGACTGGGGAGTATAGGGACTTGTGGGAATTGTCTGGATCTTCCGGAAACCTGATTGACCTAGTTGTATCTTAGAGCTGTACAGTTGGGGATGTACATGGTGAAAGAAGCAAGGGGATTTGTTTTTAAGGTGTTTGTATTTGCTTTAGTTTTTGAATGTTGAAAGTCCTCCCTTTTTTTTTTTTAAACTAACAAAACTTTAACAGCCATTTTGTACCATTAATTACCATGCACCACCTTTAGTGTTAACCATTGCAAAACAGTCTTTATTATAAAATTGTAGTGCATCTCCTCAAAATATTCAGATAATGTAGAAACAAAATGAGAAGGTGGGATGGGGAGACCATTGCTAAAAGAATATTCTTCACTCTGTGACGTTCTATTTTAAATAGATGAATTACTGTAAAAAAATTAGGAGAAATTTAAATAACCTATGTAATTAAAGCATTTTAAGATATCTAATAGACTGATACTCATACACAATTCTTAAAAATTCTAAAGGTTGGTGGTGTGGTGAACATCTAAGTGGAGTACACATCGTTTTTAAGCTCAGATCCAAAGTCTCTTAGTTTTTCGTATTGCCATTAAACCCATTCATCCATTTGGAATATGTTTTAGACTATGGTGTAAAGTATAAATCTAACTACTGGTGATGGATTAGAGAAGAAAAATTGAGATTATTGTAATACAGTACAGATTTTATTGTATCACTGAAAATGATGACAAGAAAAAGAGTATGTGGTATACAGATATAATCCTTTAATCATCTGCTAACCCCTGCCACTATGTGCTTTCAGTAACTGGGAAGAAAAAAAAAAAAACAGCAATAAGCTTGAAATGAAACTTTAAATGCACAAGCTAAAATGTGATTATATTACTATATAAGTGACACTAAAGCCGCTTATATATACTGGAAGTTTTTGAAGAGAATTGTAAAGATACAGTAGTTTTAATTACTGTAGACAGCATGTTTAGGGTGCTGTACAGTAATCTGCAAAGAATTACCTCCCTGTGCAGTTCACCTGTATAATGCTAGAGATTATGTTATAAAATATTGCTTTGATACTTGTTCTGCATATGGAATTTGCTAGCCATTATTTATTATTGAATTGTTTCTATTTTGGTTTATTGCATTTTAATATAGTTGTGCTCGAGATAGTGCCTTATTATAGAAGTTTCCTAGATTATTAAAACATGGAGTAGTAAATGTATTAAAATACCATACTGCAGAGGTGAAACTAAGGTTTCTTGGCATATTGGTATAACAAAATATGTGAAGTACCTGGGAAATCTCATAGGGTTTCCACCAGACTTTTGTTCTTTCTATACCTGGCATACAAGGCATTTAATAAAGATTTTTGAATGAATTGAATGCATTCTTATGGTGAACTGTCAAGTCAGTAATCCCTTTTGTTTGTATGCTGATTTATTTATATTTGTGAGTACTTAACAAAATGTCAGGTCCTGCTGTCATGGTGCACATATTTTAGCCAAATAAATCATTTAAAAAACAAATTTTAAAAACCAGATAATGGTAAGAGATATGTAGAGAATTGGAATAGGGTGAGGTAATGTGATCGTGTATGACTGAGTGGCTACTTTTAAATTGACTGGTTGCAGAAGACCTTTCTGAATAAAGTGACATTTAAACTGAGCTCTGAATAATACTAAGCACTCAGAGATGAAGAGAGGATTTTCCATAGGTAAAGACCTTTAAGAGAGTGTGTTTTGGGAATCAAAAAAGGCCTGTGCTGCTGATCTAGTAGGTGAGGTCAGGGAAGGGGAAGAGATTAGAGATTGGAGGGTTAGGTAAAGGGCCAGAGCCTGTTGGGTTTTGTAATCAACTGCGGGTTTTCAAGGTAAAATAGCCTTTGGGGGATTTTAAGCTGCATGGAGAATGGTAGGTAGGATGAGCAAGAGTGAAAGCAGTAGCCTTAAGCAGTTGAGGCTTTGACCAAGGAAGTAGAAGTGGAGTTATATGAAGAGAAGTGGATGGATCTGAGGTATGTTTGGGAGTGTAGAGTTGAGAGAATTTTTTGATGGGTTGGAGTGGGAAAATTAGGAAATCAAAGATAAAATTTAGATTTTGGTTGTATAAATTATGTAAATACTTGTGTTCTTTTTCTGAGATGTGGAGGGCTGGGAGAGGAGCAGGTTTGGGATGGGAACTCAAGACTTAAGTGTAAGATACCTATTAAACATCCAAGTGGAGATCACAAGGAGATTTGTTATGGATCTTGATTACAGAGAGAAGTTTAGGCTGGAGATAGAGACATGACAATAGGCAGGATATATGGTTAACTTCAGTCTATGGGACCAGATGAGATCATCCAATAGTCTTTTAATGTTCATTCCTTGAGAAAATTAAGCTCTAATGCCTGAAATATTCACTGTATGTAATTAACATCTGTGCTTTTAGAGTTGAGGAACCTTGCTGAAAATGTTGCTGCTGGGTAATAGGATGAGGCCTAGGTCTGAATCCTGGGTTGCTCTAACTTGTGAAGATTGAATAGTGAAGAGGTCAGTGAAGGAGTAACTTTTGAGGTAGGAAGAATCCAAGAAAAAAAAATGTTTCAAGTTAGGAGGAAAGGGTCAAATGTGTCTAATGATTGAGAAATCAAAAGTAAGATAAAAACAAAAGACCTGACCTTTGGTTTTGGCAACTTGGAGGTTATTAGCATCTCTGATGAGTAGTCTCTGAGGTGATGGGATCAGAAATTAGATTTGAGTGGATTGAAGAATGAATGGGAGATGTAGTGGAAATAGTACCTAAAGACATATATTGTTAATTATCCTCAACATTGTTCTTTTTCTTAGTGGAGCTGCTTTTCCCTGTAGGCTAAAAACGTGAAAATGATCACAATAATTCAGAGCTTATAGCATGTGGTAGACGTTATTTAAAAAAGAAACCCACACTAGAATTGTAAAAAGTATATAATAGTGTATGTTTTAAAAAGAAGAAAGGAAGACCACAGTGATTAGTCACTTGGCCTGGGGTCACATAGTCAATGACCTTGATAGTTTCAATAGCTCTGAAAGATGGTCTTGCCCATACCCTGGCTTTTTATTCTTTAATTTCTCATCTAGTGATCTTTCCTTCTACTCTTCCTCAGTTGTTCAGTCCCATGAGTATTAACTAGTGCATATCGCTACCATTAGCTGTAACTAAAATTATCTCTTTTTGATATCCTGCATTACTTTCCCTCTGATTCCAGTTCTAATGAGACCTATAATCCATTTTATTCATACTTCTTTTCACTGCTCTTCCCTACATGTTATCACTTTCACTCTTGCCCAGCTACAAGTAAGGCCAATGATTATAATCACCCTCTTGCAAGGGTCAGCATAGCATGTCTCTTTAGCCAGGAGTTTTGATCCTGGCTATAGCATTTGCTACATGACCTTGTGCAAGTTACCTAATTATGTGCTTGTTTCCTCATCTGTAAAATGAGAATACGGCCACTGAAAGTACTAACCTCATAGGGTTGTTTTGAAGATTACGTGAGTTTGAGATAATATACATAGAATGCTTAGAACCATGACAGTGTTTGGCAACATGGTCCACTCGCACATTGTTCTTGCTTCGAAAACCCCAAATGTGATTAAATTCAACTGTATGTTTGTGCTTGTACCTATGCAGCTAGAAGATGAACACTGACTTGTCTCACTTAAATTTATGAACATTAACCTTAACTAGGCCCTTACTTCTGCCTGATAGACATACATTTATTTCACTGGCCCATTCACTCTTTCACTGCTCCGTAGGCAGATTATCCTCCTTATTTTTCATACTATCTCTTTATTTTTAGCTGATGACCCTGCATTTCATATTTTATCGAAATTTTAGGTTTTATTGGGAATATAGAAACAATTGGGACAGAATTTTTACACGGGCCCACCAGAGCTACCTGCTAGTCTCCTTTTATTGTAGGTAGCTGTCTGTTGTGGATGGTGCCAAGGCCATTTCTCCACTTTGCTGCTGTGTCTTTGCTACTTTGTCATCTATGAAGGACATCACTCCATCAATTCTTTTTTTCCTCTTCTGCATCGATTTTTCCATTTCTAGAGTATACAAACATTTCTCTGATCTTAATAAAATCCTCCCTTGATACCTCATATCTCTTTAGCTACTGCCTCATTTCTCTGTTCTTCCTTACAGCAAAACTTAAGAGCAGCTCTGAGTGTTTACTTTTTCTGCGTCTTGCTCTCTTTCAAATACATCGTATCGTTTCTAAACTAGAGAGTTTTCTCCCACTTTGTAGTTGTCCTGTGTCCTTGAGCACAGTACTTACATCTCTTTTCTCATGAGTAAAAAGGAGTATAGTTGATGTGAAAATCAGGTAAAATCATGGATTTGAAAATTTTTAGTGAATTGTGAAATTAGAAATTTATGCAGTTTTTTAAAACAAATTCTGCTTTTATCAGTTTCTTATTGATCAATCTTTTTACTACCCTTTCTAAAAATGTGTGAATGAGGTATTCTCATTCTCTCAACTTGACGTAATCAGCAATTTCAAACAGTTTTTAAAAGCAGTGTTCTGCCTTTTTTAGCTTGGAAATTGTGCAGTTATTTGCTGGGTAATATATAAAATTTGTCACTTTTGGAAAGAATTGCCAAATTTAAGCCTGCCGTAGCACAGTGAATCCTGCCGAAGGACACCACACCATCTGTTCCCTCTAAGTTTAGGTAAATAAATTTTTTCTGTAGTGTCTCAAAGAGCTAATTTTATAGCTGAATGAGCTTTGTAAACACTTTAACTTTAAAACAGTGGTTCCCCAACCTTTTTGGCACCAGGGACTGGTGCTCCTATAAGAATCTACTGCCTGATGATCTGAGGTAGAGCTGAGGTGGTGATGCTAGTGCTGGGGAGCGGCTGCAAGTACAGATGCTTGCTTGCTCACTGCTCATCTCCTGCTTGCTCACTGCTCATCTCCTGCTTGCTCACTGCTCATCTCCTGCTTGCTCACTGCTCATCTCCTGCTCTGTGGCCCAGTTCCTGACAGGCCATGGACTGGTACCAGTACTGGTCCATGGCCCAGGGACCCCTGCTTTAAAATATTACATAAACTTTTTCCAGCAGAGGAGGTACACTGGCTACAAATAACTAATACATATGAACAGGTCCTAGATGCTTCAACAGGTAAATAAAAACTATTTGTCACTCACTCTCCCTTCCCCACACACTTCCGGTTGAATTAGGTAGGTGGCTTTTTGGTTGTACGTTAGATCCATTCTCTGCCTATTTAAAACTTTAAAAGTTACAGGTATCTTGGGAATTTCTACTTTTCTACTTCGTCTTCAAGCTCTGCCTGTTTTGGTCTTGTTGAAATCATACTTTTAGAAATATATTTTAGAATAGAATAGATTAAATTAGCATGAATTGGCTTAGCAGCCTAAATAGTTTCTGTGGGGAAAAATGGATATTTTCAATAGTAGATTTTGGGATCATAACCCTAATTTAAGAATGAATTGCCTGTCCATGTGTTATTAATATGTACATAAGTTATTCAATAAAAAAAAAAAAAATCACTTTTCTTATACTACGTTCTTTCATTCCCTGTGTCCAGTGGGGAGATTTTACCTATTATACTGAACTCAACTGATAGCTTTATAGTTGATTCCATTTTTAGAATTAGCAGGAACCTACTTTGGGGAGAAATTCAGGAAATACTCCTTGGTGCCTGTGCCAGTTTCTCAAATGGAGGGATACTTCCCAGTGAACTAAAAAGGAAAGGAAGAGCTTTATCCATAGTGTAAATCTGTGAAATCCCTTTGTAAACATATTTGGCTTTGGGACTCTCTTTCCTTTTGTTAATGGTTAATTACCAAAATTTAGTTGCTCTTTTTTTTTTTTTTTTTTTTAAATTTGCTAGTCTATGTAGTATTAGAACTACTGCCTCAGACTTTTCTTTTTTAATGAAATCTTCCCAAATTGCAGTATATTCTTGGGTAATACTAGTAAGCAGTGGTTGGGGGAGTGCAATGAGATTTTTTTCTTTTAAACTCTAAATTTTCTCTTAAATTACTAAAATAATGAAGTAAATAAAATAAAAAATGAAAGGCTTTGGGCCCCTCTGCTTTAAGTAACCACTGTGGACTCTGTATATACTTCTAGTCTTTTTTGTTTATACCTACATTTAATCCATAAACACAACTACACTGTTTGTTTTTAAAAAACCCATTGCTTAGCAATTCGCTTTTGTTCCATAAAAATAATTGTAAATATTTCATTCATTCATATGCACATGCATTCAGTGAATGCCTTGCATATGTAGACGTCATTCTTGTATTGCATAGTATTCAAATGAATGAATGCATGTGCAATAACGTATTTTACTATTTCACCATTGATGAACGTAGGATTTTCAGTATCACAAATAATGTAGTGGTGCACATATTTTATTCATATGTCTTTGAAGTGTTTGAGCATCTTTTTAGCACTGATTTCTAGATACAGAATTATCGAATCAAAAGCTGGCAGTTGCCTCAAAAAATGTCTACATCAGAGCTCACAAATATCAATGGTATTTGTTCACAAATACCAACTTGCATATGAGTAACTAGCCAGGATTCAAATAGAGATTAGCACAGATTAAATGAGTTAAATATTGTGAAGCTCTTTGTATACTGCCAGGCACATGGTAAGTACATGACACCTATGAGCTGTTATTATTCATTTAGCTGCTATGTTTCAGGGGTATTAAAGCTTGCATAATTCTTTTTTCTATGTATAGTAATAAGGGACAACGCAGTCACAACAGTAATGAGGAAAGCATATTGTAACATTGAAGAAGCTGGGTTATTATAAATATTCAATTGCTGATCTAATCAAGCAGTAGTTCTAGAAATCTTATGCGAAAGTGCTGTGTAAGAAGACTGACATGCAAAACATCATACTGTTCTCGGAGATATAAGATATTTTGATATCTGAAACATACAACTTAAATTTGTTGAATGAAAATGACTACTTTTAATGGTTGTTGGCCTGAATTAGGGTAGTGCCATGGGATACAATGTAGTGTTCACATTGGGAAATAGATGATGAGTCGGAACTGGATAAGTGATTTGATATGAGGAATATGGAAAAAAGAGACAAGCACCTTACAAGGGAATAGGATGAAAAAGGATAACCGATCAGCTTTTATGTTGGCACTTTTTAATAGACTGTAGGCATACCTTGAAGATACTGTAGGTTTGGTTCCAAACTATTGCAGTAAAGCGAGTTTCGCAGTAAAGTGTGTCGTAATCTTTCTGCTGATGGAAGGTCTTGCCTTTAATTCATAAAAATGCAACATCCATAAAGTGCATTAAAACTGTATTATTGTGATTGTCTCCCTTTTGGGGGGAAAAAAGCCATGTCAGCTATGTTTCATTTTGGGTATTGAGTATGTTTTTCTTTTAAAGTGCACAATTTCGTAAGGGAAGTTTGGCTAGAAAAAAGATTTGAATGTTAACCATGCTTTGTTTCTAGTTGTCAGTGATGAATTCCCATTCATTATCTAGGAAGTAATAACAAATGAAAGTTTTGTCTCTGCTTCTTGTTCATTAGCCTTGATTATTTACTGGGACTGTATTGCTCAGTTTTAGATCCATCCTGTTGAGATGATTTATTGGAATGAGAGCATTGACACGGAGCTTATCACAGTTATAGGAGTCATAACTGCATCTGTTGCTGGTCATAACTTTCCCAGGAGAAACCATGTACAGAGTTGGGACCTATTCCTTCTTTGCAACATCCAGAGAGATCTTTCTTTATAAACCATTTTAAAGTGTGCTCAATTTAATTGGGTCAGGGAAGATTTAGACAAAGTAGTCTAGAAATCATCCTTCAACAAAAAGAGTTAAAATGCCTGTGGGATATCTAGTAAAGGTGTCTAGGAGAGTTTGGGTATGCATAACTGAAAGGATATAACTGGGCTAGAGATACAGATGACATCTGGATGGTTATTAAAACTGTGAGTAGATGAGATGGATTATCTTGGAAGTTTATGTAGAGGAGAAGTTAGCTTTAGGCAAGACCCTGAGTAACAACACTAAAAGGGCGACCAAGGAAGAGGATTTCACAAAGGAGTAAACAGAGACGTAGGAGGAGAACCAGAAAAGAATAGTGTTGTAGAAGCCAGAGAAAGACAGTATGAAAAGGAGAGATAGGTCAGGTAAGGTAGGGAAGGACTAAGAAGTGTCTGATTATGATGTTGCTGAAATCAGTGATACTGGTAAATGCAATCTAAATGGAATTGTGGGAGTAGGCACTACTGGAGAAAATAAGCAAAAATGAGAACGAAGTCCATGCATCTGTTTATCAGCACTGTTTTGCACACTTGAGTAATAGGTGTAGGGTAACCAGTAAGTAATGTGGTGTGTAGTTAAAGTAAAAAATGCTTGAGACTAAGGGAAGGAGAGTAGCTGGCAGGAGACAAGGGGTTATGAGGTTTTTTGTTTTTAAGATGATGGAGAATTGGGTCTGTTTGTGAATAGAAAATGAACTGGCTTTGAGGAAGAAGTTGGAAATAAAGCGGGGGGAGGGTAGGAAAAAAATGAATCTAGCTAGATGCTGAAGAACACTGGAGGGAGAACCAGGGGACAGAGAAGAATTAAGTTTGAAAGAGAGGGATACTTGTTTTCTTTAGGAAGGAGATTAGGTGGATCTGAATGCAAAAATTAAAAAAAAAAAAGTGCCAGTGTAGTAGTAGAAAGTTGAGAATGAGATTTCTGATGTCTTCCATGTTTTAAATGAAGTAGGAAATGGTCATCTGTTGCTGGGGGTGAGAGATAGTGTTGGGAACAGATTTAGAGAGTGAGTGCAGGTTTGAAATACCTTCTTGGAAAATAGAGGAACAAGCTAACCAGAATAACAGGATTGAAGGTATCGTTCCTCTAATCGCACTTAGAAGACTATATAAATGTGGATGGGGAGTCAGATATGTGAGATTTAATGGTGAGATTTGTTAGCGAAGTGAGATAGGAGAGTGTGACTCCACAGAGTGGTTTAAATGTGATGACTACCGATAATTTAATTGTGTTGATCCAAATATGAAATTTTGCCTGGCAGGAGCAGCAGAAAGACAAGTCTGTGATATTAGGAAGAAAGTGATAGAAGCAGTGGCATTATTGTCTGTGCTATATAGAGCTGGCAGTAAAGGTCAAAATGAAAGTAGAGGCTCTAGGGACCAAAGTCTTATTAATGAGATGCAAGGCCAGGTGTAGTGAATTGGGAGAGCTGGTAGGAATGGGAGGTTGATTACATATTAAAAGAGAACAGTTTGGGGATAATAGGATTCAACCTATGTCCTGTGACTACTAGATGACTTAAGTGGATTGGAAGTAAAGATCATTTTGTTCAAGTTAAGGAACAATGCCAAAATTTTGACATTGTTCCAAAGTCTATATTTTCTTAGATACATTACCCTAAATGGTATTGCTGGGTCAAATGCCCCGTCCTTCCCACACCCCCCCACTCAATGACCAAAAAAGTTTAGGCATTTTGGCATATTGCCCTCAGAATATTTTATCATTTGATACTCATTCTGAGAATGTATCTCTTCACACTTAACACCAAGAATTGTTCAAGACAGTCTTTTCCAGTATGACAGCCTGTTGGACTAAAGATGTCTGACAATAAAATCTGTGCTTTTGGTTACTAATAACTTTGAACTTTTCTCTCCTATAGTGTAGTCGTGAATTGCCTGCGCCTGTCACATGTCCATTTTTCTGTTGTCACAAGAACCATTTTCTACCATTTTTAAATTTCTTTGATTCGTATTTTTCCTTTTCGTATTTGTCTTGTTATTTCTGTTCAAGTTGTATGCTTAGTTGATTAATTTTCCTTCTTTGTTTAATAATTAACACTTTAAGTGTCAGTTTGATTACTTTTTTAGCTAAACTTTATAGGTTCTCATTGTTATGTTCTTAATATTCTTTAATCATAGTTTTGTTTCTTTGAAGCACATGTGACTAGTAAATGATCGGAAGTGTTTTGTTATTATTTGTCCTACTTATGAAGGTTTTTTGTTGTTGTTATTCCCTCTTTTTTTTTTTTTACATACAAAGCTAGAGAGTGGACCCATTATTTAGGCTTTTAAAAATATTGAAATATTCCTGTGGCCTAAACTTTTAAAATATACTCTTGATGCTAGAAGTAAAAATACTTTCTGTTGGATAGAAAAAATACATGTATGTATCAGTTACATCAATCTTAATTGCCTACTCATCCTGACCTGTCAAGGAATGGGATTCTTGCTTATTTCTTTTACTTTTTGCTTCATATATTTCTTTTTTATTTCCTTTTTTCTTCACATATTTTTATGCTGTTAATTGACTCATTCAGCAAACAACAATCAAGCACTATGTGCTAAACTACTATGTACTGTTCTGAGAATTAGATTCACTCACAGTGACATGTTCTATTTTAATATGTAATTTGTGATTTTCACCAAACAAGCGATCATAGTTATAAATATTGCATCTCTTTTTCTTCTCCAAATAAAAAAGCATGGAAAGAAATTTATCATTTACCAGAGTGCTCTAACAAAGCTCTGTCACCACTCAGTTGACTTTGGGCAAGTCAGCATGTAAGATAGCAGTTCTCAAACTTTCTGTTTTCTGTACCCCTTTATACTTAAAAATTACTGAGGGCTCCAAGACAACTTTTCTCTCTGTGCTTGTATGTATGTATTTTTATTTTTATTTACTTTTATTAGCATTTATTTGATGCTGAACTTACTCCCCGGCCATAAGTTTTTGTTTCTTCAGTTTCTCTTCTGGGACATTTTTTTCTTTTGCGCAGCCTCCTCTACCGGTTTAGGAACAGTATGCTCTTTCTCTTTAAGGACCATCTCTCTGTGGCAAGGAGAGCTCATGCAGGGGTTAATCCGCCCACGAGCCTGTAAGTTCTGCGCTGCATCTCAGGAGCTTTGTTCACCTGGATGTGTTCAATGACCAGAGAGTCTCCATCTAAACCTTCAAGTTCAGCATTACTCTTTGCATTTTTAAGCACGTGCAGCAAAAATTCAGCACCCTTTCTGAGGCACCGACCCTGTGTCCAGCCCCACTGTTTGGCCTGGGCACACCTACCAACTCCATCATTGTTAGGACTGAATGGTACCCATTGCTTTTGTAAAGTGACATCCTTCAGATACTTGGTGGCTTTTCAGATATGCATACCCTTGATGGCCTGGGCAGTTTCATGAGTGTTCTTAAAGTGAACACAAAGATTCGAACCTCTTGATTTGCATGATTTTGTGCGGTTTTCTGGGTCAAGTAAATAGTGAACTATTTTCAGAAGTCTGCTTACGGGAAGAGAGTATGCTTGTATTTATTGATATTTACTGTATTAGAAATTTAAAACAATTTTTAAATGTTCATTTAAAAATAATAAACCCACTAAATGTTATAATTAATATATTTTTGCATGAAAAACTATTTTCCAAAACAATGAAAAACAGAAGACTGATGTTTTCCTTTTCTGCAAGTCTATTCAATGTTTGCCTAATAGAAGATAGATGGATTCACATCAGCTTCTGCATTTAGTCTTTTATGACATCACATGCTTTGTAGCCTTTAGAAAACTCAACTTAGGACAAGATGAGAGTGAAAAAAGAAATAATTTTTTTTGACCTGGCAGACCACCTGATAGGGTCTTAAGAACTTCCACGGCTTCCTGGACCACACCCTGAGAATCTCTGCTCTAGGCCTTAGCATCCATTAGCAATATAGTGGTTTAATTAGATGGTCTTTAAAGGTTTCTTTATCTCAGAAATTTGATAGCATCTCTTATTTCCCACTGTTATCATAAAGTGCTAACTGACTATATAGGTAAAATCAGAACTGTCAACAACATAAATGTTATTTAAAGCAAGACAAATATAGAGTTATTAAAGAAGTTGTAGACTCCTTGTACCTTTTTATTCTGAACCACAACCAGCATAGAGTTTACCGTTTACTAGAACAATATACTGAATTGGATATTACCATGGAATTTATATCCAGAGCTTACTGATATTGAGATCACATTTTCTGATTGCTTTTTTAAAAAGTTGTTATGGACGTAGTTCCATAATGTAGCAGTTAGCACGTCTGCTTTACATGCAGAATGTCTTGGGTTCACGCCCCAGTGGAGCCACAGTCCATGGTCTACAGCCATGCCACCCTGAACAAGCCTGATGTCTGATCTCAGAAGCCAAGCAGGGTCGGGCCTGGTTAGTACTTGGATGGGAGACTACCTAGGAAGACCAGGTGCTGTAGGCATAAATAATAATAAATAATTAAAAATAACAAAATAAAAAGGGATATGGTTCCATGGTGTAGCAGTTAGCGTATCTGCTTTACACGCAGAAGGTCCTGAGTTCACGCCCCGGTGGAGCCACAATCCATGGTCTATAGCCATGCCACCCTGAACAAGCCTGATGTCTGATCTCAGAAGCCAAGCAGGGTCGGGCCTGGTTAGTACTTGGATGGGAGACTACCTAGGAAGACCAGGTGCTATAGACATAAATAATAAAAAAATATATATATTTTTTAAAGTTACTTGTGTTTTACCTTTGAAATTCGGAACAGTAGAAAGTAGTGAGTTGAGATTCTTATGAATTCTACTCTAGGGACCATCAGAGTAGCATTGATGCTACTAACCCATTTTAGGAAGATCAAATGTAGCGAGGGCAATTTATATAGTGTTTGCAAAATACTCTGATCCAAAGTGTGAAGTCAGAAGAGCTGATTTTAGGTTTCAGCTACTACTTAATAGCAGTGTGATTTGGGGAGGAGATTTAACCTCTTTATTTCTATTTCTTCATCTATAAAATTAAGCGAATGATATTTGTCTTAGAGTTTTGAGGATTGTGTAAAAATGTGTGTTTTAATATATCTGAAGCTATATAAACATTACTATCTTTTTCGTTTTGGAAGAATACACTATCACTTTTTAATTGTACCCTCTCTTTGTATTCCTATCAGTTTTTCATCTAAAGCTTAGAACTATCAACTTAGACATTTTTCAGAAGTATTCTGGGAAAAAGAAGGAAATAGAATTTTCCCCCTTGTTTCTTGTTCCTTTAAAGTAATGAAGCTAGTTCCATTATTCTCCTTGCCTTTTTTTGCTCCTATGTCACTTTACTTTCTGATCAGTTAGTTTCAGAAATGTATTAGACTCGTTTTCTAAATACTTCATAATGAGTGTACTGGCATGCAATTTTAGGAATGGAAGAGACCATAAAGATCATCTACTACTATATTCCAGTCCTTCTTTAAAGATGAGTCTGATGCTGAGAGAAACTGAGCTATTTGTTCAAGATCATTTAAGTAGTTTTTGGCTGAACTTTGAGGCTTTGAAGCTGTGAAGCTGTGAAGCTGTGAAGCTTTTTTTATTTATGGATGTCCAGGCCCCATCTTCAGAAATTATGTGGGATTTTTTCCTTTCGTTTTGTTTTTTGTCTTTTAAGCTTTTATTTAAAAGCAATGCTCCATGGGGAATTTTAGGTCTTATTGAAAGCAGCCATGTCCATGGACTGTACATAGCCTTCAAAAGTAGTAATCTGCTCCTACAGCATATCTATTCCAACTTTATCATCTACTACACTCTGTATCGAAGGTTTTTAATTCCATACCCCACTAGAACTAGTTTAGAAGAGCCCAGATCAAGCCGTTTGCTTGAATGCTCCTGATGCACTCTTCTAACTTTGCCATATCTGTCTCGTGATCCCAAGGCTTCACATGTAATTAGATAGAAGACCTGACAACAAATGCAGGATTGTGGCTTTCTTTGACTCATACTGTACAAGCATATTTTTCTTAACCTTTTCGCTTCTTTGCTTTCCTACTCCTCATCAGATCCAAAGAGATCAATGTCATCATCGTCTTTACTCTTAAAACATTACCCGTTTTTAAAGCGAATCATTTTCCTTTTAACATTCACATTTAACTTTTATTATTGTTGTAGATGAGATCATTTTATTTCTTCGACCTTTTAGGTTAGATAACTTTACTTTCTTACTGTGTGGGAAATAAGCTCATAAACTTTATAATGAGAATCAAAATGCTTTGATGTTGAAACCCTCAAATAGATTTATCAAGTTAACTGGTAAAGTTTTTTAAAAATCTATGTGTCTGTAGCAAACAAAGTCTGTGGTAAACAAAGTTTATACCTATTGTGAATAATAACGAGTTCATAAAGAGTCTTGGTATAATATTGTAAAGAATGATCTTTAAGTTTCTGGAAGTATGAATATATATAAAAAATTTTTATTGTATCATTCAGATTCTGGATTGTCATTTGTTACTTAGACTCTTTCCAAAATCTTTTATTTTTCCTGTAGGTGAAAGCACTGAAAGAGAAGATTGAATCTGAAAAGGGGAAAGATGCCTTTCCTGTAGCAGGTCAAAAATTAATTTATGCAGGTATGGATTAAATACTGAAATGAATATGCCATTTTCTTCTTACAGTGACATTCTTTTAGATATCATCATCTTATGAGTTGTAGTGCATACAAATTGATTCTGTCAGAAACATGATTATACAGATGGAAACAGTAAACGAGCAGTCATTTGAATATATTAATATTCATTCCTCTTTATTCACATTTGCTTTGTATATTTCTCCATCTAATGATGTTAGTTTTGTTCATTTTCATCTTTTGTAAGTTTTTGTATTTTTAATTCATTTTTATTGAATAAATTTGATGTGTAACTGTGTAAGTTTAAAGTATACAGCATGTTTTGATACATTTACATATTGTAATATGATTGTTGTAAACACATTTGTGACAATTATAGTACAGTATTTTCTATATTTATTATACTGTGCATTAGCTCTCTCTGGCTTATTTACTAGTTACAAGTTCGTGCCCTTAAACACCATCACTCTTAGCCCCCCTTTACCACCAGTCCCCTAGTAACCACCATTTTACTCCTATTTTTTTTTACAAGTTTTAACTTTTTTAGATTTCACATTTAAGTGATACCATACAGTACTTATCTTTGAACTATCTCATTTAGCTTAATCTTCTCAAGCTCTATCCATCTTGTCAGAAATGGGAGGATATCTTCCTTTCTCATGACCAAATAGTCCATTGTGTACATGTACATCTTTTTTTAATCCATTCATCTTTGATGGGCACTTGGGTTGTTTCCATATCTTGGCTATTGTGAATAATACAGTAAACATGGGAGTGTTTATATCTTGTTGAAATCCTGTTTTCATTGGGTATATACCCAGAAATGAAATTGAAACCATTTATACTAATTATGTTTTTTGATGTACTTGAAATCATTCCTGTGAAATTAAATTTCAGTTTAACTCTTGTATAAAATAAAATGCCAAAATTGGCTGAAGAACGTAGAAAACCTTATTTATCAAAGAACACTATAAATAAGTGACAGGAAAAGATTAATATTCAGATTATATAAAGAGCTCTTAGAA
>NW_006431915.1:2879059-2897184 GCF_000325575.1 Pteropus alecto
AGCAACAAAGGATATGAATAGGAAATTGTATTACTAGCCTCACTAGTAACCAGGAAAATGTATTTTAAAAATAGACTTGATACGCGATTTTTGTGAAGAAAATGTTCTTCTTTGTTCTTCAAAATGAACTTTGTCATTATAGATGTCAGTTAGATAGGTGTCAGATTGCCCATAGCTTCTTGTTTCTTCCTAGATAACAATTTTGTAGTATTTTCTTAACTGAGATGGCTTAAAGGAAACACTAACCTCAAAATCAGGAATCAGAATCCCAAAAAGGCTGAGCTGGTAGCAGACATAAAACTAGAATTTCTAGTTCCTTGTCTTGGTCTGCTTTCCTCCTGTTAAGTAGAGACACTATTCATTTCTGTCTTAATGCTTACAGTTTTTGATTCATTACCTGTTTTTAAATGGAAAACTAAAAAGGAAAAGGAATCCTGAGCTACCATTTGACCTTCAGCATGGTCAAAATCTTGTGTACTTCTTTGTGCCTTACTCAGTTCCATACCATCTTGTCATTTCTGTATACCAGGTCATTTTCCAAAGTACTTTTTATTATTCGTATCTCACTTTTACAGCATTGGAGCATTTCTGTTTTACCAGGTATCTAATATTTGTGGGAGCAAGAAGTTTATTCTTTTCTCTTTCCTCCCATGAAGAAGGATTACAGGTTATTCCCTAGAGGGAATCCTTGGGCAATCTCATTATTGAATTTTATTTGTTTTTATGATCTTTTTTCTCAGGATCTAGTTAATATTTCCTTACCCAGCAGGTCTTTTATTATAAGAAATAATCTTTAAGAATTGCTTGGGATATCTATATACTATACTTGTGTTTTATATCTGTTAGTCAAATGCTTATACCTTTTGCTTATATACTATTTTTCCATTTATATTTATCTTGTCTGTTAGGTTAATGTTTTTCTTTTGGAAAAGTATTGATAGAATTGATGCTGGTGATTGTTTTAACTTCAGTTGTATATAAGACAAAGGTTACTGTGCCTTAAATAACATGTTTTTTCTTTTTTGTTAATGTACTAGGCAAAATCCTCAATGATGATACTGCTCTAAAAGAATATAAAATTGATGAGAAAAACTTTGTGGTGGTTATGGTGACAAAAGTAAGTTTCAGCTGTATTCTGTATGTTTTCGTGCGTGTGAGTTTTTTAAATAATAATGATCCCAAGGTCAGTCTTTACACTTTTAATGAATATCGTTATGCACATCCATAGTGGTGTGTGCTTAACTGTTTTTTAAAGATTTTAACAATTTACCCTGGGTCAACCATAAATTAATAATTTTAATACATTTGTAGTTTGAATATAATTTTAAATAAAACAAATGCTATGTAAAATGTCATGTTAAAATTTTTAGGTTTTGCAGGATTATAAAATTACTAATTATGTATTAGAAAATGCAATTCTTAGAAATTGAACTAATGTTTCTTATTTTGTACTTTTTAATAAGGATGCCTTAAGGAGACTTGTTAAATTAATGTACTAGACCTCACACACCCCTCAAGGTTTTTTAGCAGAGTTATTTCTTAGTTGATGGGATAGCTTTTTAGAAACTAAAGAAAGGAAAAGGCAGCTAAAAAAATGATGGAATGATTATTGTGAGGAAATTTTTAACAGGACTCTTTGTGATTTATTGGACCAAAGTATATTTGGGACAGTTTATAAAAGCCAAAATTTTTCTTTAAAGCAGAGAATGAATATGGGTTCTTTCAGAGGTTTTGTTTTATTTTTATGCTTGTTTAAAGATACATAAGCATGCAGTGAAGAGTTTAGACAAATAGAAAGTGGTAGTACTCATGACATTAATTTTCAGGATTGAATTGTCATAATCTGGGAAGAACAGTGTTACTTGCATAGCACTGAAAATTGGTTTACATAGGTAATTAGAAACCACTTATCAAAGACTGTAAATAGAGTAAATGCAGAGGTTTTTTATCACAAAAATATTGATATATGCAGTAGAAAATAGAGTTGAACAAATAAATTTTGTACTGAGGAACAAAAGTAACTGATAGTATCATCAATTTTGCAATAATTAGGCACTTACTGTTTAATTAAATATTAAACTTTACAGAGGAATAGAATCATATGAAGAAACTTTGTCTTACTAGTTTTTTTTTAATTATGATAAATTATACATAACAAAATTTATCAATTTAACCATTTTTAAGTGTACCATTCAGTGGTATTAAATACATTCACATTTTTAGGCAACCATCACCACCATAAGTCTCCAGAACTTTTTAAATCTAACCAAACTGAAACTCTGTACCCATTAAATACTAACTTTCCATCTATCCTTCCCCAGGTTCTACGTACTTCATATAAGTGGAATCATATAGTATTTGTTCTTTTGTGACTGACTTATTTTTCTTAGCGTAATGTCTTCAAGGTTTATTGATGTTGTAGCATGTGCCAGAATTTCCATCCTTTTTAGGGCAGAATAATAATCCACTGTCTCATCTAATTTTATCATACATGAAACATAATGGAAAATGTGGTAACTGCATTTGGATATGTATTGTTATTGGTCTTATTTCCTTTAGTATTATAGTACCCTTGGCTATTAAAACATAACTAAGAATTAAGCAGGATAGGTCTCAGAATTTGTGCATGCATTGAAGAATACCCAGTTGGAGCCAAGGTTGAACCAAGCTTATTATTTTATATAGGATTCTAGTGATATTAGTGGTGGTTTTATTTTCAAATTAATAGTAGAGGCCAGCTGTTAGAACAGAAAGAAGACTGCTATAGTTAGGCATTACGGGAGCAATGAAAATTACCTTATTACAAAGAAGACAGGAAAAAGCTATTAGGATCAAAAATGAGCAGAAAAACTCAAGAAGTGGATAGGTTCGGTCCTTTTTAGAATGAGTCTTAAATAGTTTTGTGTGGCAACAGAGACCTTGAGGACGTGGTATGTTACAGTATTATGTGGATTACTAATAATCTTAAGAAAAATGTTAGATGGAAACAATACATTTAAATTACTTTTTTATCTAAAGTTCCCTCCCCCTACCTTGTTGCACTAGCCACTTTTTTTCCAGTGCACTCTGTACTAGCTCAAATCAAATAAGACATCGATCAGCTCATTGCTTTTACAATGATTTATACTGGGAGCAAATTTTGTTGAACTTCAATCCCATCTCCTATCAAAACAGCTGTTTTGTTTTAAGGAAAGTTATGAGTTAAACAGGTAGTGAGAACAATAAAACTCATATAGTATGATTCTTTTACCTTTATATAATTGCTTTGCTCTATGGAAACCTGCGTGGCTCTGCTTCTAATTCAGAAAGTGCAGAGCATGTGATTAACTTAATTTGGCCTTTATTTTTCTGTTTAACTACACACATCTCAAAAGTTAGTTAACCTCTTTGTATGTATACCTGTCAGTTTAAATACTGACTTTTTTGGTTCTTTTTCATATTAACTTGATATGAAAGCTGAAACTGTTGGCTGAAGCTAATGAAGATTGATAGTTAATATATATGCTCTCACCAGTTTTAAAAGAGTAACATAAGTAGTGATTCACAGTGCTAATATTGACTATTACATCACTTTACAAACTTATTTTCAAGTTACAAGTTTATAATATCTAACAGTATAGTCTAATTAGAGATCAAATGATAAAGTAGTATCTTATCATAATCCATTATTTTGTTTTTTTCATGTGCTTAGCCCAAAGCAGTGACAACACCAGCACCAGCAACAACTCAGCAATCAAATTCTGCCACCACTACCACAGTTAGTTCCTCCACAGCACCAGCTGTGGCTCAGACACCAACCCCCACCCCTGCTTTGGCTCCCACTCCCACACCTGCATCTATCACTCCAGCATCAACCACAGCATCTTCTGAACCTGCACCTGCTAGTGCAACAAAACAAGAGAACCCTGCAGAAAAGCCAGCAGAAACACCAGTGGCTACTAGCCCAACATCAACTGACAGGTAAAAACTGGATTCTAGGAAATTAGCTCTCAAAATATGTTCTTAACAAGAACTCCATGCATGTATTTATTTTGATTATTGTTTTGATCAAACTAGTATATTAAACTTTTTTTAAACTTTCAACTATGAAAACAGTATACTGGTGTCTAATTAAATTTCCATAGTTCAGATTTTTATACTCTATTTTTTTCCCCAAAGAGAAGGGAAAGGGGGTCAGAGTCTGTGTGTGTGTGTGTGTGTGTGTGTGTGTAAAAGTTAGGAAATACAAATGATCAAAAAATTATAAAATAGTATTATAGTTGACACATTATAAATAACTTGATATTGCCCCCCCAATTATTATTTATATTCGATTTATATTCTTTCTGATTGTCATATATAAGCTCCCTTCCATGTCTTTAAATATATCCAGTTGCTACATAGCATTGTGTTTGGGTCTGACATTTGTAAGTTCTTAATCTTAAAAAAGTATTTAACATCTTTGGGATTTTTCCTCATCTGTAAAATGTAAATGATGACAGGACCTATCTCATAGAGTTGTTATAAGGATTAAATGAAATAATGAGTGTAACGGATATGAAATAGCATGTGGCACATAGTAAGTGCTGAGTAAATTTCAGCTGTTGTGATTATGTCACCTACCACCTTTTATTGAACATAGGGATTGTTTCAGTTTTTCAATATCTTTGTGAACTTATGTAGAGATTTAAGTTTTTGCCTCTGTAGATCTTTAGAACAAAGGAAAAAGTGCTGGGATATTTTGGGAGCAAGAAATAATTTCTTGTGGGAAGTTGGCAATTAGGATATTGAGTAGTTTATGACAAAGATTTTTTTCTCTAATGGTAAATAAAATAACCAAAGCAAGTGCTTCAGTTCTCTTGGCTGGAAATCATACAGAGGAATCCTTACTTTATCTGAGAACATGAGTTGTATTATGTCCAGTGTGCACTAACTTTGGAAATGTTTATATTTTGAGACTTTGGGGCAGCTCAGGACCTCAGTGGCAATAGCTGGAGACCTTGAAATCAGAACCAGACACAGTGGAAAACTGCAGCAATTGGAAACGATTACCGACATGAAAGGATGTTTGTGATAAATACAACAGTGATTAGAAGGAATTTAGTCATGAGTCTTCATTGTAGTGTTCTGCCTTTAAGTGCAGTTTCTGTGTCTGACTCAACCAACCAACCATGTTTGGAGGGCTTTGAGTCACCTGGTTCATTGCTCACTTGGGGCCTCTTTTCAAGGAATTAATTCCCTGAAAGGAAAGCACTGGCTCAGGTAATAGAATATTTTTCCCTATGCTTCTCTGCTACACTTCGCTTTAGGCATTCAGAGACACCATTGTCTAACTTGATACTTCTCCTATGTACTGCTAGAAATGTATTCAACACTCTCTCTTGGTGGGGGACAACCCAGAGTCAGGTTAAGCTATTTCATGAAATGGCTGTTGGTCAATTTTGTATATGGGAGGCAACTTAAAAATATAACAGATTGATTTCTCAAACTGTTTAAATGTTGCAAACTTAATTAAGTATGTCTTGAGTCAGTACACTATATATTTTCTTAAATGCTTTTATATCCTAGTGTAATCATTTCTGAATTGATCAGTACACATTAATGTGCTAATAATACTAATACCATCAATTCAGATTTCTTTATATTGCTATTCTTTTTATTTCTTCCCAGGAGTATAATTTTATCTACCGCTTCTCAAGAGTTAGGATCAGTCTTTTCAGACCTGCAAAGGGCACATAAATGAGTTGATGGTCAGTGATCTGGAGAACAGATAGATGCTAGAGTCGCTTACTTAGTTGGGCTTTGTATCAAGAGATCTTCTGATGTGAATTTGAGAGGTGTCAGAAAGTTTGTCTATCACCACTGGCCTGACATTTTATTATTAAGGGTTTGTTTCTTTAGGTAGTTTTGTTCTTTAAAAACCACCTATTACATTGCAAATGCCACGCTAATTCATTTTCTAAGGTTGGTATCTGGCCTAGAAAAACTGCATTTGTGTACAAGGACTGTATCATTTGTAATTAAGGACAAATTGGAGCCAATCTTAAATATTCATTAGTAAGGAAATGACCTGTGACTTATTGGAGAACAATGCTACTCAAAGTGCAGTCAGCATCACTGGGAGTTTGTTTGAAATTACTTCTTTAGCTCCACCCCAGACCTCTAAATGAGAATTATCTGAATATGGGTTCCAGAAATCTGCATTTTAACAAGCTCTCTTGGTGAATTCTTAGGCTTCCTTAAATTGGGGAAGCCCTGATATCCGGTACCACAGGCCAGTTAAAGTATGCAGTATATATGCACATTAAGTGAATGTGGTTTCAAGACTTTGTTATCAAGTAGAAAAAAGCAGATTGCAGTACAATATAGGTAATAATCATAAACCAAACAAAAGCCACAAAACATTTTATATGCATGTATGTAAATATGTATATTAATAAGTAGAAAAACAGTAGCAAAGGGACAACACACAACTGATAAGTGGAGAAGTGGTGAGGCAAAATCAGGAATGAAGAATGGTGGTTAAATGAGACATCATTCTTACCTGTAATGTTTAAAAAGAAATTTTAAAATAGTGTGCAAAAAAACAGTACAAATTGTTCTATAAAAGAACAGTAATAAAGGGGACTAATCCTACCATGTTACTACCTGGTAGGATTAGTCCCCTTTATTACTGTTATTCATGGTAACGATTACAATTTAGAATGACTCTTACTAGAAAGACAGTGAAATAGACAGTAGTCTAGAAACAAACCAGAGTAATATCAGATACAGATGTAATTTCAGACCACTGTGGGAAAAATGCTGTTGGGATAAATGCCTAGCTATCTGGAGACATGAAAGATTAATCCTTGCACTCCTAAAAATAAATTCTAGATGCATAAAGATGTAATGTAAAAATGAAACCATAAACTACAGGAGGACATGGGGAAAATAAAAATTTTTTTAAATGTCATAAAAGGGGAAAAATAGGTAAATATGACTACAAAAAGAATTTAAAAATCGGCAGCCAAATTAAAAATTCCTTAATAAAAGCTTAATTTGATTAATTAAGTGAAATACTGTGCATCTGTTGGAAAAACTTCAGGCAAAGGTGGTTGTGCCGACATGGGATTATATTGTTAAGTTAAATAAAAGACAAAAGCAAGACACAAGTGGTTGTTACATAGAAACTGGTAGGTCGTATAGTGTTTCTGGGCAGGGGTCTTGGGCAGGAGAATTAGTTTCTCCATAGTTCTTTTTGAAGTTTTGCCTTCTACACATGTTAGTTTTACTATCTAATGAAGATAGTTTAAAAATTATTCCAAAGGATTATAATAATCATATTGGATATTATGGTGTCAGGCACTTTGCTAAGCACTTTACCAGCAGTTAACCCTACCTGCATTTTGGGATACATGGATGCTGTTGTTGACCTCACTGTACTGATGAAGAAACTGAAGCTTAGAAACTAATTTATGAATTCAGACTTAGGTATTTCCCTTGCTGTTCCTGTGCTTCAGGGTTTTCTCAGAACTGATCTACTGCGTTTTGTTTTTTAAATTGGGACAAAGATATAAGTGTGTGTTTTAATCTAGACTGCTAACTACTACCTCTTCCACTTTTGTAAACTTCAATTTATTTTTCTTTGGCCCACTCTTCTTGGTCTTTCATAATCTTGTTTTTGTCTACTTTGTTTTCCAGACTCCTCATCTGCAGTTGCCCAACAGAAACTTAGTCCTTTAAAACTGATTTACTTTCGGTTACAAGTTGGATTTATCCCACCTCTGCATTTTTTGCTTATGCTATCTATGTTCTTTGATTTGAATGCCTTCTTTCAGTTTTTGTATTCAAAACTTACCTATAAGATCTAACTGAAATTCCACTACGTAAAGACTTCCCAGGCCTTTCTAGCCTAATGAAGTTTCTACATGTGCTATTTATCATGTACTGCTTTTGATATTTCTTCTACTGCGACGTGACTTCCAGATTATTTGACTTTTCATGTAAATTCAGGGAAATAGTTGTGCTTTTTTTTTTTTTGGTATTCCTTAAATAGTAAGATATCTGTAAGAGTGTTATATCTTTGGGCATTTAAAATGATGGATTTGTAGAATAGAATGAGTATTAAGATTGAAAGGTCTTCCTAAGCCATAAAAGTCATGGCTAAAGCTTTGGAGATTAATCTGGAAAACTGTTTTAGTGCTGTACCCAGACTTTTATATTTAATTAAAATCAAAGAATCTCTTTAAAAATGAGAGTTACTAAACTTTAATGTAAATTTTACATACTTATGGTATATGATTCTCAAAAAACCTTTTACAGTACATCAGGAGATTCTTCTCGGTCAAACCTTTTTGAAGATGCAACAAGTGCACTTGGTAAGTATCTATTATAATTAACATTATAAAGATAGGGCAGAGGTTTAAGTTTCATTTTTCTAGATCATGATAATGTGTTCATTTTCATGGTTGCCTATAATCAAGCTGCTAAATGATTGATTTAGATAGTTATTCAATTAATGATGTTAGTAAAGACTATAAATATTAATGTTTTACACATTGAGATTTTTAAGTTATACTATTAGAGTTAAGCATGCTCTTTTTTCTTAAAGCAAATAATTTTTATTTTCCAAGCGTGAATTTTAAATGAGATCTTAATGTTTGATCTATGAACAAGTTTATTATAAAATGTCTTTGGAATGAGTATAAATCTTATTAAATCTGTCTCATATCTCATCTATATTCACCTCTAGCCTATTTCAGCATATAACTATGGGTTCCCATCTACATCTTGTTGTTTCTATTGTACTTGCAACGAAAATGTCTTTTTATCCTGACTTTTAATTTTACCCATTGAATGTCTGTCTTTCCTTCACACCTAATCTGTCAAAATTGGTTTTCGTTTTTTCCCTTCCAGTTTCTTTGGTACAGTTTCTGCTGTGCCTGCTAGTTACTGGTTTATTGCCTGGCAACCATCTTCCTGCCATTTGGTACTCTGTATATTACTAAAAATGGTAGAGAGATAGAAGACTGGGAACAAGTGGGAACAGTAGCTTCAGTGGAGTATGAGTTTCTGGATTCCTTGCTTAGCTGCTGCAAGGGTTTCAACAGCAGTAGCACCTCGTAAGATCTGGAGTTCTCTGACCTAATTGGACTGGAACTTCACAGTGCTCTTATTGCCAACAAAAATTGCATACTCGTTGCCCATAGCATGTAGGAGCAAAGTAGTTGTTTAAGTGATTAACCTAAAATCACTTGGATGTACCAAACCTACATTCACACAGACTGTTTTCTGGGATTATCCTGTTACCAAATGAACACGAGTTAGTGTCCAGTCAGGAAAACAGAAATCACTCTTGTTTCACACAGAGAAAGACTTAATCTTAGGAGGTTGTTGCAGAGATACTGGAAGGGCTCAAGGAGATTACCCAGGTATCAGTAAAGTGCTCTATAGTCTTAGAGTTGGAACCAACTGGCACTTGCCCCTGATGCTGCTGAAGGCTCTGGGTATTGCCACTGCTGCTTCGATTAACATATTGATGCAGGAGTCCACAGCTCTAGATGCTGATGGTGATACCTTGCCTTTACATCTTATTTATATCTCCTAGGACAGCTACACTCAACTTTACGGTCTTGGGATCCCTTTACTCTTTAATCTTGCACTTACCCAGTCTTTATGTTGATACCTGCTTCTTTAAACTTTCCTTCTTTGGCTTCTGTGACCCTACTCTTCTTGATCCATACCTTTGTACCTTCTCAGGCTTCCTAGTTAGTTCTTTTTATTTTACCTGGCTCCTAAATATATGTGTTTTCTATGGTTCTGATCAAGGCCATACTTCGAACTATGGGAATGACACCATCCATATACTATAAGGGTTCCCCAAATTATAACACCAGTACACATCTCTCTTTGAGCTCCCAGACTCCATCTTTAAACTGCCAACTGGGAAACCGATAACCTCCACAAACTCCTTAGGTTCCAGATTGACTCATCATTTATTCCCCCATCTGATTCTCCTCCTCTGTTCCCTTTCTTGCTTGCATCATCATCCACCTGCACAAAATATTGGCATCATCCTTGAGCCTCTGCCTGTCGGCCCCTTGAGCCCAGGAGTTCTGTTGCTCTTCATTCCTAATAAGTTTCTGGAGTATTTGTTTCCACTGCCATTTAATGCCTTCATTCATGTCCTTACCTCACTGATACTCTTGCATTGTCCTCTCCTATCCGCTCTTTTCCCTACCATAGTGGACTTTCCGAAAGGTAAATCTAATGAGTTTGTTTTTAGTTCATTTTATATTTCCTCAGTGACCTAGAAAATAAGTCCAAAACTCACTCTTATGACATATATAAGGTTCTTCATCACTACTTTTTTAGCCTCTTATTTGTCTTGTGTTGTCCATTATCCCTAATTTTTCTACAAGTTATTTGCCCTTGCTTTTCTAAGATCTGAAAAGTATCAGGCTGCTATGGGTGTTTCTTATGATTTTTTATAACTTGATTAATGAGGAAGCATAATTTTAGAAGACATAGCATAATGATTAGTGTTGGGGGCTCTGGAGTCTGACAGCCTGTGTTTGTGTCTCTGTACTCAGCCATTGAGACCATGATCAAAATATTAATCTTGCTAAGCCATCATCTTTAAAAGGAGAGGAAAATAAACCTTCTCATAGAATTCTTTTAATAATTAAATTAGAAACACCATGTTAAAATAGTGTAGTGTAGTTCTGATATATATGATAAAATAGTGTAGTTCCGATGCTTCACAGCTCTCAGTTTTGTTTATATTGATGCTAATTTCTGTATCTGGGAACTAGGTTACTGAAAGTGTATTGGCACTTGAATGGCTTTGTGCTAGCATTATATCAATGGGTAGTTAATAAAATAAAGTTATATTAACAAGTCCTATATGGAATGGGAAAGGAAAAGACATTACTCTAAACAAGATAGCAAGTGCTGAATTTCCTCAGTGATATTTAATTTTTTACAAGGTACTTTTGTAACTGTTAAATACCTTTATTTAAAATTCTGCAGGAGAAAAATCAACTGATAATGAATGTTACCTGTGTGTCACAGAAACAGTCATACAGTATAATATGGTTTCTTGCACAGTTAAACCTGCATTCAGATGGGGGAAAGAAAAAAGAGGGAAATGTAACAATATTGCAAATCATGATAAATGATATTTTAAAAACTAATGGTTTTCATAAAGAAAAACAGAAAGCACTTATACTTTAGGATAGCTAGACAGTACCTCACTGAGACCGTAATATTTTAATTGAGAACTGGAGTATGTAAAGAAACTGACCATTCGAGAAGCCTGGTGTATGTAAAGGTTCCGGGGCTGGGGAAGGTGTGACTTCAGTAGTAAACTGGAGATCCGGGTGGTTGGCGGATTGTTGAGGTTTGAAAACAAAATGAGATAAGATATTCTTTTTTAAAAGCTTACTTTTGCAACTGGCTGAAGAATGAGTTGTAGGCTTGGGGACAGGAGAGGAAGAAACAGGGTATCATCCAGACCAGAGATTGTTCTGGACTGGTCTTGAGTGAAGAAGGCAATGGAAATAGAAGAAACTATATAGGTTTGGGATACAATTTAGAGATAGGACCTACCAGATAAGCAAGTAGATTAGATTTGGTGGGGGAGGGGATTAAAATCACTGAGGCTTTTGATTCAAGCACTTGGATGGATAGAGGTTTATTGAAATGAAGATGCCAGGTAATGGTGGAACACATTTGAGGAGAAAATCTTTAGAGATCCAAAGACACATACTGGTTGAGTGAGGGGAATATGAGGAAGTGGACACAGCATGTGCAGACAGCTGTGGCTCTGAAGGGAAGAGAGCATACAAATGGACCAGTTTCTGCAAGAAGAATTAGGATGCCATCAAGGGAGGCATGTTTTTGTTTTTAGGATGACATTCGAGGACCTAGTTACCTGCTGATCAGGGTAATGAAGTGGAGAGGAAAGGGTGGGGGGTGGGCAAGAGAGAGGATAACCAAAAGGTCCAGTTCTTTGAGGAGACAAGAAAGAGAATAGTACCCAGAACACAAGTGAAAGAAAAGATGGCTTAAGTGAGGTGGGTTTAGTGGGAGAGAGTCGGCTTTCTTTCTATCAGTGTTGTCTGTTGCCTGCCATTTCCATGAAGAGTGAGTTACGGTTAGAGAAAGCCTATGGGAAGTGATTTACTGGGATGATAGTACTTGGGGGCATAGTACCAGCTTTGTATATGGTATGTGAAATTCTTACTTTCCAGCCTCTAACCTCCTTTTCCCCTCTGCTTTGATAATAAAAGGTGTCAAAGGAAGACAGCTTGTTACAGCAGAGTTGATTGCTTGAAATATTCCTCTTGTTTTCAGAAATTATTTCATCTGTCTCTTCGTGGTTGCAGTCCCTGACCTGCTATAATTCTGACCTATATTTGTGCTACATTTGTACCCAGTATTTTATTGTAGTTATTAAACATACTATATTAGTTTTCTGTTGCTACTGTAGTTTCTACCAACACAAACTTAGTGGCATAAAATAGCACAGAGTTATTATCTTATAGTACTGTAAGTTAGAAGTCTGACACGGGGCTTACTGGACAGAAATCAAAGGACTAAATCACTTGACTAAAATCAGAGCTGCATTCCTTTCTGGAGACTCTAGGGGAGGATTTGTTTCACGTCCTTTCCGGCTTCTAGAGGCTGCCCACATTACTTGGCTCATAGCCCTTTCCTCCATCATCAAAGCAGCATAGCATCTCTAACTCTGCTTTTGCCCTCTTCCTTACCACTCTTTCTTTAACTCTTATCTGCACACTTCCTACTTTTAAAAACCGTTTGATTACTTTGGGCCCACGCATAATCCAGTATGATTTTCCTATTTTAGCTGATTAGCAACCTTAATTCTCTTTTGCCAGGTACCCTAACCTATTTATCAGTTCCAAAGGTTGGCAGGGGTAGGCTATGGGAGAACATTATTCAACTTGGCACATGAATGTTATCATTTATACTGTTATCTGTCTGTAGTGCCTGAAACATTGTATACATGTATACACTCAAGAAATATGTGAAGACTGTTTAATTATTAAATGTTCCCTTTCTTTCTCCTTCTCCCATGCCCACACACCTTTTCGTAGTGACAGGTCAGTCTTATGAGAATATGGTAACTGAGATCATGTCAATGGGCTATGAACGAGAGCAAGTAATTGCAGCCCTGAGAGCCAGTTTCAACAACCCTGACAGAGCAGTGGAGTATCTTTTAATGGTGAGAAACATTTTATTTTCTTCATTCTAGTTGTTTAAGACCAAAATCTCAAATGTATTTTAAAGGAACAGTAACATTATTCGTAGGAAAATAATAATATATGCTAATTTACATAATGCTTTTTATTTTTATTAGTATAGTAACATTTCGTGTTGATAAAATGACTTTTTAGTTACAAAACAACATGGTTAAATGAGTTAGAAAATTAGCTATCCCTTTGAAGTACTACCTTCCACCCCAGTTTTGTCATCCTCAAAGGACGTTTGTTGGGGTGATTGTTTTTTCATCTAATCTGTCATTTTATTAGCTTTTGTGATTGCTAGCAAAATCCTGGATGTACTATTTAGAGCAGAAATTTCAAGTTAAATGCCTGAGCTTTGTACTCTGTAATTTTTGTGATTAGTTGCTAACTTTTAAAAATTGGGAGATTTACTTAAAAATTCCAGTAATCTGGTTTTTCTGGACAACTTGGATCCTATATTTTCTCAAGGGATTAGGAAAAGTTTTAGAGCATAGACTCTTCAGTTTGCTCTTTTCCCATCCATTCACTATTACCTGACATAGCATTATGCATTTTAATTTAACATGAAGTTACTTGCCTGGTTCCATTGGCATTTGAATTGTTAGCTCATTTATAGTTGGTAGTGGTCGAGGGGATTTTGAATAAGTTATTATTTTTTACTAGCATAAAGATTTTTGAGAAATAGGTTATTGTGGGCGTGGACCGAAACCCTTGATATTTTATGACAGTGTCTGTTAGTTTCACAGATGTGGCACAGGCTAGAGTAATAGCATAGATTTTGAAATAACAGTAGATTAACTTTTCTTCAGTCTTAAATTTTATCCTATCATTATCTGGTGTTTTGAAGTATTATCAAAGTCTAAAATGCCCTAAATATTGTCTTAGAAATCCACAATCCTAAGTCTTTGGGAAATATAGCCCACAGTTTAACCTATTCCTTTGTTCCAGGTTGTGCTTGTGTTAGAAACTCCTTTTAAGATAGTTTCAGGAGAATCACTGTCATGAGTAAATAACTGCTCTGCCTCCTCCAGTTATTTGCCATTAATTTATATCTGGTTTGGAATTCTGCATCAGTTAAATAGTATCAGATATTTTAATCTAATAGATTGAAATTTTGAGGCATAAAAAAACAAATTACTATTTTCAAAGTTGGTGCTACTATTTAGCATCAAATATAAATAGATGAGAGATGAGTTCATGAAACATGTTTTTGATATATTTACCATTTGTTTCATAGATTGAAAAAAAGGGGGGCTGCTTTAACTGTTACTTGCTTTTGAGACCTCTTTTAAATTAGGATGAATGGATAGAAAAGAAACAGTGATCTAATAAAATGCTAAATACCTTCTGTGAGAATTTGAGGTAGACATATAACAGTGATTAACTTTTTAGTTTAATAAACCTGTTTGAGAATTTGAGAAAGACTAGAATCCCCCAGTCTATATAGCTTGTTAGAACTTAATAGCTCCTCATCTAAGGGTTCAAATTGGTGGACTTTCTCAAAAACATTTTTTCCAATGTCTGAAGTGGCATCTAATGCAGGCAGCCATTACTCTGCTTTTTACCCTTGATTTCTTTTTTTATTATTATTTATTTTTCAATTACAGTTGACATACAATATTATGTTAGTTTCAAGTGTACAATGTAGTGATCAGACATTTATAGACCTTACAAAACCTCGATTCTTTATGTTTATTTTGGTTTCCGATTTATTGGGAAATGGAAGCATTTACTATTACAATCTCTTATTCAAAGGCAATGTTTCCTCCATTCTTCTTCCAAAATCTATGAGGATATCCTAAAGACTTTTACTGGGCTGTACATGAGAAATTTTGTGCATCATTTGCATCACAATAGGGCATGTCAAAAGTATTAGTGCAGTTTTAAGTTATAGTAACTTCAGAAGATAAGTGCTTAGAAAAAGCATCAACTAAATAATTTTAAAAGTTCTTTTATTCCTATTTACTTTTGTAAATTTTGAATAATCAGTTTTAATTTTTAATATGTGTTACTTTCTGGATAATGCTTCCTCAGAACCAGGATAAGTAGAGGAGATCCTTCTTGTTTGGCAGTTGTCATCACCTACTCTGTCTCCATTGGACATTTTTTTCCAGAGGTCATTTCAGAACTGCCATGTCTGCATCAAAACCTCTTTCTTTGGATGATTTTAAGACCCGGGTTACAAATGCAATCCTTTCTGTTACTGAGCTGGTGACAGTTTTTATGAAGTTCAAAAATCAACCAGAACAATATATTGCATAAAAACCAAATATGTCCCATCTTAATAAGTTTTCTTTGGGTTTATTTTTATTTTATTATTAGTTTCAAGTATACAGTATATTGGTTAGACCAATTTTAATAAGGTTTGTATTGATGTTCTAAATTTTAAATCATTAGCTTTTTATTACTTACATGCAAGTTTAGGTTCTTGCCCCTAATACTTTGGTGTTGGATATAACGTATTGCTGTATAAACATTTCGTGATTTATTTTTTAAATTACAAAATCCCTTTATACATTAGATCTGCACTATCTAGTAAGAAAGCTATTAAGTACAAGTCGCTATTTAAATTTAATAAAATTATAAATTTGGGGTTTTTTAGTTACGTTAGCCACATTTCAAGTTCTCAGCAGCTACATGTGGCAAATGGGTATTTTATTGGACAGCAACGATACAGAACATTTCCGTCATCATGGAAAGTTCTCTTGGACTGTGCTGCCTTATGTTATAGCAATGTGGGTCCAGCAGTGTGGGTTTGTATATGCCTTACAAAGCTTTGATTGTTCATATGTTTATGATTCTGGCTTCACACCACACTCAGGCCATTTCTAATCTAATTTAAATATATACAGCTTTCAGATAAGTCTTGATCCTTTACTTTTAATTGAAGCAGACATCTGTTTGATGCTTTTGGAAATTAGACAAGGATATTAAATAGATTAATAAAGCTTTTACTCTGTGTAATATTTAGCTAACTTTAAATGGCAGGATATTTTAAAGCTTGGAAATTGTGTTATAGGGAATCCCTGGAGATAGAGAAAGTCAGGCTGTGGTTGATCCCCCTCCAGCAGCTAGTACTGGGGCTCCTCAGTCTTCAGTGGCTGCAGCTGCAGCAACTACAACAGCAACGACTACGACAACAAGTTCTGGAGGTACAGTGGAATCTTTTGGATGGGGAAGACATGGTCCTGGATTTTTACTGTAAAATAATGTAATCCGAACTATTTTTAAGTGAGTTTCATTTCATTCCCACAGCATTTGGATAACTCTTAAAGCACATTCTCTATTCATTCATGTTAGAGAAGGACCCAAAAGTGGATATAAAAGATACTCTTGCTTATATTAAACATCATTGCTGCAGTTTGGGCAAAGGGCATATTTTGTTTAGTTTATTCTAAGGAAGAGATACATCCCAGTTTGCATGCCATGTTATATTCTGAAGCCATTTGGAATGGTTTGCTCACCTTGTCTTTTTTTCTCCTTATAAATGCTATCAAGATGTCTAATATCAAAGCTAGTAGTATCTTCGTGGTTTTTATACAACCAAAGAAATAAAACTCCAAGAGGTTTAAAATCTTGTATCTAGAGATGAAAGCACACTTGAATTCAAGTGTCTTTACTGGCATGCACCCACTTTTCCATTGCTAGAAGTTTGTCTACAAAGCAAAACCTGGAGCCTGTGGTAGGCCCAGAAATGACTTAGAATTTTTTTTCAGTTTTTCTTCTGTATATTGATAAAGTATTCAAACTGTTAATTTTGAAGAGGCCACTTTTGATGCCTTTCTTAGCTCTCGTTATGGCAGTCAGCTCTGGTTAACAAAATCCCAAAGTATTTTGTACATATCTCCCAGAACAGACAGGTTTTCATTTCTTAAGATTCAGCATGGGAATGGCGGCCAAAGTTTTGGTTCATATTGAGTGTGCTTTCCCATTCAGCAGCACTTATTGGGTAACTTAGTTTCTGAGTCTCATTTTCTTCATCTGTAAAACTGGTGTTACACAAAAGAATAAATAAAGGGATCTTGGGCTAAAGAGTTCTAAGTGTATTAGTATCAGGTTGTCTTGTGGCTTACTTATGTCAAATATTTATAGATTACAAAGGTTTGAAATTTGATAGTAATAACTAAAAATCTTCTAATTGTAATTCAGTATATTTTAGTAAGACTCTATCTGATCTGCAAACTTGAACTGTTAACTTTTAAATATTAAATAATCTTTCACTTATTTGATTTAGAATTTCCCAGGAATTTAAGCTCAGATTGTTTTCTTTGAGAATTTTGGTTGTATAATAAAGTAAATGGGTTTTTGTTTTTGTTACTCCTGGTATATATTTTTCTTAGAAACTTTCAAGCAACAGTAACAATTTTTAGTACTTTTTACTTTGCCTAGAGTGCATACAGGGCACGAGTCTTCAACATTACTTGATAATATTGAATGCCTGGGGCAATTAGAGGAAAACTTCTTTCTTATAGTGTTTTGTACTCTCTGCCTTTGCTAATGGGGAATAATTTCTGCAGTATGGGACTTGGAAGTTGGTATAGTTTGAAAATTTTGTCATTATTTCATTTTATATACATCTGAGAACTTGAATTATATTTTTTACTTTCCACTGTCTGCTATCTAAATTATGATTGAACCAACTCTTTGTATATGTAATTGCTTCTTTTGTTTAAAATGTTTTATATGTGTTTTTAGGACATCCCCTTGAATTTTTACGGAATCAGCCTCAGTTTCAACAGATGAGACAAATTATTCAACAGAATCCTTCCCTGCTTCCAGCATTGCTACAACAGATAGGTCGAGAAAATCCTCAATTACTGCAGGTAACTTATTTAATCAGTGTTAATTTCAAAAGTGAGTTTAGAGCGAATCACATTGGAAAAATCCATAAGC
>NW_006431915.1:2897219-2905709 GCF_000325575.1 Pteropus alecto
TTCAGTAGACTGTGCTATGGATGTACTGAAAAAGGAGTTAGGGAGTAAGCAGAGGTTGGTTAATTTTAGTTGATCAAATAATAAGTATGGGAAACACTTGACTAAAGAATCTGAGAAACTCTTTAGCAAAGAAACTGTTTAACTTGTTAAATCTTTTTTTCCCAAGCTTATTGCTAGTGGAGCACTATCCCAAATATACCCGTGGGCTTAATTAATACTTAGATCACAAAGTATTTAAGTTTTGTACAGCATTGTACTGCCTACTAGTGTGGAAGATATATGTAAATTCTATTTCTTATAATCAACAGCTAGTTTTTTAGCATTGAATTTGGGGGGGGCAGTACATTTGTGAAAGAAAATTTGAATCCTCTTCATTCTTCACTGTTCACCTTGCTCAGAAATACTGAGTTTTAATAATATGCAAGAAATCGTATCTTTCCAAAGACAAATAATCTAGAATCATTCTAAAATATTGTAGTTGCAAAGTTACCACTTTCTCTCTTGTTTGTATTTAGAATTATTTTCCTGAAGATACTTTATATCAATGTATTGTTTTTCTCTGTCCTTCAAATCACCACAGCAAATTAGCCAACACCAGGAGCATTTTATTCAGATGTTAAATGAACCAGTTCAAGAAGCTGGTGGTCAAGGAGGAGGGGGTGGAGGTGGCAGTGGAGGAATTGCAGAAGCTGGAAGTGGTCATATGAACTACATTCAAGTAACGCCTCAGGAAAAAGAAGCTATAGAAAGGGTGAGTTTAAGTAAAGCTAAACATTCAGTTCTTTAGTCACGGTAGCCACATTTCAAATGCTCAGTAGTTACATGGGGCTATGGCCACTGTATTGGATAGCACTGATATAGAGTATTTCCATCACGGGAGGTAGTTCTATGGGACAGAGACAAATAGAGCATTACCCTAGGGATTACAGTAAAGAGAGTCTCTTTCCAGCCCTGCTCTCCCATCTTGGCCTTTGTGAAGCCAAGGGACTAGTAGTGAATACCCACCTAGCATGAAATAGTTATAAATATATTAAATTAAATGTTTCATTGACGTTTCAAATACAGGAAGAAAAAAAATGTTCTTAAGTTGTATACCCAGTTCAAGATTATCCAGTTTTAATTTATATTTCAAATTTTATTTCACTGCTATCACTATAATGTAAAATATATATTTTTTTATATATTTTAAAATGTACAGTAATTATCAGAGCCTGGTATCTTGATTTTCTTTCCTTACTAGGTAGACCAGTAGAGGTCGTGGCACTGCAGTAACCTAGTTTTTATACCATGACAAGTCATTTTTTCTGGGCCGCATTGTTAACAGTTGTAAATAGGAAATTATAGTACTTGCCTTGTCTTCTCTTACAAAGTGTTCTGAAATAGACATTCAGTAAAGTGCATTTTAACTTAATACTTAGAAAATCATTTGGACAATAATTTGTCCTTGTTTACGATACAGACATATCAAGTGTTCAGGTTTATAATTATGTATTTCTTAAAAGATACTTAATATTATTGTTCTGGTATTTACCCCCTTAAATAACAAGTGAGTAAATGACACTTGCTTTAGTTGTTCTATAGCAACTTTTTTTAGGTTAGGCATATCAGTTTTTGATTTCTGTGTTAGAGAATTATTTTTCTTTTGTTGCTTGTGCTTTTAGTGTCTATGAGAATATTGCCAAATCCAAGGTCAGAAGGTTTACTCTTTTCTCTGAAGAGTTTATAGCTCTTCTTACATTTAGGTTTGTGATCCATATTGAGTTACTTTTTGTTTGTGGTGGCGAGGCGGGGGGCGGCGTGTCTAGCTATATCCTTTTGCATCTTGTTATCCAGTTGCCCCCACACCATTTATTGAAAATACTGCTCTTTCTCCCACTGAATTGTCTTGGCATTCTTATTGAAAATCAGTTGACCATAAATGTAAGGGTTTATTCTTATGCCAGTACCTCACTGTCTTGATTACTGTGGCTTTGTATTAAGTTTTGAAATCCAGAGGTGTGAGTGCTCCAGTTTTATTCTTAAGATTATTTTGCCTATTCCAGATCCTTTGCATTTCCATATCAGTTTTAGGATCAGCTTTCTGATTTCTGCAAAAAATATATATATATATGGCTAGGATTTAGATAGATAATGTGTTTTTTCTGTAGATAAATTTGGGGAGTATTACAGTGTTGGTGTTAAGTCTTACCAAGCCATGAAAATGGGCCGTGTTTCCATTTTTTAGACTTTCTGTCGTTTCTTTCAGAAATGTTCTGTGGTCTTCAGTTTGTACTTCATGTGTTAAATTTATTACTAAGTGTTTTTATTGTTTTTGATGTTATAAATGAAATCATTTTCTTAATTTTATTTTTGGATTGTTCCTTGCTAGTTAAATAGAAATACAATTTAGTTTTGTGTATTCATCTTATATATCACAGTCTTCCTGAACTCATGTATTAATTCTGATCATTTATATGTGTTCCTTAGGATTTTCTATATGTAAGATATATTCATTTGCAAGTAGACCTGGTTTTACTTCTTTTCCAGTGTAATGCCCTTATCTGTTTGTTTGTTTGCCCAGTTGCTCTATCCAGAACCTTTTGTGAATTATCAAATAGAAATGACAAGAGCCAACATGCTTGTCTTATTCCAAATCTTAGGGGAAACCATTTCAGTCTTTCACTATTAAGTATGATGTTAGCTGTCCATTTTATTAGATTCCTTTTATCAGATTGAGGAAGTTTCTTTCTATTCCTAGTTTATTGAGATGATCACATGGTTTTGTTCCTTTTCCTGTTAATATGCTTTATTACATTGGTTTGTTTGTTTATTTTTATATGTTGGATCAACCTTGTATTCCTAAGATAAATCCCACTTGGTTATGGTATATAATCCTTTTCATATGTTGTTGGATTTGGTCTGCTGGTATTTTGTTGAGGATTTTCGCATAAGAAATACTGGTCTGTATTTTTTTATGATGTCTGTGTCTGGTTTTGGTACCAGTGTAATCTTGGCCTTATAGAATGAGTTGGGATGTATTCCCTCATCTTTTTAGAAAAGATTATGAGGACTTGGTGTTAATTTTTCTTTAAGTGGTTGGTAGAATACACCAGTGACGGTAATTGGGCTCAGCTTTTCTTTTTGGGAAGTTCTGTGATTACTGATTCAGTCTCCTTACTTGTTATATAGGTTTATTCAGATTTCTTTGTTTCTTCTTGAGTCAATTTTGGTGGAGTTTTGTCTTTCTAGGAATTTATTTCATCTTAGCTATCTAATTTGTTGACATACAGTTGTTCATAGTATTTCCTTAATAATTTTCAATTCTGTAAAAAAAATGGTAATGCTTCCACATTTATTTCTGATTTTTGTTATTTAAGTCCTCAGATTTTTCCTCCTGTCAGTTTAGCTAATAAAGGTTTGTCAATGTTGTTGATCTAAAGAAAAAAAGAATCAACTTTGGGTTTTGCTGATTCTCTCTATTGTTTTTTTTGGTCTCCATTTTATGTAATTTCTCTCCAACCTGTATTATTTAATACCTCCTCTGCTTGCTTTGGATTTAGTTTCCTCTTCCTATTTCCTAGTTTCTTAAGGCGGAAACTTATTGATTTAAGATCTTTCTTTTAAGAATATAGATATTTACAGATATATAAATTTCCCTCTAAGCACAGCTACAGCAGCAACCCATAAGTTATTGTGTATTGTGGGGTTTTTTGTTTGCATTGTGGTTTTGTTTTCATTCATCTCAAAGTATTTTCTAATTTCCTTTGTGATTTCTTCATTGATCCATTGGTTAGGATTTTGTTAATTTCCACATATTTATGAATTTCTCAAATTTCCTTCTGTCAGTGATTTCTGACTTCATTCCATTGTGGTCAGAGAACATACTTTGTATAATTTTAATCTTTTTAAACTTAATGAGGCTTGTTTTATGCCCTAACATGTTCCATGTATACTTGAGAAAGATATGTAATCTTCTGTTGTTGAGTGTTTCGTAAATGGCTGTTAGGTCTAGCTGATTTATAGTGTTGTTCAAGTCTTTTATTTTCTTATGGGTCTTCTACCTAGTTGCCATATCCATTAGTGGATGAAGGGATATTGAAGTTTCCAACGATTGTTGTTGAGTTATATTTCTCCCTTCAATTCTGTCAGTTTTTGTTTCATGTATTTTGGGTCTCTGTTATATGTGTTTATTATGAAATCTTCCTGATGTTTTATCATCATAAAATGTCCTTCGTTATTAGTAACAATTTTTATCTTAAAGTCTGTTTTGTGTGGTATCAATATAGCCACTCCAGCTCTCTCTTTGTAGCTGTTCGCATGGTATATATCTTTTTCCATCCTTTTACTTTCAGCATATTTGTGTCTTTGAATCTAAAGTGTGTGTCTTAGCGAAGCATAGAGTTGGATCGTGCCCTACCTTTTACTTCAGCTAGCCCAGCTTTAATCTGGACAAGACCTAGGTAACAAAATCATTTTTGAGTTTCTTCTCCTTTTATGGATGAATAGTTAATCATACTGAATTTTGAGACTTATGCCAAGTTTTTTAAGGTCATTTCTTGATATAGTCTAATGCAAGGCAATTGAGACAGTTGAAGAGGAGGTTCATAAATAACATTTGGCTGACAAATATATAGTACCTAGTGAATCCATTGACCTGAATTTTAAAGGCTTTTAAAGCTATGATTACTGAGTCACAGCTTTGTGATTTTTAATAGACTAGGAAAATGAAAATGGCTCGTATTACTATGTAAAATGCTGTAAAAATCAAGATAAAAATAGAACACTATATGTCTTGATCTCAATATATCTTGTGATATTACTAATAATTCACCCATTTTTCTAGTATGAATTGTTTCATAAGGCGAGGAGATTGGGAATAATATTTGACCCTAATGAAAGATACATTTTCTTTAATAATAAATAATTAGATGAGGTAATTAAACTCATCTCCAGTTCTCATTCGTATCTTCACCCCTTATATACTAAAAGCCATTTGATTTACAAATTTCTGTGAGATCATTTATTTTTAAACTGCCACAGTAGGCAATTTTTAGTGTTCATGCCAGTGAGTGTTAGTGAAGTTATCTGTTAGACTAATAGCTTTAGGAAGAGAGAACTTTGTAGGCGATTGATAAAGGAAAGGGTCTAGGTTCCATCTAGCCCCTTGGGTTGGACAATGACTCCATATCCAGATAGGGATGAATTCGTGTAAAACTCTGAAGAACTTTTTTGTGTCTTTTATAGTATGTTTTCAAGTGATGATCTGTTGTTGGTGGTGCCACACTGGAATCCATAACTTGTTTTCTTTCTTTTCTTCCAGTTAAAGGCATTAGGGTTTCCTGAAGGACTTGTGATACAAGCATATTTTGCTTGTGAGAAGAATGAAAACTTGGCTGCCAATTTTCTTCTACAGCAAAACTTCGATGAAGATTGAAAGGGACTTTTTTTTTTTTTTTTTTTAATCTCACACTTCACACCAGTGCATTACACTAACTTTGTTCACTGGATTGTCTGGGATGACTTGGGCTCATATCCATAATACTTGGTATAAGGTAGATTGTTGGGGGTGGGGAGGGAGGGAGCTAGGATATAGGGCAGGGATAAATACAGTGCATGTCTGCTTCAATTAGCAGATGCTGCAAATCCACAGTGTGTAAAATATACAACCAAAAATCAGCTTTTGCAGGTCTTTATTTCTTGTATAAAACAGTAGGTAACTTCCTAGGTTTCACTCTTTTTAGTGTGCTAGATCCAGAAGTTTAGTGTAATGCCCTGCTTTATATTTCTTTGACTTAACATTGGTTTCAGAAAGAATCTTTGCTACCTAGAATCTACAGTCTCTATTTCATGGCAACACTGGATAATGGCTTTGTGAAATTGAAAAAGTTTTGAAACAACTATAAACAGAAATGCCAAATTATTGATGGTTATTGTTGCTGCTTCAAATAAGTATGAAATTACTGTCAAGAAAGCCCATTCTTTTGTGTTAAATACTTGGGGGGGAGGGGAAACCTTTTCTTAAAATGAAAATAATTACTGCTATTTTAAAAATCTCTTGATCATTGAATGTGAGACCCTTCTAACATGATTTGAGAAGCTGTACAAGTATAGGCAGAGTTATTTTCCTGTTTACATTTTTTTGGTTTGTTTTGGGGAAAAATTGGTAGGTGTCTAATTACTGTTTACTTCATTGTTACATTGCAGTAAAAGTTTTAAAACCATCATTGCATGTTTGCTTTTGATGTATCCCTTTGTGAAATTAGCACTTTGGGGCCAATGGAGAAATGCAGCATTCACTCTCCCTCTCTTCCCTTCTCTCAGCAGAAATGTGTGTGTCAGCAAGTCGTGAGTTCAAACTGCTGCCTTTTTTAAAACCCACAAAATGCTGATTTAGTTAAAAATTAATGCAAATGTTTCAGAACTGGGTTTCTAATATTTGTAAATGTTTTTCTTCTTAGATAAAAGTCATTAGGATTATATTGTTTCCAAAAAGAAGGTGGACAAAACTATAATCCAGCATCTTTTATTACATTGGAAATTCTGGTGAAATCTTTTGGTAGGGTTGGGAGATGTGGCCGGGAAAGTACTTTGGAAAATATACAATCAGGATATCTCGTGGCATATTAAAAGAAAAATCTTAATAGCAGTGTTGACTTTTATTTGGATTTTTTTTCCATCTCAGTTTTTTCTTTGGAATTTTCTTTCACTGGCATTGTTGTCATAAAGAGGGGGCAGATGTCTACTTGTTCAGTTTTTCAAATCTGTTTTCCTGAATATAAACAAGACTATTTAAAGAAATATTTTTTTTCCTGCCATCTGATACTGAGTTAAGATGAATTTGCACAGATTTCTCCCTGCATAATCTCTTGCAATAATCCTTAGTACTGTTTGGTGATGACTTTTAAGCTTTTACGTCATGCATTGGTAAACTGTCTCTTATGAAAATAAATGATACCTGATTTCTCCCCACAATGTTAATCATGTAGTTTAATCTTCATGTGTTTATTCTATAAACACAACAGGACTTTGTATTACCTATATGTTTTATAATGGATCATGCAAAATGTCTCAGGAGAATAAAATGAGGATTCGTAAATACGTTCATTCAAAGCAGAGCAATGAGTTGGGAAGAGGGGTGGCTTTTCTGATTGGTTAATGGAATACTTGCGTTTATTTTATGACATTTTTCTCTGTTACTTAATTGCTCAGAGCATAGTGAAAACTGGAAAAAAGGGAAAAAAAAAAAAAAAGCCTCTTCCTTACTCTGGAAAGTGACAGCAGAAGTTGGTGGCATGGAGCTTTTGTCCTTGGACAACAAAACTACAAATAGTGGGAATAATAATTACCAGAAGACAGTTCAGGCCAAGTTTTGACCAATTTTTTACAATACCTTGTTTATCTGCTTAAAGAACCAGTCAAGACACTATGAAAAAAATAGGCTTTTTGTGATTTTTTGCTGTTGTCTTTAATTTACACACAGTTTTGGTAAATCTCTTAATGTAAGTGACTATTTGACTTTGGAATTTTGCATTCAAGGTATTATGTCATCTATTTCTTGAAATGTTTTTATTGTTGAGTTGCTCTATGGAAAATGTAAGGAGGCTTAAGTTTGTTTGTTAAATTCTTATTGCCATCCTCAAGTCAAATATGTCTTTACATTGTTTAAAAATACTGAAGTGTTCCACCAGATCATTTTTCCTGTACTAGATGGCTAGGATTCTAGATAATTAATTATAAAATATTTTCAATACATCCAGCATTGCCTTCTCATTTTTTAAAGTGATTTTGCCATATAGAATCGTAGATTGAAAGTTGACAATGCCTCTATCACTGATACTTCTGTTTTCTTTAGTAAGTGGTGATTGTAGTGTGTAGAAGGCACTAGGTTGGTTTTATTGGGTCTCCTGTTTGTTTTCTCAACTAAAATATCAAAACAGAGATGGGATACTTCGTGGAATATAAATGAAGGTTCATGAGAGCTTACAGAGATTTTAGTAAATCCCCATTTTCCCCATACTTTTTGTCTTAAAGCAGCCAGCCTAAGACTGCTTACTACAAAATATTCAAAAGTAATCAATTTCAGGGACAAGGAGAGCATGACCTTTCAGTTGACCTCCCATGTCCATTTTGTTTCACTTCATTCTCCTAAGCCAGGGGTCGGCGAAGTACAGCCCCATGGGCCACATCTGGCTCACTGCCTGTTGTATGGTCCATGAGCTAAGAATGGTCTTTGTATTTTTAATTGGTTTAAAAAATTATGTGTGAAAATTAAGGTTCAAATTTCAGTGTCCATAAATAGTTTTATTGAAACACAACCATGCTCATTTCTTTACGTGTTGTCTGTAGCTGCTTTTGTGCTAAGGAGGTTTGATGTTGAATAGTTGCAACAGAAACTAAGGCCTGCAAAACCTAAATAATTACCGTCTGACCCTTTACAGAGAAGGTTTGCCATCCCTGTTCTAAACTGCAACTAGCTCATCATATGTTAAATTATATGATGCTTTTTATTCC